>NC_072773.1:11167104-11498354 GCF_022539595.1 Amphiprion ocellaris | reverse complement strand
TACAAAGGTTACAAAATGCGTCAAGCAAAGAAGGAACAATTTCAACTTCCTGTAGATAAGAGTAGACTAACTGACAGCTGCTATAACTGTGCTTGTTCAACATAAAATGGTCAAAATCTGTCTACTGGATATCACAAATTATCGTATGCCATCTTTAGAGAGGGATTATTATTATTATTTTTTTTTTTTTTTTTTTTTTTTTATAATTTGCAGGGATGCTTCAAAGTGACTATATGCTTTGCCACTGAACTGATCTTTATTGGACAACTTTAAGGGATCTAGAGGGCACCAGGACTTGTGTTTTGATAGGCAGAATTTTGATTTATTAGGAGATTGAGTGTGAGAGTCTTCAATTTTTTCTAAATAGTAATTACGTTTGCAAAATTTGTAAAAGTTTGGATTCTTATACAAGAGAAGAAAACATGTTTTTACCTGAAGTGGTGAACTGTTTGCCACATTCCTTGCACTTCAGAGGCCCATCTGCAATATGGATTTTTAAATGAGCCTTCAGATTCCCCAGCTACAGAACACAAAGCAAAAAAATGTTCTGTAACCTTTCACAAGCAATTAATTAATTGGCAGAAAAGACAGAGTTCTTTTGACCATGTTGTTACCTGGTTGAAGCGTTTGTCGCAGTGTGGACACTTGTTGCCCTTCTCCGTGTCATGCGTCTCCAGATGTCTCATCTTGGCGGTGGGGTCAGAGAAAGCTTTCTCACAGAAGTCGCAGTGGTATGGCTTCTCTCCACTGTGCACCAGCTGGTGGCGCTTCAGATTGCCTGAAGTGGTAAACAGCTTGCCACACACTTCGCAACTGTACCGTGCTTCACCTGTGTGGCGTTTGCGGTGCAGGTTGAGCAGACTGATCTGGCGGTAGCTCTTTCCACATGTAGAGCAGCAGTACGGCTTCAGAGGGCTAGGAGATAATGATAGATCAGTTTAGGTACCTTAACCTGACAGAGCTCAGAAAGCAGCCGTCATTTGAAATGTGTACGAACGCGAAAAGGCAGCTCACCTGTGTGTTTTCTCATGGGCTTTACAAGCTGCAGGGTCAGAGAAAGCCTTGTTGCAGTCTCGGCAGCTGAATGGTTTCTCTCCTGTGTGAATACGCATGTGTCTCTTGAAATTACCTGTGTGGGTGAATTTCTTCCCACAGTCCTAGAAGAAGGTAAACGTGCCGTTAAGTTTGAGCTGACAAAACCTTTTAATGCAAAGATGTGTGCAAATGTGATTAGCATTGCATAAAACTCTATGTCAGCAAGAATTGCATGACAGCTCCCAGCTTCACTAACATTTGCCTGTTTGATACTACAATACCAGACTGAACTTTTGGAACCCTGAAACCCACCCATGGGTATAAAAGCCATGTTATCTTTTCTAAAATTACAACTTTATCAATAAAATAAAATGTAAAAACAAGAAGAACTGTTCAACTTTCTGATGATTTGTGAGGTAGCGTTTATATATATATATATATATATATATATATATATATATATATATATATATATATATATATATATATATATATATATATATATATATATAAATAAAATTCTTTTTTTAAATTTTGTATATATTGTGTATATTTTTTTCTCTCTTTTTCTTTTCTTTTCTTTCCTTTCCACTACTGGTAACAACTGCCAACACTTGCAAAAATGTTGCACATGTTGATTCCACATGCTTTTCTATTTTTTGTAAATTCAAATTTAGTTCGTTTTTTTTCATGATTTATGGCATTTTAACATTTTCATTACTTCATTATTGTGCTGTTTCCATAGAGATGCAACAATGTGACAGGAGCAAAAAGGGGTTTAAAAGCGACTCTATGCTATTCAACAGCTTGTAGCAAAAAGCTGATATCAACATTTATGCACTAAAACAGAGTGAAAAACATAAACACTAAAGTAATTAGAAATCTAAAATTACAGTCGCTGTATTCTTCCCTCATGCAGCTACACTGATATTTCTCACCTCACATTTGTGTGTCACAGAGCTGTAAGGCTTTGATTCTGATCGGCTGCTCATAGATGCTGACTGAGCTTGTCTCCCGTCTCCCTCGCTGCTTGAACTGACTCCTCCCACCTGGTGGCTGATCTCGTCATCTTCCTCTCCAAGTCCCTCTTCGTCATCAGCCTCCCCATCGCCGGTCTCCACAGAGTCATCCTCCTGTCCTTCAGCCACTGCCACTGGCTCTGCCACCTTCTTCTTAGGTTTTGTCTTTGATGGGCCTTCATCCTCAGAGTCATTGTCTACAAACACAAGAAAAACTCTTGAAAATGACAAACTGTCTAGAACAGGGGTGTCAAACATGAAAAAGTAGCTAGTCAGAGGGTCCACAGGACGACTTTGTGAAGTGTAAAAATGACAGAGAAGACATTAACCGCAAATTGTAAATTTGTAAAACTGTAAATTTAAAATAATTTCTAGACCGTGACAAGTTGTTTTGATCATAAAGTAAAATAATAGATTGCTCACTGTTCTTCTGCTGTTTTGTGCCTCATTTTTGTAATATTTTGCCTTGTTTTTGTCTTGTTTTGTCTGACTTGTCATTTGTCTCATGTTTTTGTTGTTTTGTTTCTCGTTTTTGTCTCGCGTTTTTTGTCTTATTTTTGTCATTTATGTTTCGCTTTGTTCGATGTTTTTTGTCTGCTTTTTGTCATTTTTGTCTCGCTTGTGTCATTTGTCCATTTTTGTGTTGCTTTGTGTCTCGTTTTTGTAATATTCTGTCTTGTTTTTGTTGTTTTTTGTCTTTTTTGTCAGATTTTTGTTGTTTTGATCATAAAGTAAAATACTATATTGTTTAGATACCTGTGACCAAATATTGTGCTTTTGTCGATACACTGTAATCTGTAAGTTGTAATGTGTAAATGATCAACTAAGGCGTTATGTTTTTGAAATTGATCTTATTTTTCTTAAGGAATTTCAGGTTGTTCATAATGTTTTGTTAAAAAAAAAAAAAAAAATCCTTAAATGTGAACATTTTCAGAATGTACCTTTTTGCTCTAAAACAAAAGGAAAAATTTGGAGTTGTGTTTATTTATAGGTTATTATGCTGTGATTTTACTGGTCCGGCCCACTGGAGATCAAATTGGGCTGAATGTAGCCCTGAACTAAAATGAGTATGAACCCCTGCTCTAGAGCCTTGATTGAAATAACTATAATAGCAAAGTCTAAGCAGATTTCAGATGTCAGACTTTCTAAAACTGTTACCTGGCATTGAATAAAAAAAGAACAAAAAACAGCATGTAGAATCAATTGATTTTGATGAAATACAACAAAATCCTTAGATTTGGTTATGATTTCACACAGAACCAAAAATCACACACGATTAATTGAAAATCCGATGGTCCTTTCTACTTTTACTGCTACTATTTATGACAAATTTGTTGATTTTTCAAAGATGATATACTTTTGGGGTTCAGAGGGTTATGTAGCTATGACACAGTAAACTAGCACAGCCTGCTCACCAGGTGGGAAGTTTCGTCGAGGAGGTTTTCTGATTCTTCTCCCTCGAGAGCTCATGTAGGGTGAGTTGCCAGCAGGTTTTAACTCAGATTCTGTAAAGAAACCGAAAACTTATTTTAATTAAATCATGAAGTAAAAGGCTCGGCACTTGTTATATAGACTGCAAGCATCATGTTGGATCTCAGAATGTTATAAATATTGGGACACATGCTTAATGATTAGTTCTATAAATATGTATTTACTGGGTGCGTAGTCAGCATCAGAGGGGTCATCCTGAAATACAGGAGTTTCTTGCACAGCATTTTCTTCCTCATTCTTTACAGATATCTTCTTCTGAGTGGCTTTGGGGGGTCGTCCACGGCTCAAGTTGATTCTAGCAGGGTTGGGCTGAGAAACAGTTCGCTGTGTTTCAGTAGTGATGTCTTCCTTGAAACCATCCTGAATTTGTATGGAGTCTTTATCAACTATGGCAGTGCTCAGAGGATGTTCCTCTGCTTGCGATGCCGCTTCTGACAGGTGATTCTCAAGTTCCTCTTTCGGTCCGCCTTCACAGGTCTTTTCATCTGGTTTGTTCAAGGAGAAACAGAGAGGAAGCTTTCTTTTAAATTAAATAGGTGGGGACAAGTACTAGATTAATTTTTCACACTTTGATTGCGATATAGACGGTAATTACAATGTCAAGTATCAGTCAGATTACATCATTAACCAGAATAACATTGATCATTTAAAGCTTCTTCTAGCTTCTTCTTTCCTCATGATGCAGATAAAGACTGCAGGGCTCCAGACTGACACCAAAACACACTCACTTTTTTGAGTGTGTGCGAGTTAAAATTTCAAATGGTCACATTCATTTGAGTGCATGATAATCACCAAGCTGTTTTGTGTCGCTCTAACCAGCACTGGTAACTACTGCGTTAGCCACAGTGATGGAAAGCTGCACTTTTATTTCTTCAGTGACTTTGTCAGTCTGTGTGTGTTTGAGGAAAGTGGAGGCAGAGAGGGAGAGGTCCGTCTTAGACACACCTGATGATCAGAGTGCAGGTGCAGGCAGAAAGATACAGACTGAACCACTAAAGAAAGAAAAGCAGTACACTCAATTACAATGACTAACGCAGCAGTAGCGCTGCAAAATTAAATCAACACAATAGTGACTTTAGCTTCCCACCTCTATATGAACATGATCAGCTGTGGAATTTACACTTGAAAATGCACTCTGTCCGTGAAATGCAGAGCGCACCTGTTCTCTGTTCATAGAAACAACGCATGTAGATAAAATCTGAAATTTGATCTTGGACCAGTCTTCCCTTGGAACACCGTATTTCACTCTTTTCAAAGTAACTGCTGGTAACACACGTCTGAACGCACCACAACCACCTAGCAGCATCTACAGCAGCCTGCACTGTGAGGCGTTTAGGGAACATTGGTACATATAATGTCTATCGATAAGGAGATGCTCAGCAAGTAAGGCGTATGCCTGTGACAAGGTAGGAGATGAGACCAAATAAGAAAGTTGGTCGCACCATTGTTACCAGTGAAAAAGTTAGTCTGGAGCCCTGGACTGCCATCTGATATAACTGCTACCAGCCAAGGAGACAGTGGAAATACATCTTTGTCATTAGCCATACAAACATTATGAGCCTCATGCCACAGAAAGTGACAGCTGAGATTACTAAGTTGAGGACAATGACTGTTGGTTTAACAATGCAGAAGCAAAGAAATTTTAAAGGGATTTAATGCATTCATTATAAAATGAATAACTGAGTGTTTACTGCAGCCCTGCACTAAAGAAGTCCACAAAGCTACTAGAATATGAAGAGTGGACTCACCAACAGCAAAATCCAGTGTTATGAGGGACGGAGCTTGATTTGACATTGACTGGTATGCAGAACATGCATTTATGATTTCATGCATCTGTAGAAAGTGAGCAACAGACAGCACATCTTCTACGTTCTGTGGACTTAAACTCAGCTTGGCAGTGTACATAAACTCCAGGACCTGACCCAAACCTGCAACGATAATTACCAAGATGATGAAAAAATGAATTACTTATATACATAACATAAAAATCTGCGATTATATACACATTGTGCTAAACCACACACCTGCTGCATTGCTAATATCCAGATGCACCACATCCTTCTGGTCCAAGAACAGGGTGCGAAAGTAGACACTGCATGCTGCCAAGACAGCTTTGTGAGCTTTGAAGTCCACCCCATCCACAACGAAGGTGCAGTCGCAGAGCAGGCCTTGCCTGCGCTGCTTGTTAAGCTGCTCCAGAACTTTCCCACTGTGCCATGGGAACTCCATTGTCCTGAAGACTTGAGGATGGTGCAAGAGGCTGGCAGGCACAGGCTCTGTGGACAAAAAAACCTCACACGTGACATACTATAAAGGGTAAACCTGTGCCTTTACATTAGCCTCCGCCAAGGCTACTCAGTGGTTGTATCATTTCTAACGGCCAAGTCCTGATAAGTCTGCAGCTGTGGATTTGTAGTAGGATCACAATCATGTGATCGTCAGCCAGCAGCTGACGTAGTGTTCACTTGCTGTCATAGTTACAGTGATGCCGTGCCGCTATCTGACACAGAAACCTTTAACAAATCCTTGGATTCAGACTATAAGCCACATCACTGCCAAAATCTAATCACTTGGTCCTTGTGTCATTTCTGACCTTCCCTGAAAATTTCATCCAAATCCATTAGTCTGTTTTTGAGTAATGTTGCGAACAGACAGACAAACAAACAACAAACAGATGGACAAATGTAGAACTTTTTTTTTTTTACAGCTATCTGTTTATTTTGACTATCTTATCATTTCGTTCATATGTACAGTATACAGCTGGAGTGAGTAGACCCCTGTGTAGCATCACAATAAAAAGACTTCTCAGTTTACAGTAATTGCAAAACTTGAAGCTGAACAGGGTAACTGCTATTATTGAATTTAAATACTAGCCATTTAGATTTAGTGTACTAAAACTATAGACCCCACAGTAGGAACAAAGGTTAGTGCACATTTCATAACTGAGATTTAATTATTTTATTTTTTCAGTAGTTCTGCCATTTTGAAGTCTCACAATCAGATTTTTCTGTTGGTCTGGTAATTCTTTTCCTTGTGGAGCCATGATGCAGACAGACACAGCCCAGAGGTCCAAAACTGAGAAAGTTCTGGTGTTTACAGATCATTTTATAACAGTGTGCCTTCAATTAGGCTATTTGGGAATCACAGATGTACTCAAATTAGTTTCAATGATTACAGTTTAAAAAAAAAAAAAAAACAAAAAACTTGTGTGTCAGTTTCTGCATGGAGGTCTGCATTTCCAATTTAGGCATTCTAAGGTATATGCTTTTGATTTTTCATAAGACTAATACTTGTCAAATTAGAAATAATACAATTACTGAGAGGCGATTCAAATTTTAAATGAAATTTAAGTTAAATCGCACAGAGGTGTACTCACTTCTGTTGTATGCTGTAATACAACCAGAAAAGAGCAAAACTAAACGTTACTACCTCTAAACAGTTCTCCCATTTCTCACTATTCTCATTTAACACTGACATGTGGACTTACAGAACTATATCTGACTTTATAAAAGGAAAACCAGGGAACTTCATACTACAATTTATACTTAATCTTATGTAATGAACAGAATCTGTGTTTTAGTAAAGGATGTAGCAGCTGTATATGATTTATTCCATCACTAAGGATGTCTGCATGGGTTGTAGCAACACACTTAACAGTCAAAGCAATCATTACATTTTGCTGACTTATTTTCTTTCTTTTTGTTGATCCAAACATCAAACGTTATCGTGTAAAAATGTCTCTGGTTTGTATTGTATTATTAGGCAGTTGTCTGGACTCATGTTTTATATCAGGCTTCCGTTCCTTCAGGGAACCATCAGTAATAACTGTGCCACAGACACGATTTCAACCTAAAACGGCGTTTTAACAACGAACGTTTTAAAATCACACCCCACAAATTAACAGCCAGGTTGTCTGTGGTAGCAGCACGATGGACAGAAACTCAGCGTTGACTAACTAAACCACAAGCTGCTGCGACAACAAGAATAACAGCAGTATTAAGTTTCAGCTTCTATTCTGATGGTCGTGCAGATGTTTTGGTGACTGGAACTTTAGTTTCACTGCACGTTTTGACAGTTTGGTTTGACAGTGCAAGACATCGATTACAATTCCTCCATCCTTGTAGCTTTGTTATCAGGGATTAATTTAGCTTGCCTACATACATGTAGCGAAGGGACAAGATGGCGGCCCAGCGCGGAGGGCCCGTCTACATATCTTGTTGTTTTCGCAGCTACCTCGCTGTTATCGCTCCAAAGAAGCGCCATTTTACCAGAAACTAACTCCTGTATTACCTGTTTGTTATCGCTTCTTCACTCCGGCTTCAAACCGCCGGACCGAGCGCTGTTCAGGAGTGTTTGACTGAGTTAGGCAAAACAAATCCAATCGAGTTTTTCGGTGATCGATCCTGCCCCTCTAACTCCTTCCACCGCCATCTTCCTCTCTCTGATCGATTGATAGGGACCGGGCGGATGTATCACAGGAGCAGGCGCAGTGTGGACACGTGTCGGGCTCACGGTGACCACGCGGTGGCGCAATAGGCCAGAGTGTCGTTATTATGCATGCAGGTTATTGGCAATATTCCATTTTTTCTGTACAGCTGAGGGTACATCCATGAAGGTGACATTCGCCTCAGCCACAATCAGCAACCCATACAAAATATGTGGCTTCCTATTAAATTGATTTATAATCAATAGAACTAAAATCTAAACGCAGCATACAAATAATGTTTTTTTTCTGACTTAGAGAAAAAAATAAACATTTTAGAAAAGGGTTAAATTCTGTCAATTGTACACATAAAGCTCACGAGCTGGTCAGGTGTGGTTTTACAGGACAACGATCAGACAGTGTTACCAGAACACAAGTGCTTCTTCACCTGGTGACTATAAAAGGCCACTTTAAAATTCAGCATTTTTGAAATGTCATATGGCAACAGATGACAAGAGAAGGATAAGAACAGGATTTGAGTATAAATGTCAACAATTACACTGAAATATTTTCAGGCAGCTCTGAATGTTCGTGTCTGACAACACGATCAGGTCTACCAAAATATCCCCCAACTTCACTACACCTTTCATGAAAAGCAAGACAGCATTCCATGTACAACATCTTTAACTCAATGTGTCGCAGATGTGTCACTCCTTTGTGTCTCTCCATATACCCTAATTTTAACTACAGTGATAACAAGGTTGTTTCATGTCCATTTTATTCATTCAGTTGTGTTGGAACAAGAACTATTTCTTTCTCCAATGTCAAAAAGAATGGATAGAATTTAATATATTATGTGATGCATTTATATTTTTGTATAGTATGGTTCCTTGTTAAATCCATGTAAATTTTGTTAATCCATTTTTTCTAATCTGATTTAAACAATATTTCAGGATTATGAATTATGGTAATAATATACATGTTTATCTGACACACTGATTGTGGTTAAACAAATTATGAATGAATTATAGGTGGTCCTCATCTTTTAAAAATAATGAGATCACATTTACAAAGCTCTCTTCAAAGGAACATATTGTGAAAAATTATTCATCTCAAGCATACTTGCCATGGTGTGTTGCTAATGCAAAGACCACGCCATGGTTCAAGCCCAGAGGAATGATGTCTAGGCCCACAACAGACTTGTAAATTATTTGGACTGAATAGCCACTTTCAAATCATTTTGTCATGAAACAGGCATGAGACATGAAGCTCCACAAATACTTCCATACACAAAAGACCTAATAGAAGCACCTGCAATCTATCTGTGACTCTGTTTGATTTTAGTTTGCCTTGTGATTCTCATGGTTTACTAACTTTTATCAGGATTTTTTTTTTTTTACTTTGATGTAATGAAGGTAGTGGTGTTAAGCCAGCCTCATACTTTCCAAAAGCATTACATAAAACAAAGCCAGAAAGGGTCATGGGATTTGGCAAGAATCCCTGTAATGCATCCTAAATACGCTACCGTTCAAAAGTTTGGGGTCACCCAAGCAATTTCATGTTTTGCATGAAAACTGACACTTTTTTCATGTCCTATCATAATTGCACGAGGGTTTTCTAATCATCAATTAGCCTTTCAACACCATTAGCTAACACAATGTAGCATTAGAACACAGGAGTGATGGTTGCTGGAAATGTTCCTCTGTACCTCTATGTAGATACTCCATTAAAAATCAGTCATTTTCATCTAGAATAGTCATTTACCACATTAACAATGTCTAGACTGGATTTCCGATTAATTTAATGCTATCTTCATTAAAAAAAAATTGCTTTTCTTTTAAAAATAAGGACGTTTCTGAGTGACCCCAAACTTTTGAACACTAGTGTATGTGCGTCTTTCTTTCCCTTTAGCAGCACCCACTGTGAAGCTTCTGTTCCGCACCTATGGGATACCAGTCACAGCTCCAAAACAATTCTGCTATGCCTCTGACACAGGGAACACATGGACTGGGAGTCCATTTGAAGATCAGATGTCACACATTCACGTGTCTGTGTGCACCAGCAGTGAACTGATACAGAGCAGTTCACAGCAATAGACACATTACTGTACCAGTGGACGAAGTAGCCAAGGCAAATGGCAAAAACTTACAACAGAACGCTATTTCAATAAAAAAATGCATGGCTATCAGGTATATCTCCACTCACCATGGATAGAGTCTTGCTTACAAAAACATTTGTCCACACACACACCAGAAACCTTGTGCCTTTTAGTCCTGTTGTAATGTCACCTTTGACATATTTCATTAGCACCTTATGGAGAACAACGCCACACTGTACACAAATTGCTTCAAAGCCGAGACATAAATCTGCTCTACAGTCAAAGCTGTCTCTTCCACCCACTTCTACTGTTTTTTTTATACCCTTGTTGTACACAAAATGAGTTCCAGGGATTTTAATTTGCTTCCAACTTACTGGAAAAACCCAAGGTGTCAGTCCCAGGCCTCATGAAGGAGCCAAAGTCCTCAGCAAACAGTCCTCGGCTCTTCTCCATTCATTGTTCACCGCCTTTAGAAGAAATCTCCAATTCATTTAAACTTACAGTAATGCAAAAGTAACATCTAAACTGTGCAAATATAAAGGCAAATACTACAATAACAGTAAAAAAAAATAAATAAAAAATTTAAAGAAGAACATGACGAGACTGAATTTTACTGTTAATTCCCCTTTCTTTTTTCTACACAAGAATATACAAATTTTACATTGATGTCCCATCCTTCTATTAATATTTCTATAGCTCTGTCCCTAAACTCCAGCCTTTAATAGGTACAAATGTTTCCATCAAAGTCCATCAAAATGGTCTCACGTATCAGGAGGTTTACAGTCAAAGCAGAATCCTTTTATTCACACAAATAATAATATACAATAAGTTATCATTACAGAGAAATGACCTTTAAAAAGTGAGCGTAAAGTTTAAATCTGTGTTAGAGAACAGAAGTGAAACAGCAAACTGGTCTGTTAACTGTGTGTCTGTGCTGTCCCATTATGCTATGTGCAAGTACCACCTGTTGATTCTGTGCAGGCTGAACTCACTCCGAATACAAATGAGCAGCAACAGGCCTTGTTGTGCTCATAGAAGGTGGATGTGGCATGTTTGTATAGAGTCCAGTGCCGCCTCTGACTGTTTGTAGCAGAATGATAAAAGTGAAGACAGTAAATAGAATAAGCAGCACAAAACACACAAGAACTTAGGGGTTTGTGGTGAGAAAGTCAGTCCCTCTCTAGATTTTGATTTCGGTGCGGAAGGTCTGTACAAGCTCATGTTTGGCCGGGTGTCGCCTTGCTCGGACTGTCAGGGTTCCCTCAGCACCCAGTGATGATGTCACTGAGGTGGGGTCCACATCCTCAGGTAGTTGGCACTTGTGGGTGAAAGTGTTCATCACTGATCCGTCCTGGGCCAACTGCAAAAGAGATGCATGTGCATTGTGATTAAAAATGGATGGCATGTGTATGACTTCTTCTGCTCACATTTCAAGGCTGCAGAAGTTTTTAAATACAATTTATTCTCAGGGTTCCATTGTGGAAAGATGTCAAATTTGAAATTGCACACTTTTTTATACTCTTGCACTCTTGGAGACTATGTGCATTATTAAACACTTTAGCATGTGTATATCCTTTACAGAGGACATTTTGCTTTTTAAATTATTCTTTTTTATATATATATTTACTGCACATTTTTACTTATTCATCTGTATTTATGGTGGTGGGAACTGTACTCTTTCTGCTGTAGAAAACAAATTTCTCCTTGGGATTAACACGTTGATGCACAAAATGGGTCAAAAGTGACCCATATTTAATTGAAAATGGGTATCTTTTGACCCATGTTGTGCATCAAATGGTTAACAAAGTATTTCTATTCTATTCTGTTCTATTCTAAAACATCTAAAGACATGGTATCATTCCAAACCCAAAGGAAGACTGGCCACCTTTTCTGCACGAACTTCTATCTGGTTGTTGGATGTGGTGACGATTACATCTTCAGGGGAGAAGTCTCGAACATCAACTGTGAACTGGTACGAATCATCAAGAGTTTTAATATTTCCAGCCCCACCTGAAACCATGGCAAGACGATAATGGATATTAGTCAACAGGAGAAGCACAGTTAAGTATATTTAAGTACATTATCTCTCTTGATTAAGGAGTTACACGGAATTTCCACTCACACTACTTGCTATGAGCATTAACTCGCATTTTTCTGGTCGGGAAATTGTGAGCTGGTCATAATTACACCACAATGCAGATGGAGTTTCATTAGGGGTTGGATAGAGGATCCTGCTCACAGGCTGTCATTTATTTAGAGTTATGCTGTTTCCATGAGAAGACACTGTTATATCATGTTATTCATAACAAGTATGCCCTTCCTACAGTGACAAGTTACTGTTTCCAATGGAAAAAGGCAGTGTGAGTGTGTCCTCTACTGTTAGTAGGAAGTCAATACCAGAGCAAAAAATGATTTACACTTGAACATGTTCCTTTCATAGTGTTTATAGATTGACAGCATATTTAATATAATCCTACAAATGGTTTGTTTCGAATCAAATCCATGCGTGGAGTGATACTGTGTAAAAGTATCTGTTCAGCAAAAAAAAGATCATTTATGAATGAAAAAGACATGATTACTCTTTAACTTTTCCACCTTTGACAGGCTAGCTTTGTAAACGTAAAAGAGGCAAAATGCATGGAACACTGTTGACCATAGTGTTAGTATTTATGGTCAGATTTTGGGACTGGGTTCAGACTGGGGTCATACATAAGAGTCAGCACTGCAGTCAACTGCATTTAGCACTATGGAGTCATAGTTAAGTCTTATCATATCTATGATATGAATTCATCATTTTCCTTCAGACAAGGCAGACTAACAATAATTTTATTTTTAATTTCAGTTTCTAATGTTTGTAATTTCCATGTATGGATACAACATATGACTGTGTGTATTTAAAAGCTGCATGCATTTTTGAGCCAGTGGTGGCAGTACAACTAAGAGATACTTAGCATGCAGTATTATCACCTTAAGCTGTTGATGTCTGCCAGTCCAGCAGACATGCAGAAGCATAACATTAATTAGGAGTCCTTTCTGTCTAACTGATGAATAGAGTCCAATATTCACTTTAATTTTAGCTCTGTTTTGGCCTCCACCAATTCCTGAGGAAACATCTGCCTGATGCAGCTGGAAACAAGGTTGCTGGGTGTGGAAAGCAGAAAACACAAAATCTAAAAGAGGCAACTGCAGACTTAGGTTTGTGGGTCTGTCATTGTTAGCAGAGTAAAAATGTCCCATTACACAGTCATTTAATCAATTGCTAATATATAAAATATAATTTGGCACAGATTTGTTACGTTACAAACAGGTTTAGAGCAGCAGCAGTACTGCAAAGAATAGTAGTCAGATCTGTCTGGTCTGTCCAGGGACGACCAACTGTCCCCACTGACACTGAGCTCAGTGAGAGACTCAGTGGTGACGCATGACCTCTCACACATGCCACAAGATTGGAAACTAGTGTGTGTGGGTGATATTAGCTCTGTCTTCACATTTGCAAGTTAGTTCAATTATGTGACTTCATTCCAACTCTATGTGTGTGTGTGTGTGTGTGTGTGTGTGTGTGTGTGTGTGTGTACTCTGGTCACTGGGCAACCATCTGGTCATTCCTTATGCAGGCGTCATCCCAGATACTCATTGTGTGAAGTCACACAGCTGGCAGTCAGTCCAACATTCCTGGGCTTTTGCACATGTATATACGTGTGTCTTTCTTTCCCTTTAGCAGCACCCACTGTGAAGCTTCTGTTCCTCACCTATGGGATACCAGTCACAGCTCCAAAACAATGCTGCTATGCCTCTGACACAGGGAACACATGGACTGGGAGTCCATTTGAAGATCAGATGTCACACATTCACATGTTTGTGTGCACCAGCAGTGAACTGATACAGAGCAGTTCACAGCAATAGACACATTACTGTACCAGTGGACGAAATTGAAAGATCTCCTGACCTTACACTGCATTTTAAACATATAAATACTTAAAAAACCTACAAAAGAAAACTATTTCATTAAAAATACATAGCTATCAGGTATATCTGCTCTCTTTGAATTAACAGCACCATGGATAGAGTCTTGCTTACAAAAACATTTGTCCACACACACCAGAGTCCTTGTGCCTTTTAGTCTTGCCTGAAATGTCACCTTTGATATATTTCATTAGCACCTTATGAAGAAAAACACCACACTGTACACAAATTGCTTCAAAGCAGAGACATAAATCTGCTCTACAGTCAAAGCTTTCTCTTCCACCCACTTTTACTGTTTTTTTTATACCCTTGTTGTACACAAAATGAGTTCCAGGGATTTTAATTTGCTTCCAACTTACTGGAAAAACCCAAGGTGTCAGTCCCAGGCCTCATGAAGGAGCCAAAGTCCTCAGCAAACAGTCCTCGGCTCTTCTCCATGTATGGGTTAGCAGAGGATGAAGTTGAGGATGAAGTCTGGTGGAAACTACGCTCCGATCGATAGGCAGAAGAGTTGGTCACACTCATGGATCACTGAGTGCTGGATAAAGGCAGAGGAGGAGAGTAAAGAGAGAGAAGGAGGCAGAGGGAGTAATTCTTCTTGTGGCTGCTGTGGGAGTATTCCTGAGGTTTAAATTTTAGAATAAAGCACACAGCTCTTCTCTCTTCCCTTGTTTGCTTTCTTTTTGGTCTGTTTTTTTTCTTGATTGTGTGGGGTAAGATCACTTATTTTCCTGGTCTCCTGCAGTCACTCACCATGGCCCTTATATACTGAACAGTCCCATACATGGATAGGAGGTGGCACGTGTGTCACAGCTCATTGGGAAAGAGGAATAGTGTTCTATATTTATCATGACACACGCAGAGTGATGCAGAGAAGGGTCTGTGGTTGGAAAAGTTCTGGGCATCCGAGGGACTGAAGTAAAGGGAGAGAGAGAGAGTGGGATTTGATAGAGAGAGGTAGAGAAAGAGCAGGGGGTGAGGGGTACAACAGTTGCCATTCCAGACACACCATCCCTGAAATAGCTTCCTTATCCTCTCTTTAATTCCTGCTCCGCTCCATCACTCCATCTCTCTTTCTTCTGCTTTCTTAATATTCAGTGCCACGTCTTGACCTGACACTGGGTCCACATACAGTTCTGCCATTAAATGACATCGAATCCAATGTTTTCACAGCAGGGATTCGTCTCATTAGAGATATTTTCATGTTTTCAGAATCCCACTTCTAGTTAACTGTTCATTAATTTAATATACTATATGCTAAACACACAAGAGTCAAATGATCTGATGGAAAAAGTAATTTTCCTCCTGCTGTGCTGGAAAAAGAGTGAAAAGTAAAATGAAAAGTGACAAGGGAGCCTTACCCCTTATCTCAGAGGATAAGTAAAGAGCAAAACAAAGATGGAAAGAATGTGCTTGAAAACAAAGCCATCAGCAGGGGCAGGGGACTTAGTAGTGACATTGCTTTGTGGCTATTAATATCTAAATGGAGAGTGCAGCTAATCATGATTAGAAAATGCTCACTGCTCTTCCCTGTAGTAAGTGCTGCTGACAGCTAATCCATTAAAATCCATTTATGGACTCTGACATGGCGTATTTGACTTCTGCTTTGTCATTTCAATTAACAGCAGGCTGCCTATAATTTACGGGTGTCAACCGTAAAGCCTATACTTCACTAAACAGTACAGTATTGTAGACTGAAGTCCTTGACATCCAATATCTGCCAGCAGAATCATCCTGAAGGTGAAATTCAAGGCAGTTGAGACAGTCGATTTTATTTTTAAGTTTCAAAGGTTACCTAGCATTACAAATGACAACACAATGTGTTATTTGTTTCCAGTCTTATCAGCGTGGAGCTCAGAGTCCTGTACTGAAGGTCTAAATCCAGCCCAGCAACTCACCACCTCCCTAGCAGGGAACACACAAGGCCTCCTCCCCTCCCTGGTAACAGCAGTAATATTGTTGGGTCATGGTGGCCTGAGAGTTTTTCACCTCTAAAGGAGCTGCATCTAGACCACAGCTGCTGTTTGTAAGCGAAATATAGACATTACATGAAATGTCACTAACGCTGTTAACAGTTGTTTTTCCAACCCTCAGAATTAT
This sequence comes from Amphiprion ocellaris, assembly GCF_022539595.1. Taxonomy (NCBI): domain Eukaryota; kingdom Metazoa; phylum Chordata; class Actinopteri; family Pomacentridae; genus Amphiprion; species Amphiprion ocellaris. The sequence goes on along the minus strand of NC_072773.1, from coordinate 11,482,225 downwards.
CTATTCTGATACCAAGATCATTTTTATAATTTCTCCCTTTTCTCCAGCCTTTCCATTATTTATATGACATGTTGTGTCTCTTCTTCAGGAATGTAAAAAAAAATATTGAAATGAAGCAATATGAGAAAAGAATGTTAATCTGCTTGTAATTCTTAAACGTTTACCATAACAAGGGAGAAGATCAGATGAGATCCTTTAAAATCCTCCAGTCTCTTACAATGTTTAAATTGTAAAGCTGGTAACCAGGCTGCTGTTCCAGAGGAATTATGAGAAAAGAATGGAAGAAGGACATGTGCATGGAAGCTTCACTGGGGAGGAATTAGATGAGCACTGATGGTGAGACAACAAGAGTTGGATAAAGATCAGAGGGCCAGATGGAGGAGGATAGGAGAAGGACAACGAGAGATGAATTAAAAAGGAGTAAAGGCTGGGAACAGGGATAGAACAGCATAGGCAGAGTCTAAAATTAACCCTTTGATGGACAACATGGGTCAAAAGTGACCCTTATTCTATGGAAAATGGGTATTTCTTGACTGATGCTGTGATTCAAGGGATTAAGAAGTTCATACAATACTGTTCAAAAGTTTGGGGTCACTTAGAAATGTCCTTATTTTTGAAAGAAAAGCATTTTTTCCCAATGAAGATAATATTAAATCAATAAGAAATACAATCTAGACATTCTTAATGTTGTAAATGACTATTCTAGCTGGAAACGACTGATTTTTAATGGAATATCTCCATAGGGGTACAGAGGAACATTTCCAGCAACCATCACTCCTGTGTTCTAATGCTACATTGTGTTAGCTAATGGTGTTGAAAGGCTAATTGATAATTAGAAAATCCTTGTGCAATTATGTTAGCACATGACTAAAAATGTGAGTTTTCATGGAAAACATCAAATTGCCTGGGTGACCCCAAAGTTTTGAAAGGTAAAGAAACACATTGGGTCATCATGTTTAATGGGCTGTAACAAAAAGATCTAGCTAGTATGTTACATTTCCTAAATGACCAGTGACTTGCTATAAATATTCATCTCTAACAAATATTTTATGATGTTTGAATGCTTTTTTGTTTAGTTTTTTGTGCACAGATTCTTTCAGAATAGAGTAAGTAGAAGGAAACTTGTGACAATCATTGGATCATTCAAAACAGAACAGCAAACTTGTGACCAGAAAGTTGCCAGTGCAGAATTTAGGCTTCAAACAAACTCATGATAATGAGATAATGAGATGAGATGTGTTGGAAAGGCCAAAAGATCATAACACCTGCATGACTTCAATCAAATGGAGGGTCTCTTGGTAACCGTGCTGTCTGAAGTTAGAACTGTGTTCAAGGTTTATTCTGCAATTAAGTTAATGGAGCCAAATTATTGTTTAAAAAGAGAGAAACATGAGCATCACCCCTTCAAATAAATAAGACAAAATATTGTTAATAATTATTTCTGAGAGTAGGCCAAGAATTTACAGAACAAGGATGAAAAAATGACAAGGGAGTGGGAGTGAGAGAGTGAATCTGATCCAGTTGTCAGTAATCCACGTTATTTCAATGCTGACATTGGATCACCTCTATATGTACATTTGTGTGTGCATTCCTTGTGGTCCACACAGAAAACACACACACACGTTTGTGTTGCTATTTCTGTGGAAACTCATCACCATAACCATATTTCTTAGCCCCTTACCCCAACATAAACCTAATTCTAACCTTAACCCCCAAACCCCTCTTCACCATCAAACAGCTTTGAAGAGGTATGAAAAAGTGAGGACCAGCAAAACGGTCTTCACTTTCAAAACATGTCCTCCTTAAATGATCTAAAGTTCACATTGGACCTCACAGAGATAGTTGGACAAATACACACACACTTACACACACACACACACACACACACACACACACACACACACACACTCTCTTATTCTGGGGTTGTGTCTGCTTCAGCTGCTGGCTGTTACATAATGATAGATCCCACCATGATAGACTGTGGCTCAGCTGGAAGGTCACCTCTTGTTGGCTAACTTATTTTCATATAGATGGTCAGCTTTTCAGCTACTGATTAATAGCAAAACACTGAGTCTGGGAGCTCAGTTCACCGGCTTCTCTGACCTTCATATACCCCCACTATAAACAGCTACACTCCCACATAACCTATTTTTAAACATTCGCACATTTGATTTAATTTAAGTGTGTATGGTACTAAAATGGTATATAATATGTAATATGTTATTAAAAACAAATATTGTTACAAACTAAAATTAAATATTTAATTTAACTGAAAGAAAAAAATAGAAAATTAGGAAGTTTAACAGATTATGCCGAAGTCTTATGTGTTTGTTTTTGTAAAAATAATATAACTGCTGTAAATTCAACCACAGACAAATCAAGCAAATGAAAAAATCTGATTACTGATTGCTGTCAGTTACATTCTGAAACTAAGACAGTTCTTTAATATGATGTTTGCATTTGGCCTATTGCGAGCACAAATGCAAAACAACCATCTTTAAAGTTGCTGACTGTGTGGCTGTTTGATGTGGGTTTGCAGCATACAATAGGTTTATCACAGCTGCTGATCACTGAAAACAGCTGCAGTTTGTGGTAAAACTAACAAACAAACAAAATACAATGAGCTAAAAATGATGAAAGGCTCTGTGGTGCTGCAAAGATCTGCAGTCTGGTGATAATCCTGCATTTCAAACTACACAGTCACTCAGTTAGTAATTTAAAAAGTATTTAAAAACACTTGCTCGACATGCATAAAATTTCATACTTGCAATGCTATAAAAGTTTACAGTAGTAATAATTAAAATAATTATATTATAAATCAAAACTTTTGCAGTTCTTCTTACAACTGCTAATGTACATATTACAAGAGCAAATCTGCAAACTATGTATAGAATACACAGCAGTGTGTAATAGTTACAGTCAGGTCCATAAGTACTTGACGGTGACACAGTTTCCAGCATTTTGACTTTGTACACCACCACAGTGGATTTAAAATGAAACAATCACAATGTGCTTTAAGTGCAGACTTTAAGCTTTAATTTGAGGGTATTTACATCCAAATCAAAGAAACAGTGGAGGAATTACAACACATTTTATGTGTGTCCTCCACGTTTTTAAGGGACCAAAAGTAATTGGACAAACTAACATACCAGTAATCATAAATCAAATTGTCACTTTTAATATTTGGTTGTAAATCATTTGCAGTCAATGACAGAATGAAGTCTGGAACTCATAGACATCAGCAGATGCTGGGTTTGGTCCCTGGTGATGCTCTGCCAGGCCTCTACTGCTGCTGTCTTCACTTCCTGCTTGTTCTTGGGGCATTTTCCCTTCAATTTTTTCTTCAGCAAGTGAATGGAGCTCAATTGGATTCAGGTCAGGTGACTGATTTGGCCGTTGCAGAACATTCCACTCCTCTGCCTTAAAAAAGCTCTTTGGTTGCTTTCACAGTATGCTTCAGGTCATTGTCCATCTGCATCATGAAGCAGCGTCCAATGAGTTCTGAAGCATTTGCAGATAATATTGCCCGAAACATTTCAGAATTCATCCTGCTGCTTTTGTCAACAGTCACATCATCAATAAATGTAAGAGAACCAGTTCCATTGGCAGTCATACATACACACACCATTATACTACCACCACTATGCTTCACTGATGAGGTGGTCTGCTTTGGATTTTGACCAGTTCCTTCCCTTCTCCAGACTCTTCTTTTCCCATTATTCTACTACAAGTTGATCTTTGTCTTACCTGTCCATAGATTGTTATTCCAGAACTGCACAGGGTCTTTTAATTGTTTTTTGTCAAATTCTTCTGGATCTTTTGGCATTGCTGAGCTCACCAGTACTTTCTTTCTTTTTAAGAATGTACCAAACAGTTGATTTGGCCACACCTAATGTTTTTTTCTATCTCTCTAATGGGTTTGTTTTAGTTTTTTTAGTGATGCTCTTTGGACTTCATATTGAGAGTTGACCACACCAGGTGGAGGACACATATAAAATGTGTTGTAATTCCTACACCATTCCCCTGATCTGGATGTAAATACCCTCAAATTAAAGCTGAAAGCCTGCACTTAAAACACGTCCTTGCTGTTTCATTTCAAATCCATTGTGGTGCTGTACAGAGCCCAAATGCTGAAAGTTGTGTCAATGTCTAAATGTTTATGGACCTGACTGTACATGCTGTGCTACAAGCTCTTGGGTTTGGCTGATCTGCCATTCACTTTGTTCAGTAAACAGCAAGTCAACACTGTAATATTTTAATTTATGTTTGAAAAGAACTTTTCAGTTAGTCTTACTCTGGAATTACTGAAATATTGCTCAGATTTTTTTTAGATGTCAGCTTGTCATAGAAGTAGTTTTCATTTCACTTGGATTTTCCTCTTCTTTTTCGATAAAGTTTCCTAAGGATATCAACTGAGGACATTGAAGTTGATTTTACTCTTTAGAATATATGTGTATTTGTAAATGTTTTCATATTCAGCTTGGGGATTTGAAAATTGTTACATAATTCTGATTCATTTATTTTGTTATTTGCCCAGGGAGAAACTTCTCAGGTAATCAACAATGATTAGTGATGAAAGTAAAGTGAAATAATCTTGTCTTGCTCTCTAGTTGCCTCAGTGTGCTGTTCCCATGGAAACACTGAGAAAAGCAGCCAGTATGTGCATATGCATGTGTATGAGAGAGAAAGAAACAATGTGACTGCTGCTCACAGCATGCAGATTTCAACTGCCTAAAATACAGGCGCTAACTGGAAGCATAAATGGGAGGTAGAACTGAGAAAGATAAACATTAACTCAGGGCTATTTAAAGTCTGCATGTATCTGAACAATGATTATCTTGACCTTCAGCAGGAGGTAAACCTTGATTTTTTACAAAGTCTAAGACATCTACAGGAGTCATGATGATTGTTTCACGTTAAATGTCCTTTTGTGGTTCTCAGGAGCTTTTCAATGAAAGTCTTTGAAGCCAATCATTGGCGTAAGGAAGGTCATCACAATGACATTTGTTCATATCTGCCAAAGCTGTAAAACTTACACTGAGCACAGAGTAAAGACAATCATCATAAGACTTTTAATTCGCCACCCTGTTTCTAAAGTTTCTTTAATTATTCTACAACCGTGCCATTATTGATGGTTTGTTTCGAGCATCTGTGCTTTGTTACTTGAATTTGGAGTTCAAGGTTTCGGCAGTGGGTTCCTGCTGTATTGTGCTATTCCACTGATCAGCAGGTGGGGCCAAGAAAAGTCGCAACATGCCTACAGAAGCAAGGATGAAGAAGACACCATGAACCAAAGTAACAAAGATTGCAGATCATAAAACCATAATGTGTGTGGTGACAAAGAAAACTCCACAATGTATGTTTAGTAGCTAAAATCAGTGTTTCATGATGTGAAAACAATGCAGCAATGTGATAGGGTCAGTAATGACCCTGCAAAAAATCATCAGTCACATCTGCAGTTCTCCTCACCTTTACTGTGAGTTTCATCTTAATGTTTAACTGTCCAGCTAGTCACTTTAAGCCATGTCAAGTCAGCTTTCTTTGTTGTCATCCCAACTCTACACGCAAGGTATCTAATGGAATGAAATAGCATTCCTCTCAAGACCAATAAAAGACAGGCAAAATACAGAAATCATTAGGCAGACAGGTGTCATGAAGTAAACAGTATGTAAAAAAACAAACAAATGAAGAGCAAAATGTGCTATATAGTTACGTAATATACCTAAAAACACTGGTCCCCTTTATGCTGCTGTGTTGGTCTCCTTTATGCTGCTAAAACTCCTCTGATCCAGTGGGGCAAGACCACAGGACCTCTGAGGATGTCCTGTGGCATCAACGGGATGGTGGCAGTGAATTCTGTGGGTTTCAGGGTGGGACCTACCTAGATCAGGCTTATCCTGGCACATCCTACAGATGCTCATTAAGATTTGGATCTGGGGAGTGCGGACCCCGGGTGAACACCTTAACTCTGTCGTGTTACTTGGGCCACTCCTGAACAGTTTTTGTGGTGTGTTGTAGTGCGTTGTCCTGCTGAGGATGGTAACTGTCATCAAGGACTGCTGTTGCAATGTGTGTGTGTGTGTGTGTGTGTGTGTGTGTGTGTGGGGGGGGGATGCATGTCAAACATCCACATGAATGTCAGAACTCAAGGTTTTCCAGCAGAACGTTGCATTATAACATTTATGGAACAGGTATTATAAGACGGATTACTTTTTGCAGTATTGCTGATAATATCTCCAAAAATGTATGAATAAGCTGAGTAGAAGGAAAATGTTTTTCGCTCAACTGCATTGTAACAGTTCACGCACATAAAGGAAATCTACCAGTGTTCCTCCAAAGAGTTAACATTATAGCTGCCCTTTCAACCATGACTGCTCCATCACCTCTATGCTAATACCGTAACAGAGGGCACTTAACAACCAGGTAGCAACGCATTTACACCACACTTAGACATATGACCATATGAACAGATATAACACTAGAAGTGCAACTCAAAGGTAAGTGTCCCTGTCTATATACACATATATGTATTTAATCTTCATTAAGGCTGTTTATTTGAGACTGTTTTAGTAATACTATAATGCAAATATTTCAAGGCAAAATGAATAGCTGGGATGAGTCTCTTGGGAGTGAAACAGATGGAGAGAACAACAGCCAGGAGCAAGACAATCGGCCAGAAACATCCCATAACAAGAACTGTCTCCTGTCTCATCCATGGAAACCCTGCAGACGACCGCATGCAATTGTCAAAGGTCAGAGTGAAGTGATCACCAGAATAGTGACCCAATCAATCCATCAGAGAGCAGCTACTTGGGAGGCAGTCTTCATCATGCATGTGATCTAACACAAAAACCTGAGTTGTGTTTGACCTTAATCTGAGAAGGCATAGATTATTGTTGAGTTCAAGGGCAGCACACTCAATATTCTAGACTGTGATGATAAGATTATATCTCATGCTATTTAAATATGTATTTTTTACATTAAGACTTACTGCATGGCAGGCTGTTGTTATTTTCCTTAATACTGAGTGATAATTAGATTTTATGTTTCATTAATATTCAGAGCTCATGCTTAACTTTAATGTGTTGATGTTGTAATTTGCACTCTATGCACATATGCTATAATTTCAGTTTCATATTATGTAGTACTGTCAGTTGCTTTCCATTTGGTCAAGGCTGTTTTTTGTATTTGCATCTGAGCACATTTCAAACACAGATCCTTGAAACCTTTCTCCACTGCAAGATCTTAATAACCCTGGGACTTCGTTTGATCTTCACCTTTCAGACCTTTGTAAAGTTTGGTTTCCTCTTTTTGTTTAACTGTATTTCACAAACGAGACTACAGATATCCATAAATGAAAAAGCAACTGCAATACTAGTTATGTCCCTCTGCCCGTGTAGATTCTCAGTCATCCAGATCATCGTAATTCTAAGTGCTACAGTAAAAGGCCACTGGGATATTTCACTTCTTATTCCAAAGCTCTCTTCAGGTCTGTCTTGTGGGGAATCCTACGTTGCTCATTCAGACTCAAGACCCTCATGCATTTAGGTGTAAATGGTTGTGTAATGACCAGGTGGGGAATGATTGAAGATGTTACTGAGTAATCCGGGGGGGACTTCAAGACTGCATTATAGGTACCTGATAAGTACTGTGGCAGACTGTTTGTTCTGTTTTGAGATAGCTTCTCTAGTTTAGTGTAAATGGCTTCTCCAGTTCTTTCACATTACTATCCTTCAGAAGCAAGAGGACTGCTAAGTTTTGTCCTGATTAGCTAGCTCTCCTGGATTGTGTGATGTACTTGTGGAGCTGTTGTTTAGTCTCCCGTATATATATATATATATATATATATATATATATATATATATATATATATATATACATATATATCTGTGCATGCCTCACTGGAATGGAGTACATATACCATGCTGTTCAGTTTGTGTTTGGCTGTTGAATCCTTGGAGTAAACCATTTGTTTTGTCTTGGTCTGTTTCTGGATCTGAAATGTACCAGGATCTTATGTTTGGAGAAAATCCTTAAAACTTTCTTAGAGAGAAACACAGTATGTCTACGCTTCTGTGTGTGTGTTCCTTACTGAACTTGTCTGTACCAAGACACAGAAAAAAACAGGAGCATTCACCTTGAGGCATATGAGTTTTGTGTTGTTAATGGACCATTATTTGTTTTGAGGGGTATGATATATATCTGGGAATCTTTGGATGCGAGGTGAAAAATCTTCAAGAACCAAAAAGAGAAGGCCGGTTCTCTTTAGTAGTTATGCTACCAGTAAAAAGGACAGAAACCAGTAGCTGAAGTAGTTCTCATACTATTGTGATTTTATCTTTTCATGGTCACTAAGAAACATTCTGGTACACTGTTATATTTCAATTGATTCCAGCTTCCTCAGAATGGCCTCCTATTCTCAAATACAATTAATGAGGACCTGAATAGCTTTGTTGGTCCAGCAAACATTTTCCCATGGTCACTTTCTGAGGTATTGTTTTTTATGGTCAGAACAGATGCAATAGTAAAATGGTCATTGCTTGTCTGTTTTTTATAGCTACTGGGAAGTGATAAACCACAATCAACAATAACCCATGCAAAGACGTTAAACTTGCTTTAAGTATCACCTCCTGAACAGTTCCAGGAATTCCACAAAGCTAATAGGGAACAATGGAAACAAAAGCAGAGAATGGCTTCATGTTATGATGTGTTTCACAAAGCTTCTACAGTGGAAAGGTGTCGTCAGAGAGCCTGGCCTGGGTTAGTCAGGTGCATTATAACATCTTCATTGAGACATTGTATTGTATCTGATGCGATGTCCTGCAAATGAACACTGTTTGAACTGTCCTCTTGGTTATTGTCTTACTGCAACAGTTCTATCATTTAGCATAACTTTGAAAACCTCCTTTTACACAAGAAAACGCTCTCTGTGTTCTCACTAACATTCTACATGATTTGGATTTTACTCTGACACACTCAACATGTGTCTCAGATACATTTTTTATTCCATTTTTTTTGTATTTCCAGAGTGGCTGCTGAGGCTGAGGTTATGCCTGGGAACAGTGTGTGGCATGGAGTGGTATGGCTACGCTATTCTAGGCATTTCGACTGCCATCCTCAGCTTCCTCATGGACCTCAGTGTAACAAAGCTACTCACAGGTAGACAGACTTTAACACACACATTTACAACATGCAATCTGTGAAAGCAAAAACACAAATGGTAACTAATGCTTCTGTTACTTGTAGCTCACCAGTGGCTTTATATGAAGCTGGAGGGCAACATTCTGCTGCAGTTTTTCTGCTGGACTCTTTATCCAGCATGCCTCTGTTGTTTCGCATCATCGTTCTCCCACAACATCTGTCCCTTCTCCACAGGTCTGTCCAGCAACAGTTACGCACAAAAGATTGAAGAATTGGTTCAGAAGTCACAGTTATGGAATCTGAAAAAAAGAATCAAAGGCAGAGTATGTGCAGGAAAGCAGGTGCATGGTTAGACAGATAGGCAATCCAGATGTAGATGTAACAAGTGGACAGGCTCTTAACAACCCTGTTTTGCACTTAACAGTTTTTGTTGTTCTCTTTTTCCACTGTGCTCATTCTTATAGAAGTTTACACTGATAGGCTACCACCTGAACAAAGAACATCAGATAAGCTAGCTGTCCAGCATGATTTTGAAAGGCCACATTGTGATTTAAAAGCACTTTAAGGGTTATTTTCCTCAGTATATTCTTAAAAAAGATTATACAGTAGGATAGCAGAGAATGATATGTACGCGTCTTCTCAGTTTCTTTTGGAAACATCTAAATAAACCGTATTGAGAAAAGTCAAGTGTGATATTATCTTTAAGATTTAGTGAGTGTTGATAAGATATGTACAGTATGAAAAAGTCAACTTTGATTTGATCAGTCTCACAGAAATCTTTTAAAAGATAATATATTTCTGGGATCCACTGGTGTATGCTGATATTGCAGACAGTGCAGGAGAAGACACGTCTTTTTCTTTTTTTCCCCATGTATCCTGTCTGTCTCCTTGTCTGTTCCCAGCGACTGTTTAACTGGAGACACTGCTTCGTAGCCCACTGGTGACTCTGCTCTCTTACTTTAAAAGAAGGAAAAGAAAGATTTCAGATGAACCCTAATATGAAGAATAAGTTTGATTCATATAAATTAATTGCGTAATTAATCACTCTAAGCCAAAAAACATGTTGTGTAGATATCACAGCTTTACCACACACATTTCCAAATTGAATTATGTTTCATTTTCAGCAGCCTATTTTATGGTGATTGTTTCAAAATCCCACAGATGTCCCCACCCTCCTCTTACCAGCAATTTAATTATTCTTAAAAAATGAGTATATGTTAACTTAGAATTGCTTGTTGATTGCTATAGCACCTCTGGGTCTTTCAAAAATCTTGTCCTGTTGCTTTCTTTCCTCTCAGGCTCAGGGATACCAGAGGTGAGAACCATGATGGCTGGCATTGAAATGCCACATTACTTATCTCTCACTAATATGTTTACCAAGTTCTTGGGCCTTATCTGTACCCTTGCAGCCGGCAGCACTGCTTTTCTGGGTAAAGTGGTGAGACACAACTCAGTATATCTTTGTCACAAAAAATATGCAGCTATACATAATATCTATGCAGCTAGTTGTCTGTTATCTGCTTTATCATGGGTTTTCTATATTTCTGTACATCAGGGTCCATTTGTACATCTTTCCACCATGCTGGGAGCCTACCTGAGCAAGCTCTGCACTCTTATACAAGCCAATAAGATGGTAAACCACAGTGACACAATTCAAAAATAGAATGATTTATCCAAGTTTCTATTTCTACAAATGTCTTATCCCCTTTTTTGTTGTCACAAATAAATCCATGCCTACCAATATATTTATTTTACAGTGGATAAAATGGCCATATTTAACGATATACAATGGATGGATGATTATAAATAATATATGTCTGATTTAGGCCAGTGTTTTGGTTTTCCCACCTGTAAAGATCATTATCTTCAACCTGTTAGCAACAAAAGCTCTGATAAAGTCACTGTACACAACCTGCCCCCATTGCCAAACCACCAACAGACAAAGTTGACAATCAGTTGGTGGACATAGTGAAACATCTACCAGCTAAGGATTCAGATATTCATACCCTGCCTCACTCCCACTTCATCACACTTTGGTGTCAAATTTGCATGCACTGGACACTCACACTATACACAAACTTTTTATTGGGTGCTAAAACACAATATAGTCTGGTATAAATTAGTAGAATCCACATGCTGCTTCTTGGCTCCTACAGTAATATTTTATTCACTGCTGACATACACTGAGCAGGCATAACATTATGACCACCTGCCTGATATTGTGTTGGTCTCTTTTATGCTGCTAAACTCCTCTGACCCAGTGGGGCATGCACACAGGCCCTCTGGAGATGTCCTGTGGCACCAGGATGGTGGCAGTGAATTCTTTGGGTTGCAGGGTGGGACCTACCTCGATCAGGCTTATCCTGGTACATCCCACAGATGCTCAATAAGATTTGGATCTGGGGAGTGGGGAACCTGGGAGAACATTTTAGCTTTGTCGTGTTCCCGGGCCACTCCTGAACAGTTTTTTGTGGTGTGTTGGGGTGCGTTGTCCTGCTGAGGGTGGAAACCGGCATCAATGACTGCTGTTGGGGGGCTGGAGGTTGCTTGACCTGCAATGCTTAAGTGGGTGGTACATGTCAAACATCCACATGAATGTCAGGACTCAAGGTTTCCCAGCAAAATGTTGCATTATAACAAAATGATCGATGTTATTCACATCACCTGTCAGTGGTCATAATGTTATAGCTGATGGGTGTTAATGTTGGCCATAGGCTATGACTGAAGCAAAAACATGCAGGCCCATCCATGCATTATTTTTGCTGAGGCAAAGCCAAGCATTCCACATATCCCTTTTCCTAGTTTCATTTTCCAGCTCCTCATAGAGAATCTCAAGACATTTCAAGGCCAGACGAGATATGTAATCCCTGCAGTGACATCACATCTTAATGAGATGCCCAAGCCACCCTAGACTTTCTTATCATATGAGCATGACTTAATAAGGCCAACAAAACCATTAATTCATCCTTTATCCTTTGTAAGGTTGCCTGGAAACTCTATTTTCTTATGTGACAGTGTATCAGATGTTGTTCTCTGGCCCCAAATGGCCAAAAAGAAAGAAAGAAAATATTTCATTGGGTAAGAGAAAATGCACTTGATGGCCTTATTCTGCCCAATAATGTGACTGGGACACAACTCAAAGGTAACAGACTTAAATATTGTTTTACAAAAGAGACGATTTTTGTTTGGAACTGGACAAACAGACTTGTGAAAGGGCTGGAAAAATGAATTCTTCATGTAAAGGTGTTGAAAGAAGCAGCACATGACAGCATATGTGTCTTCTAGGCGAAAGCAGATGATGAAATGTTGGTTGTAGCTGCTGCAGTCGGCGTAGCCAGCTGCTTTGGAGCTCCCATTAGTGGTGAGAGAGCCAATAAAGGTTCAGCATAAGGAAGTCACAACTTTTATATAGCTTTTCACACCATATCTGTTCTCCTCTCACTTGTTAACACGTTTCTGTCTTTGATTTTTCCTTTGCAAACTTTGCTCTTGCCATTTATCCTCCCCACATCTCTGTTCTCCCATCATGTCTACATGTTCAGCCTTTTCTCTCTCACCTCTTCCTCATTTGATCATCTCTTCACAAAGTATTTTGATCTTCTCATACCATTTTTTTAATTCCAATTGCCATAACTGGCATAAAACACTAAACTGCTTGTCCGATAGCATAATAAATTCACATTTTTAATGTCCCACATGCAGGGAGATAAACTACTTGCTACAGATGTCTCAGAATTTCTACCCTTATAAAGAGTCTTTAGCACACTCACTCTGTTATTCCTTTGTCTCTCCTCCTGTAGGTGTGCTGTTCAGTGTGGAGGTGATGAGTTCTCACTTTGCTCTCAGACATTACTGCCCATGCTTCTTCTCAGCTGCCTGTGGGGCGTTGACCTTCCGCCTGCTCTCAGTGTGGAGTGGAGATGGAGGTAATGGATGCCATGTACAGCAGTCGCACCGTCATGGTCAACAAGGAGAAGGTCACTTTAGAGTCACTGACACCTTGACCTGTAGAAAACTTAGCAAAACATCCATCAATCTAAGATTTAGAATTTGATTGTTGAAATGTTGATTTATGTGTCATCTTCTTGTAAATTATGTGTCCAAGAATACATGCACACCCCATTCCACAACTTTTTGAGTACTTCTGGTCTGTTTTTAACTAAAGGACACCTGGCAGCAAACAGTGAAGGAAAATCTTAATGCTACAGCATACAACATTTTAGACAACTTCAACTTCCAGCGGTTTGGAGTAATCCTTCAAACCATAACCATATCCTCCTGCACAAAGCAAGGTTCATTGAGAAATGGTGATTAAAGTATGGTTCCCCAGGTTACGAAGTCCTATATAAAGCCCTCCCAAGTGAGTGGAAGTTGTTGTAGCAACATTGATGCACAGTGAAATGCTCAACAATCACATACTCTTGTAATGTTCTGGTGACCACGTGTTTTTGATGATATAGCAGGTGTGCTGACATCAACAGATGACAATCAACAATTTGTAAAAAGTCGAACATTATGTTTAATTCTGTACATACCGTTTTGTTTGTTTGGCAGTGAGCATCCTATAGTTCTACTTTTTTAAATTGAATTAGGTTTAAGCACCTTTTTTCTCACAAGGGTCTTACTTTGTACGGTAATACTCTTTATAATTATTACTGAATTGCTTTTTGTCTTCTCCCTTGTAAATTATGTTGACAGCTGTCTAATTATCTGCCTTCGTAACGACCAGGGACATCACTTCCAGCTAAATTAGCAGAAACATTTGAGTTGACAGATTGTAAATTTCAACAAAGCTTCAATGCAGTAGTGTTAGGGAATATTAGATTTTGAAAGGCTCTGGGAGAGACTGGAGTGATGACTCCAATTTGTTTTGTGCCCTCAGAGACGCTTCAGGCATTGTTCAAAACTAATTTCCCCACTGCTGTACCTTTCTACCCGTTCGAGATTCTGCTGTTTGCCTTCCTGGGGTACGTTTAATTTGACATCATCTGCATAGTTAAACAAATCCTCTATTTGCCACTGTCTTAGAAATAAAACACACATTTGGTATTCATATTCATATCAGTAGCAATGAAAAACAGTTCTGTTGTGTTTTCCTTCTGTTATGATTACCATTCAGAGTTTTTCACATAATCATTTCCTGGTCTAATGACTTCTGATTAACTGTTGCTGCTTGTCATCTCTCACTGTGGATTGTGTCACTGTCTGGAAACAGGCTGCTGTGTGGGGCTGTGAGCTGCTGCTACCTCTTCTGCCATCGACTGATTTTGCGTTTTACCAAAACAAACAGAGTGTTCATCAAGATGTTGACAACAGAGTGAGAGCTTTTCATGCCAGTTTATGATGGTGATGAGTCGTTGCAGGGTCATTTTCAGCTACATGTCAATGGACTAAGAATCCCCAGTTATCTGTGATATAGCTGTATGTTTTAAAATGTTTCTCATTTCACAATTTCCTCTGATAGCATTCAGTAGATAGCAAAATGACCAGGCCAGAGACATTTGAACTGGATTTAAGTCTGGTGCTGAGGTTTATTCTGAGGTTGCACACAACATCAAACTGAATGAGACCTGTTTCAGTTTCAGTTGGAAAGATCTAAATGCTGATATGTGTAAAAACCTCTGTGTAGGAAGGGTCTGTACTCAGGTATGGTGGTCTTCTTCCTGGCATCGCTGACGTTTCCATATTCTGCTGGTCAATACATGGCTTCTAAGGTGGGAATCAGCAGCATTTAAAGACCCAATCTGTAACTTTTTTGTGTCCGTACATGATTAATGAGACACAAATGTTGTTTCTCAACTAAGTAAGATGTTTTAATCCAGTTAACAGAGATTAATAATATGATAAACCCATTACAATGCACATTCAGTTTCTGTGTAATGTTGGTCCGTGTGTGAAATGATTAGCTAGTGAATTTGGAAGAGACACGACATTCCCAGATTCTTGGTGCAGGTATCATAGACCGTGTTGCAGGATAGGGCTGGAGAGAATTCTTACTGTTCTTCATGAAAAGACCTGTTTTTAAAGATTTATGTCTTAAGTAGAAGCAGATGAACTTGAGGCTAAGTGTATGGAAGTCAGTAACTTTTGAAAGAAGAACTGTTACTTCTGGTCTTTTTATGAGATTTGTTCACAATATCAACACACAGAAGAACATGAACCTTACACCTAAAGCTTTTTTTGAAAACAAACCTGCTTAAATTTTGTTCATACAGTAATCCAAATGTCACTAATCTGTTAATCAGTACACCATGAAGCAGCTCCTCACTTCCCTGCTGGATAATGGGCAATGGAACTCCCAATTCCGCAATGCCTCTCTGCAAGTTGAGCCTTCGCTGGGATGGAGCTCATCAGGGATTCCTGTCTACCTCTCTTTGGCTTTCTTTCTGCTTATGAAGGTGCAAAAAGTGTAAAGGTCAATTACAAAATCTTTTATTTCTTTCCAGTCCAAGAGTAGTTCCTAGCAGTGATAACATCACAGGAAAAACTGAAGATACTGAGCTGTGCATCATCTTTTATGCAGTGATAGTTGGTCATTTTTCCACCCCTATAGTGCGCATTTTTAGAGAGACAGTTTTGACGTCATTCTGCTTTTCTAAATCAGGCTATTACATTTCACCATTAGATCACACCCTACAGAGGCCATGCACATTAAGTTATCATTAGGTCATGTTTTACAGAAAACATGCCCAGACATGTTCCGACTTTGCCCTATTATTTTGTGAGATTTCATGCATAGTATACCATTATGTGTTGTTATGTTTCTAACATATTTGAATGGTTATGATGCCTTAAATTTACATTGTTACGTTTTGAGCACTCCACATTTCATTTGTCTGCAAAGCATGATTTGTCTGTTCTCCACAGACATACACACAATATCATCAAAACATAGGTGATTAGTAGAACCTTGATTATTATGTAGTTCATACACACGTCTTAACTCTATTCTTCAGTTTGATAGCATTTGCCATAATTATATAATCTTTCATACTTTTAGTATATCATATAACTGATCACAAACAGGAATTACAAGAACATGGAGGGCTCTGAGCACCACTCCTCTTGTTCTGCTGGGTCAGATTAAAGTGACCCATAATTGACATACAATAATTGACATTTTCACAGTGGCGTAAGAGAACAAAAGGAATGTCTTGCAATACTTGAGGCTCACTCATAGCAACGCTGCAGGTGTAAGAAACAATTGTTTGACATTAAACAGCTTGAAATCCCAGCAGCCAGCACAGTAATGGCCGAGTTAGTGGTGATCCACATATCCCTTTTTCTCATTTGTGTTCGAAGCAAACAGAAAACCGATTTTGTGTTGTAGCAAAAACAGCTTAAAATGTGATCATTTCTGCATTGAGGACAGTTTCTGATACCCATTCAAGTAAAGCTCCTCTAATGCATGAAGCTCTGAGAGAAACCAGAGAAGGATCCATTTACTATGAGGTTTTCTCCTATTACCACCTGTAAAATCTGAAACGCAAATGTGCATGATTCAATACTTATTCATATAAAAGCGAGAGCATTGCAAAGACTTCCCTGTGCACAGACCAGCGGTGAGTCATCTGCTGTGGTGCAGATGTTAGTCGAGCTTTAAAGATTTGGCAGTGAGTGTGTCTGTTTTTCATTCTGAGATGTGGATGCTGGTCCTCGCCTGCACTCTTCCTCTGCCTGCTGGATACTTCATGCCAGTGTTTGTCTACGGTCAGTAAAGAGACAGATTTTTTGCAGAATATTGAAATGGCTCAACCATAAATTTAAATGTCAGAAGTCTGTCTCATTGCATTCTCTCTTCACATAAAAACTCAGCAAGTGTTTTCCTGATATGGCAGACTAAACAATGTGCTTTTTCTTTTTCAGGGGCAGCTATTGGCCGTTTGCTTGGAGAAGGAGTAGCTTATGTATCTTCTACTGGAGGGACATCAGGCCAGCAGTGGGCTTCTATAAACCCTGGAGGCTATGCACTCGCTGGTAACAAAATTTGATCAGAAACTCTTGGCATAGTGATGACAGGCAGCTACAGACAGATCCATAAATATTTGGACATTGACACAGTTTTCAGTGTTTGCGCTCTGTACACCACCACAATGGATTTGAAATGAAACAATCAAGATGTGTTTTAAGTGCAGACTTTCAGCTTTAATTTGAGGGTATTTACATCCAGATCAGGTGAACAGTGTAGGAATTACAACACATTTTATGTGTCCTCCACCTGGTGAGGTCAACTCTCAATATGAAGTCCAAAGAGCATCACTATCATCAAGGAAGCCATCATTAGACTGAAAAACTACAAAAACATTAGGTGTGGCCAAATCAACTGTTTGGTGCATTCTTAAAAAGAAAGAATGTGCTGGTGAGATCAGCAATGCCAAAAGACCCAGAAGACCACAGAAAACAAATTCGGTGGATGACAGAAGAATCCTTTCCCTGGTCAAGAAAAAACCCTTCACAAAGTTGGCCAGATCAAGAACACTCTCCAAGAGGTAGACATACCAATGCCACAGTCAACAGTTAAGAGAAGACTTCACCAGAGTGAATGCAGAGATTTCACCACAAGGTGTAAACCATTGGTGAGCCTCAAAAACAGGAGGGCCAGATTAGAGTTTCTCAAAAAAAAAAAAAAACATCTAAAAGTGCCTGTGCAGTTCTGGAACAACATCCTATGGACAGATGAGGCAAAGATCAGCTTGTACCAGACTGATGGGAAGAGAAGAGTCAGGAGAAGGGAAGGAACTGCTCAACATCCAAAGACCACCTCATCAGTGAAGCATGGTGGTGGTAGTATGATGGTGTGTGCATGTATGACTGCCAATGAAACTGGTTTATTTATTGATGATGTGACTACTGAAAAAAGCAGCAGGATGAATTCTGAAGTGTTTCGGGCAATATTATCTGCTCATACTCGGCTAAATGCTTCAGAAGTCATTGGACGCTGCTTCATGGTGCAGATGGACAATGACCTGAAGCATACTGTGAAAGCAACCAAAGAGCTTTTTTAAGGCAAAGAAATGAAATGTTCTGCAGTGACCAAATCATCTGACCTGAATCCAGTTGAGCATGCATTTCACTTGTTGAAGACAAAACTGAAGGGAAAATGCCCCAAGAACAATCAGAAACTGAAGACAGCAGCAGTAGAGGCCTGGCAGAGCATCACCAGGGACCAAACCCTCTGCTGATGTCTATGGATTCCAGACTTCAGGCTGTCATTGACTGCAAAGGATTTACAACCAAATATTAAAAGTGACAATTTGATTTATGATTATGTTAGTTTGTCCAATTACTTTTGGTCCCTTAAAAAGATGGAGGACACATATAAAATATGCTATAATTCCTCCACTGTTCACCTGAGTTGGATGTAAATGCCCTCAAATTGAAGCTGAAAGTCTGCACTTAAAGCACATCTTGATTGTTTCATTTCAAATCCATTGTGGTGGTGTACAAAGTCGAAATGCTGAAAATTGTGTCAATGTCCAAATATTTTTGGACCTGACTATATATCTGCCGTGTTAATATCCCTCTTTCAGGTATTTTAACATGTTGTGAATGTTGTAGTGGTTTTGATGAGGTACTTTCAATTTCACATCAAATCTGCCTTTAGCTCATATCATTTAACAAACTATATAAATCTTTTCACATAAACTTATTTCAGAAAACTGCAAGAATTGTGTGCTTCAAATCAACATGTAAAACCCTACAAACCTGTCAAATATGTTTGCAAAAATGTTGCATGTGATTTAGCAGTGCTGTAGATAAAACATCTTGTCAAAAAAAAAGAAAAAAGTGAAAAGTAATACATACACCAATCAGATGTTACATTAAAACCACACACCAAATATTGTGTAGGTCCCCCTGGTGCTTCCAAAACAGCTTTGACCTATAGGTGAATGGATGCAGGAGCTCTGGGGGTGTCACTAGAACACTGACCAGAGGGGGTTACAGGGTAGGACTCTCACATGCTTGATCAGATTTATATACTGGAAGTTTAGAGGCCAGGTCAACACAACACAGGGAGTTTCTAACAGCATCTCATTTAACAAGATAATCAGTCTATTCACTTCACCTGTTTCAATGTTGTGGCTGATGGGTTTATGTATAATGTGTTTGATAAACTTTGATAAATCACTGATAAACTGATACTGATCAAAAATATTACCCACAGTGAAAACAATGTTTATATGTTAAGCATAGTTTCTGCTTTGTAGGTGCAGCAGCTTTCTCTGGAGCTGTGACACACACATTGTCCCCAGTTCTCCTGGCTGTGGAGTTGACTGGCCAGTTCAGTCATGCTGTACCCATCCTCCTCGCCACTCTGCTGGCCAATGCCCTGGCACGCTCCGGTCACCGCCCATCTTTCTATGATGCAATCTCCATCAGCAAGAGGCTCCCACACCTGCCCTCTCTGAGGAAGGCAAATCCTCGGTAAGTAAAAACAAACCAAACTTTGGAGATAAGAAAGATACTGAACCAGTGTGTGTGCCAACAGTGATGTGGAAACTAAGTCCTAAATCATGGGCCAGAGTCTAAGACTTGACCACGTTCAAATGTCCAAAAAGCTTCTCTAAAGAGCTTAAAGAAAATCACCATGAGAAGTTAGCAGTCAGGGGCAGCAGGATTTATTATTGACAGAAAATCCAGGAGTAGCTCATAACAGTGATAACACCACAGGAAAAATCGAAGATACTGAGTTGTGCATCATCTTTTATGCTGTGAGAGCTGGTCACTTTTTCCACGCCTATAGTGCATATTTTTAGAGACACAGGTTTGACACCAGTATACTTTTATAAATGCATTGGTCAGATCTTGCCTTGAGGTTATCATATTTCACCGTTAGGTCACACAGAGGACATGTGCATTAGGTTATCTTTTAGGTCATGTTTTACAGAGAACACGCCCAGACACATTCAGATTCTGCCCTAGTCTCCTGTACACACATCCCTATTATTTTGTGACAGCGTTTATGCTTGTAACACCATTATATACTGTTATGTTTCTTATACAATTTTTTAAGAGTTATATTACCTTAAGTTTACACCATTATGTTTTGAGTACTCCAAATTTCATTTTCTAAAAAGCATATGATTTGTCTTCACGCCAAAAATACATTTTACTTTATGTATTAGTTGTGTGTGTGTGTGTGTCCTCCGCAGACACACACACCATACCATCACAACACCAGTCTTTACTAGAATGTTCATCATTATGTACACTACCAGTCAAAAGTTTGGACACATCTTCTTATTCAGTGCTTTTTATTTATTTGTATTATTTTCTACATTGTACGTTAATACTGAAAACGAGCACTTTTTTTTGTTTACAACATAATTCCATATGTATTCTTTTATAGTTTTGATGTCTTCAGTATTAATCTACAATGTACAAAATAATTAAATTAAAAACCATTGAATAAGAAGATGTGTCCAAACTTTAGTAATATATTTCACACGTGTTTTAACTCTATTCTTAAGTCTAATAGCATTTGCTATATCTATATCATCTTTTACTTTTAGCACATCGTACCCCAAAAAAAAAACCAAAACCCAAAACAGCAGACTGTGTGTTAGCTAATAGCTAATTGTATTTAGAGCATGAAAATTCTTAAACACCAGTTTATGGGGAACACATGACATAAATTTTATGGTATTTTATTTTTTTTTGTACGCTAATGGCAGTTCTAAGCATTGAGAGGCATTCAGAGAGAATTATTTCATCAGCTGACAGATAGATGCAATTAACTTTGTTAGACATGTTTTGGATTCTGACAACTGTATGATCCCTTGATTTTTAATTTAGTGCAGGGAACTGATCAGAAGTTTCCTCCAAAACCCTTCATTTTATATCAGTACAACTCTAAGACTAACTGTAAGTCACTAAATGACATGTCATAATTGACAATTTCAATATGTAACTTAGAAATGGATGATTAAACCTTTTCACTGCTCACTCACAGCAACATTGCAGGTGGAAAGACAGATTTTGTGAATCTCAGCAGGCTGTCAAGTAATGGCTCAGGTATTGATCAAGAATCGAATCAACTGTAGTTAGCCACTAATCTATTAATCCCTGTTTGTGCTCAGAGGGAGGCATGTGCAGGCAGCAAGAATATTTATGTATATATATGGACAAGAAGCTCAGTAGATAAAAGTCTGTGAGGAACCTGCTTTTCCAGACAGTGCATCTGCTGGAAGATTCACTGACTATATATATTTTTTCCATTACCAGGTGCAAATGTGAAGTTACAGTTGAGTGACAAATTAAAGGAAAAAAATGTTGTGATTTACTGATTAAAGTTATAAATATAGAACTGGCTTATTACTATATTGGCTGAAGGTTACATGGCTTCCGTAAATGCAGAGGTGTTTTTGGGATCTTTATACATTGAAGGCGTAGCCCAGGAGTTTTTAGAGTTTGCATGATAATTCAAATCATTAAAATGTATATAGAGTGTGTCTCGGTAAAGGCAAAGTAAGTTTATCCCACTTCCTTTCTATGTTCAGTCGTTGTTCCACATTAAATAGTATTTATCAATATATAATGAGTCCAGGATTTTTAGACCAATGGTTCTCTAACTGTGTGTCTTGGAATTGATCTTTTCTATTGATGATTGACAGCAAAAACATATTGTGAAGGAAATATAAATATTATATAAATTTATATATAAATATTTAAATAAATTTATATATAAATATTTTCATGAATGTATTAAATAGGAATTTGGGTGACTCAGCCTTTAAATTATCCAGGTGATGAAATGCAGCTGCTGGTGAGGAGACACAATTCCTCATCAAATCCCATAACACAATACCTAATAAGAATATTTATTATTCTTATTATTCTTAGTATTCTTATCATAATAGTAACATAATGTCACTTTTGCAAATATTCTGTTGTGATACTCTTGGTAATAAAACATGACATGATAGAAAGATAATTAGACTTTAGGAAACAGACCAGACTTTGCAAACAGTGAAACCTTATTTCAACCCTATTATATTATATTATGGACACTAAAGCATAATCGTAATGACAAAAACTTTTTGTTGTTATTCTTACTTTTGGAAACAAATATTAAAAAAAAAAAAAAAAAAAAGACCTGGGCCTATTTATAAAACATTTGGGGCCACAGAGGCCCAGGCCTAACATCCCTGCCTGTTAAATGTATTTGAATGTAGAGAAGGTTTTGTAATAAAATGTGACAAGAGTTCTTTAAGAACTGTAATCAAGACATAAATTCACTAGAAATGAACACGAGTTGACAAAAAATCATTTCTCAATGCTTCCTTGGCCCAACAGAGGATCTTACTACTTTTTACCTGCACAGGATTTCAGGTTGTGTATCCAAATTTAGACACCTCATGAATCCTCTTGCTGTCTGTCAGACATACGATTTGAATCCACTTGACAATGTTTTTGGAATAACAAAAAGTTTTATGTTGGTGTGAAGCCCTTCCCTGCCCTGACAGCAAAGACTGTCTGTTCCTCCAGCCAGCATTATACAACACACAGTCTGAGGACTGCAGGGCTACTTCTGTTAGCTCATGTTTGTTTCTAGGAACAAACAGCAATTATTACCAGTATCACATGTCATTTTGTGAATCCTTACAACATCAGAATACATTTGAAATTTCTTTGAATGTTAAATTGCTGTGAAATTAAATAATTCCCGTATTAGCACACTGCATGACATGATTTCATAGGTTATGATTTCATTGAACTCCAGCTGCTTCAGTTCCAGGTGTGACACGGTTCATCTGTTTTGCAGGATTCCCTCCACACCACTTGGACAGGTTTTGGGAGTGAAATCAGTCCAGCTTCAAAAAGCAGCAGGGCCAGTGGAGGTTCAGCATGCTGTCAATAGCAGCACTGACACACAAATCCCTGTGGTGGAGTCACATGGTGGGCAAACAACTGTTTCGTCTAAATCTTCTCACAAAAAAAGATAAAATACTCTTGAGGATATGGAACATTGGTACAAAGTCAGTATAATCTTCAAGCAAATATCATACACATGTTGGTGAAGCACAGTAATGACACCACATAGAGCCAAAGAAAGGAAAAGAGAAAACTAATATCCAGATAATAGGAAAAAATGTCACTGTCCCAAAGATTGTAGTAATGCCATAGTGTGAAAGTGTCTCACTGAGGGGCTGACAATTGTGAGAAAACAGTCGATTGGCCACCTGAGCCTTTGAGCAGCAATCACATGGATGAATTCTTATGTTTGGAACAGACGACTCAAAGCCACTAGAGAGCTGCGCACACTTTAAACTGTAGCACCAACTGTGGCAGGGAAAATTGATTTGCTCTCCTCTCTTCTGTTAAAGAGTCGCAGGTTTTGCTGGGATTTGTTCTGCCGCCAGAGCTGCTGATGTTCCTACGTCACTGTAAGGCTGAGGTAAAGGCTTTGTGTAGATAGACAGGTAGCTGCAGAGGGAGCTAGTTTAAAAAGCAGGTCATGTCTTTACAATCCGTTTGACACTGACTGAATGTAAAACAGTGACAAAACGAGGATGGGAACAAGATTTACAGAGAGGACTGCTGCCGATGCAGAAGCTCATTTTGTGACAGCTCACGTCCATTTCAAAGCATAATCTATTCACTGAAAAATGCTCGATGAAAACAGAGCTGCTTATCAAAAACGGCTTTTAAAAAAGATAGGACTGCGACAATGGTCAAAGATAAACTATAAAAAGTATTGAATTGGTTTTTCAGGGGAATAGAAACAGCTAATACTGACTGCTGTGTGACACACATGCCTATGACATCAACTCAACATGTTTGTGCTGTTCTGTGCAGGGTCTGGAGAAACATCTGGATGAGGTCTGCTGCATTCACCCAACTTCTGTCCTGTTATCACCTCACAACACTGTTCAGGAGGTAGGGAGATTTTGAGAAATGTATACAGCATGGATACATTTAACGAAATAGTTTAACACGTTGTCAGTTCACCCCAGAACGCCCTCAGTTTTGGACCTATAGGCTGTATCTATCTGCATGTGTGTCATGGTTCCACATAGAAAAGGATTCTCAGAGGATATGAAAACTTTGACTGTGAGACCTCACAAAAGAAAAGGATTCAGGAAGATCATTTTCCAACTAATAGTCAGTGGAAACAGATACAACAGTAAACAGGAGATACAGAATGAGCCATAGTACAACTAGTCAAAGCTGCAGTGGCCAAGCTCCTAAACCTGTGCCATGGACACTATCCTTTCCAACTCAGTGCACTCTCAATGTGGATGCTGATTTCAAACGTGACAACTGCACATTAGAGCTTTTGTATTTTAAACTTGAGACTCAAAAAGTGCCTTAAGGTCTGACACTGTCCCATACTAACAAGAGATGTGGAAATTACTTTTTAACTCTCTCTTTTACTTTATGCATTTCCTGTCTCACGAACTGAATGCATGCAATGTGATGCATACAGTTTTCCTACTGTAAAAGCACAATTTGTCTAGTGAGATTACAAACATATGGTCACTCAAGTTGGCAGATATAATGCGGTCCCTTACCTGAGAATCTGTATAGCTCAGAGAAAAAGAGTGGTTCCAGCCAAATAACCCAGACTCTGAACAGAACCTCCTCTGGAGCAGGTTAGCTATACAGCAACACCTGCCATGGTGATCAAGAGAAATTAAAGGAGAGCCATCTTCATGACTCTGAAATCTCTGGCTTACACTCAACACTCTGTAGTAGACCCCTCTGTTCTCATCAATGAAAATCCACCTTCATATTACTTACCACTAAATAGCAGACAGAGGTAACTATAGTGTAGCATTTAGCAGAAAAAGAGCATTGTAATTCCCTCAGGAGTTGGTAGAGATCAAAAACAGATCTAAAAGAGAGTGAAGATTAATCTTACACTTAAAATGCTCCATAACATAGATGGGCAGAAATATCAATGAAAAAATATGTGTTTACACCTTATTCCTGCTGCCCTCAAGTGACCAACAACAAAAAGAAAAAGTTATTGCAGATTTAATGACATGAGATTAGCATTCATCTTCTCTTTCCCAAAGAGTAGTGAACTTCTAATTTAAAATCAGTGACTTAAGATCTCTTTTTCACTGTGTTCTTTCAGGCTGTCAGTATACTGACTCTAGTTGGAGCCCAGACCTTGTTTGTAGCAGACAGAGGAAGGCTACTTGGCCTCATCACATGGCCAGAGGTAGTGAGTGTTTGCATGTCATGAGGGAATTTATAATCACAAATATACACTCATTAGGCATAACATTATGACCACCTGCCTAATCTTGTGGTAGTCCCCTATTTGCCAAAGCAGCCCTGACCCGTAGAAGCATGGACTCTGCTAGACTCCTGAAGGTGTGCTGTGATATCTGGAACCAAGGTGTTAGCAGCAGATCCTTTAAGTCCTGGAAGTTGCGAGGTGGGGCCTCCATGGATCGGACTTGTTTGTCCAGCACATCCCTGGGGAATTTGGAGGCCATGTCAAAAC
Organism: Amphiprion ocellaris; assembly: GCF_022539595.1. Lineage (NCBI taxonomy): Eukaryota > Metazoa > Chordata > Actinopteri > Pomacentridae > Amphiprion > Amphiprion ocellaris. The sequence continues at coordinate 11,456,625 of NC_072773.1, read as the reverse complement.
TTCAAATTTGTTGTTGTTCTCCTGAAACCATTCCTGAATCATTTTTGCTTTGTGGTATGGTGTATTATCCTGCTGAAAGAGGCCACAGCCATCAGGGAAAACCGTTTCCATGAAAGGATGTACATGGTCTGCAACAATGCGTAGGTAGGTGGTATATGTCAAAGTAACATCCGCATGGATGGCAAGACTCAAGGTTTCCAGCAGTAGTGCATCCTGGTGCCATGTGTTCCCCAGGTAAGCGACGCACTTGACCATCCACGTGATGAAAATGGGATTCATCAGACCAGGCCACCTTCTTCAATTACCTCCGTGGTCCAGTTCTGATGCTCACATGCCCATTGTTGCCATTTGGGCGATGTTACCATGGACACCATAACTGGTCTTCAGCTATGCAGCCCCATACACAACAAACTGTGATGCACTGTGTATTCTGACACCTTTCTATCAGAACCAGCATTAACTTCTTCAGCAGTTTGAGCAACAGTAGCTCCTCTGTTGGATCGGACCACACAGTCCTGCCTTCCCTCCCCACGTACATCAATGAGCCTTGGCCACCCATGACCCTGTCACTGTTACACTACTGTTCCCTCCATTCCTTCCCATTTTTGATAGATACTGACCACTGCAGATCAGGAACACCCTACAAGAGCTGCAATTTTGGAGATGCTCTGACCCAGTCATTTAGCCATCACAATCTGACCCTTGTCAAACTCGCTCAAATCCTTACACTTGCCCATTTTTACTTCTTCTAACACATCAACTTTGAGGACAAAATGTTCTCTTGCTCACTAATATATTCAACCCACTAACAGGAGCCATGATGAAGAGATGATCAGTGTTATTCACTTCATCTGTCAGTGGTCATAATGTTATGCCTGATCAGTGTAATTGTCAATGTTATATCAGTACTCTGTATGATCATGTTATATTTCTCTGTGGGCATTTGTCTCATCCAATTGTGTTTTGATTTTTCAAACAAGACCACATCTCTGTATGGGTTTTTGAAAATTATGCAAGCTGTAAGAGGCAAAATGGCTACTCATGGATTCATAGCAGTCTCTTTCTTTCCTTCTCTTCCTCCCCTCTCTCCCTTTCTCTATTTCCTCCTCCAGATAAAGAGAATACTGGAGGACTTGGCCGATGAAATCTAAGCAGCATCACACAGGAAATAAACACATTGGACGACCGTTTTATGTCAGCAAATATAAATCCATCTCTGTCTGATTAGCTTGTAAGGAAGTCTTTGTTTATTCATGATAACATCTCATCATTCCTCAAGTGTGACAATATTTACACAAAACTGTCATTAACTGGAAGCTCCTATGATAAACATCGATCAGAGCTCATTGTCTGGCCTTTCATTATAATTTGCAGGATCTTATCCACTGAGGAAACAGTTTAATTCACTGATCTGGACTCTGTGACACAGAACATTTTTGAATGTGTCTATCCAGATTCATACCCAGTGGGCATGAATACAAAAGCCTGAAACACTGCTGTGTACTGGTTAGCACACTGAATCCCTGCTGGTGTGTTTTTCCTCCTAAACCACACTTCTCAGTGAGTATCTGTTGAATATGTATTAGCTCCTGTGGTGGCATATGGTTTGTTTTGTATGTTTAACTACAAGCTGTGTATTTCCCCCTAAATCATGTTCTAAAGCAGGGGTTTAAAGTCTGACACTGTTGGGCTACAGTCAGCAAAGATGGACCAACATCCATCCATCCGTCCATCCATCCATCCATCCATCCATCCATTATCTATAAACCACTTAATCCTCATTAGGGTCATGGGGGGGTGGAGTCTATCCCAGCTGACTGAGGGTGAAGGCAGGGGACATGCTGGACAGGTCACCAGTCTATCACAGGGCTACATGTAGAAACAAACAATCACACTCACATTCACACCTACAGACAATTTTGTACTACTTATTAACCTCAGCATATCTTTGGACTGTGGGAGGAAGTTGAAGAACTGTAGGCCATAAATTAACCTCTATTTTTTTTTTTCAAATGACACTGAGAGGAGCATCTAAAATTGACACCAAGGGGTTGTGAACAAGTGTCCATTTGTGATTAGTTGGAAATGAAATGTTTTCCTGTCAAGCATATGCTGAATTCACTACAAGCATTTCCTGTTTGCAATTTACTCATAGATGTACTGACAATTATGAGCTTTTGAAACCCACAGTTCAAAACAGCCTCTGCCCTAAAGTGTGCAATAAGTTTGAGTCAACCAAACAGTGGTTTCCATTCATGTCAGTAGACTATAACTCTTTAGGCTAGTCTCGAATTTAACCTTAGTATTCTCTCTCTTAGGAGAGCCCTTAGTCAAAGCTGCAATGTATTGAATGTAAAAAGGTTGGAAAGTCATGCCCCAAATGGTAGTACTAGAAAAGGCCCCGTGGCATACAGCATTAAAAAACTGGAATTATCCTTGAAGGAGCTCTTTGAACCATTCTGCAGAACAGAATGGTCTGGCTGTATCCTCATATAATTCTCATACAGTGGATAAAAACACATTTGTTTCTATTTCTTTAAACCAATCACAGTCATATTGAGAAATTCAATCATGGGAGTTTTGTTTTTGGTGAAACATTTGCAGGTACAGAGGCAAGCATTTTCAATAACCGAATACACAAAAAAGACAAAAATAAAGAAATAAATAAACTAGGAGGGCTGCATACTGCATGATCCAATTTCTAAGCAATGCTGGAAGTTGATGCTTCTCATAGTGAAATCAATTTTGAAAACAATAACATGCAGATAATGAAATCCGAGGCGAAAAGAGCGTGAAATGTGTGACCACTGGCAGGCTTCCCATCTGGTTGTCAGCTACGTTTAGCCCTGCTTTCTCTCTCTCGGGTCTTTAGATTACCATTGTGCTTGTGTATACTGTTGAGTGTTTAGTTATTGCTCCATTTTGAACCATGTAGTGTTGTATTAATTGTGTTGTGTGCCATATGTACATTCCTATTCTTGCTCTTCTGACTTTCCTAACTTTGTATTACCAAGTCCTGGTTAGCCCAGCCTTGTGCATATACACCAATCAGCCACAACATTATGACCACTGACAGGTGAAGTGGATAACATCGATCATCTTGTTATAATGCAGTGTTCTGCTGGGAAACCTCGAGTCCTGGCATTCATGTGAATGTTTGACATGTACCACCCACCGAAACATTGTAGGTCAAGCAACCCACCAACCCCCCATGGCAACAGCAGTCCGTGATGCCAGTTGCCACCCTCAGCAGGACAAAAAATGCTCAGTAGTGACCCGGGGAACACAACAGACCTAAGTTGTTCATCTGGGTTCTACATTCCCCAGATCCAAATCTTCTTGAGCATCTGTGGGGTGTACCAGGATAAGCCTGATCTAGGTAGGTCCCACCCTGCAACCCACAGGACCCACAGAATTCACTGCCACCATCCTGGTGCCACAAGACACGTCCAGAGGTCCTGTATCCATGCCCTACTGGGTCAGAGGAGTTTTAGCAAAATAAAGGAGACCAACAGAATATTATGAAGGTGGTTGTAATGTTATGCCTGATCGGTGCATTCTGCTTTCGTGAGATCGAATCTGTTTAGTAGTGTGATAAGCTGTATCTTAGTCTTCTGTCCTGCTTCTGTTTTCATAGTACCTCTGGTTAGTAAATAGTAGTTAATAAATTTTCTGCTGTCCTACAGTTTTTTCCCTTGGGAGAAGTCAGCCTGGCGTGTACTCTGTTACATCAGCTCTGTTTTTCCCTTTGACCTTCTTGTGAATTATTGTAAATATCAGTGTGTAAAAAGATCATTGTTTGAAATTCCTGTCTGCTGTGTGTTTGTCGTCCTGCACTTGAGTCTCTGCCCTGATCTGTGACAAGGGCAAGATCTTGGTTTGGGTTCAAAGGGCTTTATACAAATTATATACACACTTCTTGTCACCTGAAAAGGAGTGACAGTGACGACACCAGCAGAAAACATTTGACTGTGGACTTATGTCTGTTTTTGATCATGGATTTTTTTTTAGGTATGGAACTAACCTGCGTGTTGAAAATTATATGTACTCAAATGTGACAGAGTGGCAGTATGTGACATGTTTGGAGTAGGACTGCACTATTTAAATTCTGCTGGTCTGAGAGGTGAGTGCTACTGAAAATAGAGCATTTCAGTTATTCATACATCAAATATAAAATCATCATCTCAGTACATGCAGGCAATTATACTGTCAAACCTTGTCAAGTTAGTACATTACAAAAAATATTCTGAGTGAATGTTAGCAGCTGTTTGATACAAGTGAAATTCCTAGAGAAGTATATTTCTCTAGGAAGTATACTAGAGAAGTGAAGTTCCTAGAGAAGTGTACTTCTCTTGGAACTTCACTTTTAAGGATGGTGCCATATCCAAATCTGTTCAGAAACACAGGTGTGAAAAGTAGCTCCAGTCCCTGTTTAGTTGCTGGTTTCCTGTTGCTTGCAGACACTTCTAATCTAATATTGATGTATGGATCATTCTGCTTTTATATTATGTTCTAAAACCATATACCTATAGACCACTAAAACACACCACTACTGTAACTCAGTGTGACTATCCAGTGTGATATTGTCACCTTTCACTGTCATGTTATAGATTTTCATCTTGGAGCAAAGCAACTAGACGTTGTTGCACTGGAGTATTAACTAGACTGCAAATTAGCTCACCACTCTGCTGAAGGATTTTGAGGACAGATGTGATCATACTAACCATGCACAGCCTTTTGTCCTTTCCTATCCACTTTGTAAACACCATTCAGAGCTGTGCTGAAGTAACCAAAGAAAACACACACCTTTGACAAACATGAAAGCAGACTGACACTGTATCATTCTCCTCTCTCTATTTTCCTGCCCCCATCTTTTCTCTCACTGCTCCCCTGCACCCGTGGCTCTCACAAAAGTGAATTATTATAGCTAATCACAGTTGAGGCTCAGACAGATAATTGGCTGTTCTTTCTTCATCTTTTCTCTATATTCAGATGAGACACATTTTCAGTTTCTTGGAGATATTCTGTCTGTAGGTTGGACTTCAATGCTTTTGTCCAAATTTTTCTCTTAAGTTAATGAGTGTGAAAGAAAAACAAATCCGACACAACTATAATGCACATAAAGTCAAACTGATATTTTATAACAAGATATATACACCAGTACCATTTGACTGTTCACAGTTCGCTTCTACATATATTATGAAAGTGTTTAATGTACATTGAATACAAAATTAAATTGTAACAGTTGAGCTATGTACATTCACAAAAGTGTAAGTCTCAACCAAGGAGAAAATATCTGGGGTCTTTGTGTTTAGGGACCAGGCTCTCAAACCTTTCCAGAAAAAGCCATTCAAGTAGTTGCCTCTTGAGAGATCTCACAGCTGTCTCCCTTTAATGTTTTTCTATCTTTCATTGCTGGTGGTTGAGACTCAAGTCCTCTCACAAGGCTCCTTTTCGAGACTGATGGCTTGTCTTTTCTCCAAGCCTAGTTGTAAAAAACATCATCCTCGGATAGCGAGCTGCTGTCTACATGTCGGACAGCAGCTTCTGCAGTCACAGTGTTTCTGTCCTCAAAGGGCTGAGCTCTGTCCGGCTGGATGCTGGGCGTTGGGAAAATGGGGTTGACTAGCGGTGGACAGACCAGGTTGACTGCACTGCTGTTGCCATGAGTCTGGGCATGAATGCTGTACAAGTGCTGGGGAACACCAACACTTCCACCATCGAGCAGGAACTGAGACAGGAAGTGGCTCTGTGCTGCTGAGAAGGTATAACAGTGTCAGTCAAATGGTTGTTTCTTGAAAAAAAAAAGAGCTATTTGAATTTCACAAATACAAACACAAACAGCCAGGTTTCCTCAGGTGAAGCAATTTCAGAAGGTCTATTTACTGTAATAGCAGTAATAGAGATTCACACACTACCGTTCAAAAGATTGGGGTCATTTAGGAATGTCCTTGTTTTTGAAAGAAAAACATTTTTTTCAATGAAGATAACATGAAATGAATCAGAAATCCAGTCTAGACATTGTTAATGTGGTAAATGGCTATTCTAGCTGGAAACAGTTGATTTTTAACCCCTTAACGCCTATTGTCGCAAATTCACAACATAGCACTTTCATTCAGACTGCAGCCGAGATACCGTATCCATTCCCCCAATGCCAGTTGTGCATATTCAATATGTACCCATTTCCAGCAACCATCACTCCTGTGTTCTAATGCTACATTGTGTTAGCTGATCATGTTGAAAGGCTAATTGACGATTAGAAAACCCTTGTGCAATTATGTTAACACGTGACTTAAAGTATGAATTTTCATGGAAAACATGAAATTGCCTGGGCGACCCCAAACTATTAGTGTACACAGAGCTTTAACTGGAACAAATAAAAGGTGCTGCTCTGAACCAGCTGTGGTCACTAGTACATATTGGACAACAGAACTGTAAATGACATTTGAAAACAATTTCCATTTAAATGAATACATTTAAATTCACAAAGACATATGTGCAAGTAACTGTCTTTGATATAGCATATGCTAAATTCCCCTTCAGAGCTGGATCTTCTTTGTGCAATATATAGATAGGATGAAAAGAAAAGATGTTATGCACAGCAGTTGTTCAGTTCAAACAGATGGAATTTTGCCTCTACAGAACCATGGCAATAACTGTAAATGTCAGACTGTCAAACGTTTGTTATTACAGATATGAGACAGAATGGGACCATGAAGGGGTCACACTACATTTAGGAAGGGAACAATAGTGCCATCTGTAGCCTCTGTGTAGTTCACACTGCAGTGAGGACTTAACTGACTGATGAAGCCTCCTTTGAGCAAAATTCTTTAGTCAAATCCATATCAGTCAATATTAGGAAGTCTGCAGTCAAAACATGAAACCGTAAACAGTAAGATATGGTCCCACTTTCTGTTTGTCAGTGCCTCCGCCCCTTTCAACTGACTGTAACAGCATAGTTTTAAAAACATAATTTCTGTCTGATAAATTTTGTGAAGCTTTATCTGTGGATCATCTGTATCACTCTAGTGAAGAGAACAAAAAACGTGTGGCTTGTGATTTTGTTTGTTGTTTAAATAACGCCCAACATGGCAGTTGCATCAATTGGGTTGACATGACAAGCTAACATGTCTCTGCCTTAGTATCGCTCACAGTATTACACGGTACAAGAAGTATTTGTTTAAAGCAGCAACATCAGTGGTTAGTAGGCTTTGCTTGTTACACCTCCCCTTAGCGGTCAAACACTGGTTCCTTAAAATAAGGTCCAGTGTCCATGAACCAAGTTTGATATGCTACACCGTTGCTTAGACATGATCTTACTTGGCTGTTTTGCTGCTAGTTTTAATAGGCCATAACAGAAGGATGCTTTCAACACTCAAAAATCTTTATCAAAAATATTGTAAGGCTTTGTCTGACTTTAAACTTAAGCTTTATAATAAAAGTAAATTTAAGTGAAGTTTATGTCATAGGGTGCTTTAACTCGGCTTTATCCAAGGAATGCAACAATATTTTTGAAATCTGAGTATGTGGTTCCAGAAGTGTTTGTGGTATAGACAGCAAACGTGGAGAAAAGAATCAGTGTCTGTCTCCAATTATTGTGCCAAAGTTTTTACTATATGGGGCTGCTATAGACTTGAATGGCAGAAAAAAAATACTAATTCAATTCAATTCAATTCAATTTTATTTATATAGCGCCAATTACAGTCAAATTGTCTCGAGACACTTTACAGAACCCATGTGCCTGACCCCCAGAGCAAGCCAAAAGGTGACAGTGAGAAGACAGTGAGAAGATACAAACACAATGGGTGCCTACAAAGCTTTGCTTCTTAACCTCCAGTAATGAAAATGTCTTCAAAATAGTATAAACTGCATACATCAGGCTGAAGGTTCAGACATTGGAGCAGCCCAAATATGGTGACAAGAAATTTTTAACTGCCAAAGTAGATCTGATGATATGATAATATACAATCAATTATGCTGTGACAACATAAAAAATGTTGTAAAAAATCCATTAGTAGCATTAAAGAAAAGGCTTCACAGTAAAAAAAAATAAAGAAAGGATTTTATCAGTCAAACCCAGAAACAAACTGTTACAAATGAAATGGCCTTCTATGTTGTTGTTTTAATCTTTTGTTTCAAACAGATTGGATCTGCAAAGTCTGCAGTAAGTCCTGAAGCCCTTGAAAAGGAAATGAAATGGAAATTCAACATTTAAAGCTCTAGTGACACACCAACCTTGTAAGCTGGTGGATGGCTGCTCTAAGTTGTCGTTCATGGACCACATATTCATGGCTGCCTCAGCCAAGGCAAACTGCTCTGCTACACCTGAGAAACACAAGTATAACAAACACAGTTTATGTTGCTTTGCTCTGACGTCATTAGCTGCTGTTTATCACAAAGTCTAACAACATCACGAATGAAAGCAAACTGATTAAGTGCGCTAGATTTTAGTCTCAGTCATTGGACCTAAGGGCTACTGATTGTTGTAGATGCTCATCTGCACAAGCCAATCAAACAAAAACTACATCAGAGGGATTAGAGCATCACGTCATCTGCACTCATCACATCGTGCTTTTCCTGAATGAGACTCATCCTTCTGCCTCACCTGCAGCAAAGCGAGCTTCCTTGATCTCGTCTGTCATTTGGGAGTAGTATTGTTCATCTTCCTGCAGCTCGGCCCCCATCACCCCCCAGCCTCCACCTCCTTTACCCCAGGCCCCGCTGCAACCTCCCCTGCCTCTCCCGGCCTCACCGCATCCACCCCAACCCTTCCACTCAATCAGGTGAGCTACCCGCCCCTGGGCCATTGCTGTCGGCTTGGTGATGTGATCCTTTATCGTGGCAACCAGACCTGAAAAACAGGAGGAGAAGAAGGGATACATGTTGATAAAATGGATGGCATTATGGATAACCAGTGTGGTAACACAGGAACAAAAAAGATGACAAATTGAAGATAACGTAGCTATATGAAAATGTATACAGTAAGATAGATATGAAGAGTGAATAAATGCTACAGCATTGACAGGATGTTGAAATGTAAATGGAGACATGAGAATGTAAGCTACCAAAAGAAGGTTTTATTTAAGGTGAAATTCTACTCTTTTTTCTTGCATTTATCAGACTTGAGAGTAAGCATTTCTAATTGATTTGCATAACCTGAGCGATGAAAAAAAGTATTTCTCCTGCTGCCTTTTAATGTAGAGAGTCACAGAGAACAAATTGAATACGTGTTTCTGCAGCACTGTATGGAGAGCACCTGGCTGGGAAACCTAATGAAGTAAACATGGTATAACAGTTTTGATACTTGTTGCTTGGTGGAGTTTCTAAGTCTTAGGGGAAGTTAAATAACAGGTCTTTATAAGTCCTGCAGGTTTGATAGACTTGTCAAGCAGTATGTATGTGTTACTATGTTCCTGTGTTTCTACATTAGTGTGTGGTTTATGATCCATGAAATCACTGGGCTGTCTGTTCAATTATTGTGTCAGAAATTGTAATCAAGTATATGACCGTGTAGGTCAGGTTAGCTTTCTGTCAATTTTTGATCATAGAAGCTAAAATATACTCATGGTAATTATTAAAAGACTATATCATACTGATAAAATCCACTGCTGCTATATACATGTGAGAAAAGGCTGTATGGGTCATTCCATTTTGTGACTCATGAAATACGTGGTTAGCATGTGAAGTGTCAAAAGAAGCTCTGATAGGAATGTTCTGTGAGCCCTTCCTGTGTCATTACACTTGGTAGGAGACATTCTGCCAGCCTCAATGTTCAAATCACAAGATGTACTAAAAAACAAATGGACAGACAACCTGGGTCATATTGCAGAACGTACGAATTAAAGAGATATAAAAGGACAAAAACATAAATGTTGAAAAGGTAAAGGTCAAAAGAGAGAGAGAGAGAGAGAAAAAAAGGTTAAGATAAGAATTTATGGAAAAAGGCAGAAAAATGTCAAGACCAGGAAGTGGGGCAGGGTGGCTGTGTCATGGGGTAGCAAGCTTAGATATGGAAAAAAAACAACAGAAGTGGAAGGAAGAATATTTCACACCGAGAAACGGATAGTGTTAAATCCAAGGCAGGCACTGGGGAATCAAAAAAATCATCACAACCATGGTATTTTCATATGTTATTTGTTGAATACCGACACTATCTCACCCCCCGTTCAGACACTGATGACTCTGCCATGAGACTCTGATCTGGCTGAATGCTGATGGTGGGAGAGCTGTTTCCATCTATCTGAGTGAACTGCACACTGCAGGAAATTCCAACTTGTTTTTCAAATGGGGTATTTTGTCCACATTGCGTTCTGAACAGGAACAACCTTTAACAGACTGGCATAGCTTGATGCAGAACGGTAATGTGTTTAAGGTGTTCCCAGAATGCAGTGGGCAGCAGTAAGTCAGCCATGAATTCTCTGCTACTTTATGGATATAGTGAAGTAAAGTATTTAAGGTACCACTGGCTCCCCGGAGGACTCCTGCACACTGCACTGGTCAGCCTGTTATTATGTCTGAGCATAAGCAATGTGAATCCAAAATGTCACATTTACATGGTCGATGTGTGAACAAAACTATAACACTGACATGAGTTTGCACAATTAGATGGTAGATAAACCTTCAACCTGCATTACCTGCAAGGGCTATGTATATTTTTGGCTCCCTGCCTTTTCTTGTTTCGGATTAGTTTTCTTTTCATGTGAGTCTTTTTGAATACCGTTCCTTTCCTGTGCAGTCTTGAAAAGAGAAGAGTTGACAAGATTGTTGATGTGCTTATCTGAGTCGCCTCCATTTACTACTGTGCACTCAAAGCAATAAGCTTAGTAAGCAGTAGCAAGTGCAGCACTGACTACAAAACACAAAGACATTCTCCTATTCCGATGAATTTAGGACATTATGTAAAACATATCTGTGAAGGCACCATTAATGCTGGAAGGTACATACAGGTTTTGGAGCAACATATGCTGCCATCCAAGCAGCGTCTTTTTCAAGGAAGTCCCTGCTTATTTCAGCAAGACAATACTAAGCTACTTTCTGTGTGTGTTACAACAGCGTGGCTTCATCGTAAAAGAGTGCAGGTTCTAGACTGGTCAGACCCGTCTCCCACTGAAAATGTATAGCGCTTTATGAAGCACAACATATGACAACAGAGACCCCAGACTGTTGAGCAACTGAAGCCATACATCAAGCAAGAATGGGAAAGAATTCCACCTGTGATAAACATGCACCTGTCTTAGTTTTTTGGAACCTGTTGCAGGCATGAAATCGAAATAAGCAAAAAACAAACAAATAAACAAACAATGCAGTTTATCAGTTTGAACATTAAATATCTTGTCTTTGTAGTGTATTCAATTGAATTTACAATGAAAAAGATTTTCAAATCATTGCATTCTGTGTTTATTTACGTTTTACGTTAATTGGGGTTTGTAGTATAATAAAATATGGTTGTTAGCACAGTCGCCTCACAGGTAGAAACATCCTGGTTTGCACTCCAGCCTGGGCCTGGGATCTTTCTGTGTGGAGTTTGCATGTTCTCCTTGTGCATGTGTGGGTTTACATCAGGTTCACCAACTTCCTCCAACAGTCCAAAAACATGCTGAGGTTAACTGGTAACTCTAAATTATCTGTAGGTGTGAATGTGAGTGTGACTGTTTATCTGTATATGTAGCCCAGTGATAGACCAGTGACCTGTCCAGGGTGTCCCCTGTCTTCACTCTAAGTCAGCTGGGACAGACTCCAGCCCCCCACAACCCTAATGAGGATTAAGCAATGTAAATATGATGGATGGATAAATTATTTATATCTTATTAATTTTCTTGCTCTTTAGCTGCTAAATGCTCTGCTATTTTCCGCAGCTTGTCACTAAGTTAGTCTGTGCTTGGTGCAGTATTGTTTTTGTTTAGCAGATTTTTTTTTGCTCGAAATAATGTTGATGAAAGCAGTGATACTGAACTAAAAGTAATGCTGCCAAAATAACAAGCGACAGACACTGAAGTGCTCTGTCCAGCATTTGGGAACTGCAGCGTTGGGTGATAAGTTTCTTTGTGTTCATCACTCCAGCGACCCCCTCCTTTCACATTATTCACTTAATCCATGCTGAAGATAGCAGCTGTGGGGCTTTTATGGAACCAGAACCTCATAATATTAGCACTTTTTTAACATAAACAAACCCTGTAATGTCACACTTAGATATGTTAATAGGAACCGGCAGATGGTTTTGTTGGATTTCAGTGTGGAAGTGAGAATCAAATGACTGTAATGTAATTGCCGTTATTATTGATAGCACAATTCTTAACTGAAAGAGAAACAAGAGAAAAAACTAGAGCAAGCAACAAGCTTGACAACATATCATCTAAGCTTCTGTGTTCACTGTAAGAAGTGATTCAGTTTCTCAGACTTGTTTATCATGTTGCTACAGTAAACAGAGGCTAGGTGTAATGAAGTACCCAGGGTCAGTAGGGAGTAAGTCACTTCATAAAAATAGACATATATTGCATTTGTGGAGCATGACTCTTTGGTATATACTGGGAGATGCCAAGCACATGAGCAAACACAATCAAATGAACAAATAGGAAAGGTATGAAACCTGGAGCTACATTCAGGGCTCGTTACTTACCAGGTGACATGAGAATAATTCTGGACAGAACATTCAGTTCTCCTAATGGAGGGTAAAATTGGTTAGTACTGTAGTTTGCCAGTTAGCAAGGAGCTACTGATTTCAAGCAGTGATACCCAAACTACTAAACAGAAAGAAAAAAAAACAAATTGAAGCTGTAGTGGTTTGAAAAATAAACATGAGATTAAACTATGCAAGATAAAATGATTCAACAATTATCACTTTGCAGTAATTGCATCACTTCTAAACAGAGCAGTAGGTGTAAAAACTAACTAGATTTACTATATTAAAAATGTCGACCACACAGTAGGAACTTAATTCAACAAAAGTCAATACTGAGATTCAAACCTTTATATAAATTTTATTTTTGTTAACAGACTCAATCCTCCTCAGCACAAAGGACACCCAGTTTCTAGAGAGAGTCCTACTTGTACATTCACACTCTCCAGGGGATTAACACTTAACTAATTACACCAGTGTAGTTCAACAAACAAACAAACAAAAAAAAAACAGAGGTTCCCCGGCTGCCCTAAAATGTAAGTTACTTGAATTTAGGCTCATGTCATTAGGAGGTTTGACTATGTAAAACTACCTAAGTACCTGATCTTGTGAGATTTTAAGATATTAGTTTGAATCAACCACTGTAAATGCAAGTGTGCTTTCCATTTACATTTCCTGAGTTTAAGAAGTGAACTGTTCATTTGCTATGAAGAGAGCTCCCAAAGCTGCAGTGACTTTGTTTAAGTACATGGGTCATTCCACAATTGGAGGACATTTTACATCCCACCCATCAAATTCCAAATAATCCATGTACGAAATACTAAAACAAGCAGTTGTTGTGTAAACGTACTTGTCCTGAGACCAAACCTAAAAAAGACTAGGAGAAAAGAATGTTTGAAAATATTTTTAAAATACCAAATAAATCTGGCGTTCCCCCGAAAATATTATTTTTGTCTTGTCCCACCCCCTTGATGACCAAATTGAATGTCAAATAGATAATAGTCAAAGAGTAAGGTTAGCAAACAACAAATAAAACATGGTATAAAAACGATACCATTGATGTGTAAGCTGAGCCAATCAAGCCTTTGATAGTTTATTACATATTATTGATGAATATGTAGCAGAAAACTGTAAAAGAGAAGGTTTATTTTTCAACTATTTTGAAGCCCAAATGTTCTCCAGTTCTGGAATGACCCATCTGATTACTGGGTTTTGGACTGAATTAACCTTTATTGTGATTTTCATTACTGTGAGAAGAAACAACCATGACTAAACTTAACATGTATTAAAATCACATAGCAAGTTTCATCATGAAGGTTAGTGCGCTGGTAAGGTGATGTTGCTTCTTTAGAAAATTAATGAGTTGAGTGAACTTGCTTCATTTATTCAACCAACACATAAAGTCAAAAGACTTCAAATCAGAAGAGTATGAGTTCTGACAAAGTATTCTCATTGCCAGAGCACCACAAAGTTGTGCTTTTCAAAGGTGCTGGTGTGTCAGAGATACCCACACAGAGTCTTTGGTGCCAGTGCCACCTGAGGCAACGTTCAGGGCTGATAGAAGTATGGCAGTTTTCTATTTTAAAAGAGTCACATAATTAGGTAGGGTACAGTGTTTTCACCCAGGGGAATGTCGTTCGTTTCCTCTATTTGACCATAACTACTTTATTCTGTGACTGAAGTCTCATTTTCACTTGCGGTTTTTCACTTGCTACTCAGTTAAGTTCTGACACCAAAACTGCTAGGTTAGGTTTTAGGAAAATATCATGATTTTGGTTAAAATACACCCTGCTGAAACATAAATGTGAGCAGCTAACAATATTTTACTACTGTGTCATGGTGTCTGTTTGTGACATTCTGGGATGTGAGCAGAAGGCATCCTGTCACCAAGCAAGTGCATGTTTTGTTGGCCATGTTTACTAGAAGTTACTGATCATTGTCTTTCTCTGAGGTAATTTCCAGATATCAACACTGTCATGGAGTGCCCATGAAAGCGATGACAAGGGACTGATGGTTTTGATCAGTGTCATCGGGGCAAATAGACTGAAGACAATAGGAGGGTTTGGAATGGGCTGAGTTGTGTTCGGTTTGTTGTTTGTTTGTTCCACGAAAGATAAAATAATTTGAATCCAGAGCAAATTTTCATTTACTCTTTATGGAGAACTATGTCATGGTAAACATGAATAATTGTTCATAATGTATACAACCTGCAGCCCTTCCTGTACACAGCAGCTTCTTTTTTTATAGGTAATGGTGGAGGTTGGTGCATTTATGTAGTGAGTGAATGTCAGTGAGTCGTTAGTCTGGAGGACAGAGTGGTCTGACTGCACCTCATATTCACTCTGCTGGAGGGTAGAAAAAAGCCCCTTTTTGATTCTTTAAAACCAATCAGAATTGTATTTGAGTGTAGTGATGGTGGTGCGCCAAAAAAGTGAATTGTGTTGTAGAATGTTTGCGAACTGGCAGCTGAGTACTGTCATTAAAATGATTAATTCACAGAAAAACAAGGAAACAAGATCTAAATATTCTGCATACCCTGACATTTTCAGTTGCTATTTTAAAGGCGAGAGTGTCTGCACATTAAAAATGATGCAAAAGGGTACCCAGTATATTCAAATTTGATCTCAAGGGGTCCTAACAAAGTTACTGTATGTCTTGAGTTGCAAGTAAGAGCAGGCTTGCTCTGAAGTAGTCTGAAAATAAAAACTAGAAAATTTAAGTTTGTATTACTTTAAATAGAGATAACCGTTGAAGTAGAATTTTAATATATATATGTGTAGTAATGGGTAAAGATGAGTTCATTTCAAAAATCCTGCATGATGCCTTATAGCCTGTGAACTGCATGTATGATATGTTAAAACAGAAGCATGTTTCCATAAAATTTGCTCAGCATGTTCATAATCTAATAGAGATAAACCTATTAGATTTTAACGACCATCATTTCCTTTAACAATATCCTTGCACAAACCCTGCATTCTTTGACCCATTAGACAAACTATTGGTTTTCTAATTCGCTGTTTACACTTGTGCTGTCTAATGAACATGTCAGTTTCTTGGAGCTGCTGATAGCGTTCCAGCCATTACTGTTAATAAAATCACTCAGCCTGATGCATCTTTCAAACAGAGCCATACAAGAAGAATGAAACCAGCAGTGTCTGCATGATATTATTCTAAATATGATTACATTTGTACAATAATATTTGAGTTAGACCAGTGAGATCTGATTTGAGCAGTTGGGTTGTCGGCTCTAAGTCTGGAGAACCTGCATCAGCAATTTAAGCGACTGACATCTGATTAAGTCTGAGTAAATGTTAAACAGCGTTTTTGTTTTTTATTGGATGGAATCTGTCACTCTCAAAGCAGGTGTCAGGTTCTCAGTCGTCTGTCTAATGTCTCCATTTGTCTAACATATTCATGAGGTTTTCATGACCTTCATAATTAGACTGTCAGCATAATAAAGAAGCTTTCACTTGGAAAAGTTCAGCAAGGCATAACACATTAACTGAGAAAATGAGCCTCCCGCAGAGAGGGGGGAAGCAGTGAAGATGAGGCAGACACAGGATGGAGAAAGGAAGATGAAAATGAGGAGGAGGCACCGACATAGGAAGAGCAGTGAGCCAGAGTTAAAGGTTGAGAAGAAAATCAAATGGGAGAAGGAAATGTGTCTTGTCTGTTATGACTTTACTGAATATGTGTGTGAGAGAGGGTGTGTGTGTGTGTGTAAGATAGAAGGAATTATATTACTAACCTCCCATGGTACAAATCCCCCTCTGCTTTTATGCTATTTTCATGAAGAATATGCCATGCAATGAACGTGTGTGTGTGTGTGTGTGTGTGTGTGTGTGTGTGTGTGTGTGTGTGTGTGTGTGTGTGTGTGTGTCTGTGGGTCTCACCAATCAAAGAGGATGTGGCCAGCTCTCCGATATCGTAGTGGCTGTTTTTTTCTGCCATGCTGCCGTAGGAGGGATTCTGGTCATCCTGCACAGCATGATGCACAAAAATAAGTGATCTTTATCACTGATGCTAGGTGGAAAGGATGTTTTTTCCCATTACAGCTATGAATTTTCTTCTGAGTTTCGAATGGATAGAGGGGCATGTAACTGTTTGAAACATGCAAATCACCAGAATTACATTTATGAGTATTATGCACAAAACAAGATTGTAGATACTAACACATACATGTACAAGAACATTTACAAACATCCTCTTCTAGCAAACACGTCCTATGTGTGATGAATGAACCCACATATTCCCATTCTTTTTTTTTTCAAAGGAAATGGTGATAATAACAGCCAGAAATTCTGCAGACTTCACACCCAACACCCAAACAAAAGAACGAACAAAAGAAAGTATTTTAAGTCTGTCTTGAGTTTACACCCAGATAACTGTGTAACTATTTTCCAATACATCTAATAGATTCCTCTGGACTGAGGGTAATGTCTTTCCGGTTTTTAAGATGATGTAAATTAAATGGGATTAAATGCGCATATATATATATATATATATATATATATATATATATATATATATATATATATATATATATATATATATATATATATATATATATATATATATATATTTGTGCTGTCAATCGATTAAAATTTTTAATCACATTAATCACAGGGTTGCTGTGGATTAATTTCAATTAATCGCGATTTAAATATCATTCATTTTCAATCTATATTAATTGCGTTTCATTTTGCGTGAGGAAACAGATTCAAGAAAGAAGGGAATGTATATGCACTTAACATGCTTATTAAACACCTGTGCTTCAGTGGAAAAGAAAACTCCTTCCTGTAGAGTGTTCATATTACTGTAAGTTGGTGGACTGTTCCGTCTTTGGGAAGTTTTTTGTATTAAAAAAGAGGGCCAACATGCTGTTTAGTGCAGGGGTATTCAACTAAAATTCAGAGTTCCAATCAGAGAAAATGTATTAAAACAAAGGCCCAGGAAATCTTAATGTCAAATTGAATTATTGTGATATATGTTGATGTAACCTGGTAGTTTTATTAGTGTCTGCATGTAATCAGTTACTGAAATCAAATAAATTCAGCATGGTTCAAAAACATTTTGACAACATTTATTAATAAATAACTTTTGATATAACTGTACATCTGAAAAAAAAAGTGAAAAATAATGACTAAACAACCTGAACCGACTTATATACATATTTAACAATATCTAAATCTCAAAAAATTTAAACAGTTGAACACTTTTACATTTTTTTCTCTCTTATATCACTCTCCTTATACCCCTGCTGCTTAATGGGAGAACTGAGCTGCCAGTATTCTGAATCGTGGGCTGAATGGTGTCAGGGTCGTTCTCAAACACATCTGGAGCTCATTGGTGAGTCTGGAACCATATTTAGTTTATATTATATTCATAGTTGAGAAGCTGCCTTACAGCTGTATGTTGATCCAAACATACTCAACATGTGCAGGGTGACTTTCCTCTCGGTGTCGATTTGTTTATTATTCTGCCAAGGAACACAGCGGAGTTTATGTGACGATCGGCGTACATTTGTCTGTGAATCTGTCTGTCCGTCTACAACATTACTCTAAAACAGACCAACGGATTTGGATGAAATTTTCAGGGAAGGTCAGAAATGACATGAGGACCACCTCATTAGATTTTGGTAGTGATGCGGCTTATAGTCTGGATCCACGGATTTGTTAAGGATTTTCCATTGCGAGATATAGCGGCCTATAATAAATGACCAGATTCTATGTTGCCATGATTTCTGAATACACAAATTGAGGAATGAACAGTCTTGGCGGAGCACTGAACTCTCTGAATGCATTTCTTGTTTATCTTTTTGTCCGTCCTCCTCTCGTCTGTCCCTCACCTGTTTTCTGAACTCAGCTGGATGTTTAGACTGGAATGCAGAGACCAATTCATTGGCTGAGTAGCGTCACATGGGATGGCTGAACTTGTACCTAATTGGTCTGTGTGTTTCCTGAGCTGATAAACTAATGCCGTAAACACTGGAAAAGCTGCACCAGCAAAATAGAAGCAACCCATCAAATTTAAAACACGTGAAATGCCTTGTTTCAGGGATTTTGAGTCATTTGAGTCATGCATTAATTACGTTAAAATTTTTAATCTGATTAATTATAGTGCTGGATTAATCTGCGTTAACTCACTGATTTTGACAGCCCCAATGTATGTGTATATATATATATATATATATATATATATATATATATATATATATATATATATATATATGTATATATATATATATATATATATATATGTATATATATATATATATATATATATATATATATATATATATATATATATATATATATATATATATATATATATATATATATACACACACACACACACACACACACACCGATCAGGCATAACATTATGACCGCCTGCCTAATCCTGTCTAATATTGTGTTGGTCTTCTTTATGCTGCTAAACTCCTCTGACCCAGTGAGGCATGAACACAGCACCTCTGGGGATGTCCTGTGGCATCGGGGTGGTGGCAGTGAATTCTGTGGGTCCTGTGGGTTGCAGGGTGGGACCTACCTAGATCAGGCTTGTCCTGTTACATCACACAGATGCTCAATAAGATTTGGATCTGGGGAATGTGGAACCCAGGTGAACATCTTAGCTCTGTCGTGTTCCCCGGGCCACTCCTGAGCAGTTTTTGCAGTGTGTCGGGATGCATTGTCCTGCTGAGGGTGGGAACTGGCATCAAGGAGTGCTGTTGTCATGGAGGGTGAGGGGTTGGGAGGTTGCTTGACCTGCAATGTTTTGGTAGGTGGTACATGTCAAACATCCACATGAATGTCAGGACTCAAGGATTCCCAGCAGAACATTGCATTATAACAAGATGATAGATGTTATTCACTTTATTAGCTGTCAGTGGTCATAATGTTTTGGCTGATCGGTGTATATTGAAGTGAGGGAAAGAGTAGAATGTCATTATATATTGTCAATTATGTTGTAAACAAAAGAGTATTAAACAAACCAAAATATGCTTTCTGCATACATGGTTCCCACTGTAAAGTGTGGAGGAGGAGGTGTGATGTGTGGGGGTGCTTTGCTGGTGACACTGTTGGGGGTTTATTCAAAACTGAAGACACGCTGAACCAGCATGACTACCACAGCATCCTGCAGTGACATGACATGACATCCGGTTTGGGCTTACTGGAACCATCATTTATTTTTCAACAGGACAATGACCCCAAACACACCTCCAGGCTATTTAAGGGCTATTTGACCAAGAAGGAGAGTGAAAGAGTGCTGCGTCAGATGACTGTGCCTCCACAGTCACCTGACCTAAACCCAGTCCAGATGTTTTGGGATGAGGTGGACCTCAGAGTGAAGACAAAAGGGCCAACAAGTGCTCAGCATCTCTGGGAACTCCTTCACGACTGTTGGAAAACCATTTCAGGTGACTACCTCATGAAGCTGACTGAGAGAATGTCAAGAGTTTGCAAAGCAGTAATCAAAGCAAAAGGGGGCTAATTTGAAGAAATTAAAATACAAAACATATTCTGGTTTGTTTAACACTTTTTATTTACAACATATTTCCATATGTTCTTTCATAGTTTTGATGCCTTCAGTATTAATCTACAATGTAGAAAATAATTAGAATAAATAAAAATCATTGAATGAGAAGGTGTGTCCCAAGTTTTGACTGGTACTGTAAGGGAAGTCGATAGTGAAAAGACTAACATCAGGCCAAACCCTACAACATAACAGCAGGGCTTCTACTTACTTTGACAGATGATGGCTGACCCTCATCAGTCTGCTGCAGCGTTGATACGGGGAGGTGGAACTCTGTGGGGAATCAATCAAACACTAGTGCTCGGTTTATAGTGTGTGTGTGTGTGTGTGGCATGTGTGTGTGTGTGTGTGTGTGTGTGTGTGTGTGTGTGTGTGTGTGTGTGTGTGTGTGTGTGTGTGTGTGTGTGTGTGTGGCAGTTCCTTTTGTGTATGTCAGTGCGTGTGTGCATTTACACACGAGGATCATAGTCTTTCAAGACCGTTGTCAAGTCAAGTCAGGGGTCAAGCGAGGCTCATATATAATGGATAAGAAAGAGGGAGAGACTGTTGAATCCTGTTAGAGTCATTCAACCAAATCCTTTCTGCATATTTAGTTTTGCACCATCCCACACTGGTTATTTGCTTTTTAATTGATGGTGATGAGGCTCACATGAAGAGCAGGAGAAAACAAAGTGCAGCTCAGTGCAATAGAGAATTAACATTATAAGAAAGGTCAGCAGACACACATTCGCATACACACACAAGAATACAAACACATGCTTGGTGTCTCCCCAGGGAGGTCTTGTCGAGACAATTTGCTGTCGCTATGGAAACACTACAGCAACAGGAGGTGAGTATACCCATCCACTTACCTAAGTCACGGTCACCAGCACACACACGCACGCACGCACACACACACACACACACACACACACACACACACACACACACACACACACACACACACACAGGACTGGTTCTGATCTATGGTCTCATCAGATGCTATTAGCAGGTCAAGAAACCCCATCATGATTTCTGAATCAATTTGCTGTTCGTGTGGGGTTGAATCCCAGCTGCACTCACACACACACACACACACACACGCACACACACACACACACACACACACACACACACACACACACACACACACACACACACACTCTCTCTCTCCTGCTGTTCTCTTATCTGTTCGTCTGGAGCCTCACAGCTACCTCCTCTCTTTCTTCCCAGCTAGAAAGCGCTCAGTACCCTCCATCGTTTTAAAAGGGGCTCTTTCAGAACAAAAGCAGACTTTGTCTCACAACATTTTTCCAGACAGACCACACACTGCAGCTGAAAACAATGTCTAAGACTGTAAAATGTTGCTAAATGTCATGTTCTATCAAAATAACAGGTGGATTGTTTGGTATCACAGAAAGCTAGTACACCTCAAATCAATGTTTAATCTCCCTGGAGCTTTTGTTCTGATCGCACAAATCACTCCTTGTGTTCTTCCTGAAAGAGGCCCTGCATCCAGTGAAAGCACTATTGTTTTACAGCTTTTAAGAAGCAACAAACACAAACTTATTTTCCACTAAAGCTGCGACAGAGAGCAAATCTGAGAGAGCAAATTGCAACCCAAGTCACATCTTCAAGTCACGACAAGTTGAACATGAGCTTCAGATGAAGGTGTCATATCCTAAAGCCACTGTTGGTCTCCTCTGATCCACACAATGCTCATCACCAAGCTCCCACCCCCGAGAGCAATCTCCACAGCCTCATGCAAGAATAGATGTGAGAGAAAATAAGTGTCCAGATTAATGTTGTATGGCAGAATGTGTCATGTATCAGTTTCAGTCTCTTATTATATACTTTCATTGTAAACATGCCTGTTTGGCTGAAAATGAGGTTCAGGTGGTTTTATCCTCCATCCCGTTGTTGACTGCTGTCAGCTCATCCTGCAGCTTGAACTAACCCTCAAACATGCACACACACACACACACACACACACACACACACACACACATAGAAGCAGGCAGGTGGACTCAGGCACTGACCTTTGTGACCTTTGCAGAGGCAGGCACCCATGGTCTCAGGACAGTCGGCTTGTTATCTGTTCACCATGGTGGACTGAAGATGTGGAAGATGAGGAGCAGGCGAAAGAAATGTGGAAAAGGATGAAGGAAGGGAAGAAGAAGCAGTAGTAGCAGAAGTGTCAGTCAGCAGAGGAGCAGAGAGGAGTGAGAAAGTGAGGCAGGGGGAAAAGTAAGAGCGAATGCCAGATGAGCTTATGCATTGGCTGACTTCTCTATATAGGAGAAGAGAGGTGAGAGAGCGACACACAAAATGTGGGGAGGAGGGTGCACAGAAAGAGAGAGAGACAGAAATAGGGAGAAAGCATGATTGCCTGTTTGCTGACGATTTTAAATCCCCTCCTCTCTAGTTCTTCTACTCTCCTCCCACTCCGTCCTTCCTCTCCATCCTATTGTAAATTTTAGACTCTCACTGTGAGGGCTTTTTGACACCGCTATATTTTGGGCACAGTCATATATGCCTGGTAAAGACCATAGAGTATATTAAATTGAACAGAATATCTGCACTGGGGTTTGATTTTTTTGAAATCTAATACATAAGTAATTCTGTTTAAAACCCGTCATGAAGGAAGATAAAATCATTTTAAAATTGTTACAGAACCAAACATTTCTCTGAACTGGAAATGTGGAAACTTTCATTTGAGATTTGTTTCAGTCTTGGTCATCAATACAGCACTTTTCTTATAGTACAGAATAATGTGTCTGTTATTAATGCATAATTTAAATTGGGCACTATTACTGCACATTATACAGCTTTGGAACCACTAGTTTCTGCCTCATCCTCTGCAATTTTCACAACATTTTCTTCCTCAGGATGAAGCTGTTTTGATTACGAGCAGGTTAGCGATGGTTCTCTCACTGTAGCCCTCTTTGTTTAGCAACAAGATGGCTGTCTTCTCATCTCACAGTTTTTCATCTTTTAGGCAATGATGAGGATTATCAAGTTTATGTAATTGTTGCTTGCTGCCAAGTGCTGTCTTAAAAAAAACAAAAAAACCTCTGGATTTGTTGTGTTTTTCTGTATGGTTCTATAATGTCATCTTACTATATGAGATGCCTTGAGATGACATATACTAAAAGGTTTTAGAAACCCCAATTTTTCCATTTTTAAATTGAAATTAAAGCAGTTCAAGACCAATAAATAGCTTGAAATGGTACAAAGGTAAGTGAAGAACTGCCAGAGGTTAAAAAGAAGGTAAGGTTATCCAAAACTGAAAATTATATAAAAAGGCCTTTTTTTTGGTAGCAAGAAATGGGTTAACAACTTAAAGCTGTTCTGCAGCAACGGAGGTGGAAACTCACAGTGGCACCATACCCTCTGAGTATTATTTGAACAGTAGAAAGTTGCTGTATACAATGTAAAAATGTAGGTCTTTCCTACAGAGAAACTGTGAAGAAAGTCAAGGTGTCAAGGTGTACAATTTTCTTCACCATCAAAAGACACTTGGAAACTGGGGGAAACTCTGACGTGAAGAGATCTGGAAGACCCAAATCCAAAACAGAAGACAAGTTCTCACAGTCAACAGCTTGCATGATAGGCAGCTCACAGGACAACAGCTTCAAGCACAGCTTAATAGTGGTCGTAGTAAGAAGTCTCATTTTCAACTGTGAAGAGAAGACTTGGAGTTACAGGTTTGACAGGTGGAGTTGTAGCAAGAAAGCCATTACTAAGATATTAGAATAAGAAAAAGAGGCTGTCTGGGCCATGAAACACCGCCAATGGACTACTGAGGACTGGAAGAAGGTATTTTGGACTGATGAATCAAAATTTGAAATCTCTGATTCATCATGCAGGATTTTTGTACACCATCAAGTAGGAGAAAGGATGGTTCCTCAGTGTGTGACATCAACTGTCAAACATGGAGGAGGAAGTGTGATGGTCTGGGACTGTTTTGCTGGATCCAGTGTTGGTGACTTGTACAGAGTGAGAGGTACCCAAAAGGCTACCACAGCATTCTGCAGCACCATGCAGTACCCTCTGGTATGTTCCTAGTTGGTCAGGGGTTCATCCTACAGCAAGATAATGACCCAAAACATAAGTCCAAGCTATGCCAGAACTACCTTAGGAAAAAAGAACAAGATGGTAAGTTTGAAAACATGGAGTGGCAGCACAGTCTCCAGACTTAAAACCCATGGAGCTGGTTTGGGATGAACTGGACAGAAGAGTGAAAGCAAAGCAACCTACGAGTGCCACACATTTCTGGGAACTTCTGCAACAGAGTTGGGAAGAACATTCTGAAGAATATTTGATTTCCACTGCAGAAAGAATGCCATGAGTGTGTTCAGCTGTTATATCTGCCAAAGGTGGATACTTTGATGAATCAAAAGTTTAGAATATATTTTGGTTTCTAAATTCTTTTTTATTAAACTTCATTTGTTTATTTGTTTTATGCTTTCATTTCTGAGTACAATAAAACATTAACATGCAGAATTTCCAACAAAACACTGAAAACATTGGGGTGTTCTAAAACTTTGATCAGTATTGTATGTTGTACATTGGTGAGAATATACATTACAAGCACCAAATAAATGGTGGCTCAAAAAATGTTTTCAGCCATCAAGTGTAAATTTTGAAATTTTTACCCTTTTAATAGATCATATTTGAAAACATATTTTATTGCATGTATTATTGAATTAGTCAAGACTCTGTACTTATTTAAGCACTCTGCTAAAATTCAGATAAAATTATCGGTGTCAAAGGTCTGTTGTTTAGACTTTATATAAGCGCAGGTTGTCTCATAATTATTTCCCCAGCTGTACCTTCAATACATCTTGTCAGTATGGTCCTCTCAGTAACTGACTGAGGATGTGAAAATAAAGCTAAATGATGCCTACAAGGAGAGGAACAATAAAAAAAAAAATATTAAAGTGCCTCCAGCTTGCAATTTCAGTGTCTGAAATGTCATAAAGCTTAGAGTCAAAAAGAAATTCCCCATAAGACTGCAAACAAGCTCAAGCCACAAACAGGTTTTGCATGGACAAATCTGCAGACAAAAAAGTTAAGTTAGCATCTGAAGCAATGCTATGAAGAGATGAAGATACATCTATATATATGTCAATATGTCACTATGTATGTAGGGCTTCGTACCGTTTGTGGTTGTGATCACAGTAAAGGTTCACAGTAAGAGAAATAATCAAATACCTGAGCACTGGGAGAATAAGAGTTTTCAAGTGTATAAACAAATTTAATGCAGGGACAAAATGAATATCCATCCATCCATTATAAATTCACCGCTTAATCCTCATAAGGGCCACGGGGTGGCTGGAGTCTATCCCAGCTGACTTAGTGTGAAGGCAGGGGACACCCTGGACAGGTCACCAGTCTATCACAGGGCTACATATAGAGACAATCAATCACATTCACATCTATGGACAATTTAGAGTTACCAGTTAACCTCAGCATGTTTTTGGACTGTGGAAGGAAGCTAGAGCACCTGGAGAAAACCCACGTATGCACAGAAAGAACATGCAAACACCACGCAGAAAGATCCCATGGGACACGAACCGGGGATCTTCTAGCTGCAAGGCAACAGTGCTAACCACCAAGCCATTGTGCAGCCACAAAATTCATATAATTTCTTTCATTTCATTTATCTGTGGTATTTACTGAACAGATGGTGATGTATAGCTGTGATGTATCTTCTCTATAAACTTGCCAATCTGACTCCAGTCTTTATTTGAAGATAATCGCACCTTTACACCAACACACACTCGCAAAAATACACTCATACACATACACCTGAAAAGAAACAGTCAGATACAATTTTCCTCTTCAGCTCTTATCGTCGTCATTTTTCTCAGATTCTTTCTGGCACCAAGCTGCCAGTGTGACTGGGGCTTTGCTGACATCACCAGCTGCAACAGTGCCCTTGCCTTCATCGTGAGGAAAATCCTGTTACCATGGTAACCACGTCACTCCATGCTTTTGAGGGTTTTTTTCGTAACTAATTGGCCAGGGAAAGCAGGCAAAGAAATGTTTGATGGGAGGATGATGCTGAGGAAGTCAGCACAACATCAGATATTGACCTCAACACTCAAGGAAATCTCAGCTCAGACAGAGAGGACGCTGTGATGTCTTCATTTTAGCTGTTGTCTTTTCATATATTCTGAGCACACAGAATCAGAGTTCTACACATGGACAAGGAATGTGATGCATTCAGTAATAGTCCTCATTCAAGTGTCTCTTGACAATTATGAAAATGTTACATT
Source organism: Amphiprion ocellaris (assembly GCF_022539595.1). NCBI lineage: Eukaryota > Metazoa > Chordata > Actinopteri > Pomacentridae > Amphiprion > Amphiprion ocellaris. The sequence goes on along the minus strand of NC_072773.1, from coordinate 11,430,210 downwards.
ATAATATTTTGTAGAACCTCAGTGTTTTGTCTTGTTGGAAATGCAATACCACATAGTTAATGGTTTTCATCACATGAAAACCTGTTTGAAAAGATTTTTGTTACGCTGCGTACATGAACCTACATTTTTATTAGCCTGTAACCACATAAAGACCACAGGAATGTCTTCGTGGTTTCCTCATGGACTCATGGGTTCATGGGTTTCAGGAGTCCTCTTCAAGCATACATATACAAGTTTACATTTTTAAGCAATTTGTGTTCCAGGAAAACTCAATAAACCATAAAACCTCATCAAGAGATTATGAACATCTCTCAAGAAATCCACAGGCCTCTGTAAGTGCTGTTTTTTTTTTTTTTTTTTTAAAAAGGAAAGAACCCCCAAACCTTCATTAATCTTCTGAAAATCTTCCTGGAGGAAACTTTTAAACACACTGCAGAAACTGTACAACATGTTCAACAGAAAGTGGCCTTTCATTGTCACATTGAGCTCATAAAGAAACTTTTCAAAAGATAACAAAGGGAAGAAGTCCCTATATTTGGAAAAAATTAGAATTCTCAATTTACCCTTGAATGCTTTTATTACCACTGGAACAACCCCCAACAATGTTCAGTGAACCTATCACAGTATGGTGGCCTTGAAGTCCCTCAAGAAATCCCACAGAGAAGCTCCAGGAACCTTATCTTTGCCTCAACTAATGCTCCCCTGGAACATTCTGAACAGTCTCTGTCCTCTGAAACCCTCTTTGGTTCCTGAATCCTATATGGAAATAAGGACAAGCAGAGGGCAGGCTCAGGAGCAGTCTGACCTCTTGTGGTAAAAAGGCAAAACTGCATCAGATCTATTTTCATGTACCTGATGCCATCCATCTTAGAAAACTATGACAGCCTTTTAAATATTAGCTCTTTGTAACTGCATTGTTAAACCAAACAAGGCATGCAGTCAAGCTGTGCATGCCTTGAAATTACTGAGAAATTGCTTTGCAAGGTGTTCCATCAATAATTCAGTTCAGCAGAACAAAGTCTTCACTTCGCCCCCAAGGGTTCATTTGCTTGTCTGTTGCAGGAAAATTAATTCCTCTCCTACTAGATAGCCACGTAACACCTCAGCATGTCATAGTCCGAGCTGTTGTGTTAAACGGCTTTGTCGCTGTGTCCAGTTCTTAGATGTATCCATTAAACTCACCATCTTCTGGTGATGCTCCTCAGCATTCAGCAGCAATCCCTTCTGCGGTCCCTTGAGGTAAAGAGAGAGATGGATGATTTTTAGTTACTAGAAACTTATGAAATAATTGCATTCATATGCACAGCATACATGAAGCAGTTTTTTTTTTTTTTTTTAACTTTATACTGTCAATTTATGGTGGGATATAAGTGTGAATACTTTCATTCTCTTACTGCAAACAACTAAAAATTCAGCTTCTGGGAAAATTAACTTCTCTTTGTTGCAGTCTCTGTCAGTTTGGGAATTCCTGAGTCTGAAAAATTTATGGAAATTAACTTTCTTGGAGGTATATTTTAAAACCTTTAACAAGGTCAAGCTGGCAGACCACCCTGCTCTTTATAGACCCACCCTGCTTGACATTCACATAGATTCACATTTCACAGTTGGATCTGATCTGGACAGTCCTCCACTCTCAGTTGGTGGAAGCCCAGCAAAAAATTAGGTCCTCAAGGAGAACAAGAGTCAAAAGTTTTACAAAACAATTCTGGGCATGGTTTGTTTGCATTATAATGGTAGGATCGAATGTGTAGTCAACAACAAAATCAGCCCTGATGGGGCTTTGATGAAGGCTTGTTTAGTAGAAGGCATAAGCTGTAATAAGAAAAAATATGAAATCTGGCCATCTCAGCATGACAGCACATAAAATTTGTTGCAGAATCAGGCAATAAGGTTAACGTTAGCTGGAAGCAGAAAGCAGGATTTAACCATTAATACCTTATAGTATATTGCTCAAATTCAATCAGTCTGCTCTGATTTTAAAAAATTTTTTACGTCAAAAGTCCTGGCTCTTAAATAAAGAAGAAAAGCACTCAGAGAGTGCAGTACTCCACCAAGGCTGCTCAGTTGTTGTATCATTTCCTACGCATGAAATCTTTAATAAAAAATTACTTTGCACTGAGCACAGGCATGTGTTATGCATGTGTACGTTATGTACGGATACTGAATTGTGTGACCCAAATACGAAGCGGGCGGCGGGAAATGATGGGACTCGGAAACATATTTTCATCCATTTAGAGTCACGTCTCTGGCCAGATAGTGAACATAAGGTGAATATTCACTATCTTTAATCTTGCTTTTTATTCTCTGCCAATTCATAAGGGAATTTCCTGGCTCTTAACAGCTAAATGTTCACCAGTTGATCTTTAACTGTGTGACTCTGCTTTAAAGCTGCAACAATTATATGATTTATTGATTACTATTTTGATAAAGAATTAATCTGTGTGATTATTTTTTTGTGAAAATTCTCTGACTGCGGTTTCTAAAATGTATATGTTTTCTGGTTTCTTTCCTCCTCTCCTCTAGTAAACTAAATCTTTGGGTTGAGGCCAAAACAAGACACTTGAAGATGTCATGTTGAGCTGCTACAGAAACTCTGTTGTCTGCTGATAACACCCGTGCCAAGTCAAAAGCAGCTGCATCTCTGTTTTTCAAGGTTAGACTGTGCAAGTAACACACTGTCCATGCCGTCATTTAATCAGGACAACCACTGCAGCTCTGATTAATGGTACTATGACTTATTCTACACCTCCTGATTACTGCTGCATTTTTTTGTTTGCCACCAGTTGGTCATCCCGTACAGCTTTGTGAAGTCTCACAATAAAAAATGTCAGGTAATCTGACAGTTCTTTTCTACATGACACCATGATGCAGACATGCAGGTAAACAAAGTAAATCTATCCAAAACTGAGAAAGCTCTGGTGTTCACAGCTCATTTTACAACCATGTGCATGTAATTAGGCTACTTGGAAATCACATTTTAACTCAGTTTGCTTCAGTGATCTGCTGGCCAGCTGAGAACTAATACAGTTGCTGAGAGGTGCTATAGTGTGAAATATTTTACATTTAAATAATATTGCACAGGCGTGTAACTAATTCTGTTGTATATTGTACATGGGAAGGTCAGTAGCACTTTGAAGTCTGTATGTTAAATACTCAGGAGGAATAGGAAGGCAGTTGGCCTGGACTGAACATTACTAGCGGCAAAGTTTTAATGGATGTACAACCAGTAGTTAATCTGATAATTTTATCTGTTCAACCCACAAATGATCATTTTTACCTTCTGTTGCCTCTGGACTTAATAAACAAGAAAACAATGTGTCAGTTACTGAGTTGAAGAAGGGTCTGGTTTGGTTTCCTGTGCGTACAGCTAAGCTTACAACACAATGAAATAAACCCCCTTATTTCTCCTCACGCATCATTCTGTATGTTCTTTGTATGATCCACATTATCTTACCTTTGAATGCCTCTGAATAATGAATGTCATAAGTCAGCAGAGAAAACTTGTGTGGCGCTCCTTGTTCTCCTCAGACTTGCTGGCTTTCACTTTTGCTTTCATTGCAGAGGTCAGAAAATAGCATGTGCCAAGCACAATATGAAGAATGCTGGGAAATACCTCACTGAGACAACAGAGGACAGTTTGTCATCCAAGACAACTTTGTGAGGAAGTGTGAGGGACTTTCTGTGGCTTGCCTGCGCATGTGGAAGTCTCACTTCCATTTGTCTCAATAACTGAGTAATCGCAGTTGCATGTATTGTGTGTTACGGCCTCGTGCTGCCAGAACTCCCACTGTGTCAGGCACAATGAAACCATAATATTAGCTCCACAGTCACATGATTGGGTGATTATGTTGAAAACCACCATCTGCAGACTGACCATTCTTCCCCTCCTATTCCTGCCACTTCTGATCTCTTCTTATGTTTTGCCACAGAAGCAACAAAATAGCTCTCTTTGCTTTGAGGAAAGAGACACCAGCCTAAATAGTTTCTACGTCCTGCAAAAAAAAAGAAAGAAAAAACACAGAAAGAAAGATGTGAAAATGGGGAGGACTTTTGCTGGCTAACGGTTCTACTTGGCCTGCAGCAAAGTTGGCAAGGTCTCTCAAGGCTACACCAACAGGAAATTGCATTAATCCAGAACTGGGCTGAAGTAATTCACTCCCTTCTTTATTTAAGGCTTTGCCAGAGTTTCTGCAGACCACCTCGGCTGTCCTGTAGTGAAGAACAGGAGTGGGAGGCCTCAGGGCCCGATTTAAACCTCCCCTCCATGTGCTCCCTAATTGGTTTAATGACTGTAATTATCTGCTGGGGTGCATGTTGTGCAGGGGACGATTAATGGGCTCCAAAACATATGCAGACAGGCGGAAATTAAGAGAGGGGGGCGCTGAGACAAAGAATGGCTGTGTAGAAGAACAGAGCCATAACGCTGCAGACAGAGAAGCATCCTGCTGGGTGAGAGAAATAGAACAATGACACAGTGCTTTAGAGGGGCTTTTCTTTATGGGATTTTGGTTTAAATCATCATACTAACGTCTTGGGCTCGGTTCCTCTTTAGATAGAAAAAAACATTTAATGAGATGTGCTCTGAGGCACATATGGGCCTATACAGGATGTACCACCCATGCAGTTGAAAGGTAAAAGTGAACTTCAATGATGCTGAAGAAAACATCTGTATACAAACAGCCACCTCAGCGACTGAAAGCTGAATTTGTGACTTAGGATGCAGTACTACTGACGCCCAATGGGTGAGATATCTGTCTTTGAGGATTATCATCCATCCATCCATTATCTATACACCGCTTAATCCTCACTAGGGTCGCGGGGGGGGGCTGGAGTCTATCCCAGCTGACTCAGGCGAAGGCAGGGGACACCCTAGACAGGTCGCCAGTCTGTCGCAGGGCTACATATATAGACAAACAAGCACTCACACATTCACACCTACGGGCAATTTAGAGTAATCAATTAACCTCAGCATATTTTTGGACTGTGGGAGGAAGCCGAAGTACCCGGAGAAAACCCACGCATGCACAGGGAGAACATGCAAACTCCATGCAGAAAGATCCCGGGAAAGCCGGGACGCGAACCTGGGATCTTCTCGCTGCAAGGCGAAAGTGCTAACCACTACGCCACTGTGCAGCCCTGAGGATTATCATTTATTTATTTATTTATTCTATTAAAACTCCCAGCTTCTCAGGTGAAACATCCATCCATCCATTATCTATACACCGCTTAATCCTCATTAGGGTCGTGGGGGGCTGGAGCCTAGTCTTGGACAGGTCACCAGTCTATTACAGGGCTACATATACAGACAAACAATCACACTCGCATTCACACCTACGGACAATTTAGAGTTATCAGTCAACCTCAGCATGTTTTTGGACTGTGGGAGGAAGCCGGAGTACCTGGAGAAAACTGACACATGCACAGAGAGAACATGCAAACTCCATGTAGAAAGATCCCAGGAAGGCCAGGAAGCAAACCAGGGATCTTCTAGCAGTGAAGCAATGGTGCCAACAACCTGTTTTCTTATATTACAAATCCCAGTGCTAACCACTGAGTCACTGTGCAGCCCTTAGGTGAAACACAAAAACTTTTACACAAGTTAAGGTCACAGTAGTAAAGTGATGAACACTTTTTCCAGTTAACCCCCTGAACTCCAAGCAGTTTCTGTGCTCCTGTCACATTTTTACCTACTGTAGTTTCAGTTTTCACTGCAATGTAAAGTCCTGCACCCCTATGGAAACACCACAACAATGATAAGAAGTCACAGTATAACAACAAAGCTACAATACCATAAATCATAAAAAAGAAAAGAAAATGTAAGTTGAATTTATTTTAAATGAATAACAAAAATAGAATTAATATGATTGTGTCCACAGGTGTTACAGTACTGGGAAAAAAAATGCCGGCTGTAAATACTACAGATATTATACTACTTACATTTTTGACAAGTCCTTGAAATTTTGTCACATGACACTCACAGCTGAGTCACTAATAACTTCCCAGTTGTACTGCAGAGCAAACTATTTGTTTAATCTCTGGTTAGCACCAACAATTGTAAACAAAAATTACAAATCCTCAGGAATAGTTGGGGCATTTCCACTTAAAAAATGACTTAAACAAATCATCAGTTGTCAAAGTACTTGGATTGATTCACTGTTCATGGAATAATTGTTTTCCTATGTGTGAGAATTAATATTTCATTAAGAGAGGTACACTTTACTGTCAAATGGGTCAGTCTGTGTCATTTCAGACAGCAGTGTTGCACCAATTTCAGAATTTAATTCTTTGTTATTTGGGATCCAACACTACTTCCTGTGAAAAATTTGGGCTGAGTTCTGCAAAGAAAAAAATATCTTCCATTCATAGATGTAATTCTCTGTATTGAGTTCTAGAATAGAAGTCCGCTGTTTACACAGCACACAACATGTGACCTGTATTTACTGCAGAAACTGAATATTTGATTTTCAGCTTTATTTGGATCTTACTATACATTTGTCTTTAGTTCTCTGTAGGTTAAGAGCTACTCACAACAAGAGTCAGAGTCATCGCAAATGTCAAAATACACTGGTAGAGAAAGGCTTTGATGTTTTAGGTGTATTCTTCAATCATGCTGTAGAGGGCCTCAGGGGGCAGGAGTCTATCGGAACACCCTGGACAGGTTGCCAGTCTATCACAGGACTACACAGAGAGACAAATAATCACACTCATGGAAAATTCTGAATCATCAGTTAACCTCAGGTGGTTTTTGGACTGTGGGAGGAAGCTGGAGTGGTGATCCCATGTATGCACAGGCAGAACATGCAAACTCCATGCAGAGAGATCCCAGGCCCAGGCTGGGATGTGAACCACGGAACTTCTAACTGCAATGCAATGGTGCTAACCACCGAGCCACTGTGTTGCCACTGTTTCAGGCACATCTTTCCATAAACGACAGTTGTCTTGGGCCTATCAGAGCGGTTGCCACTCAACCTGCTCGACAGGTCTGTCCTCCTTTCGCTTCGTCCGTTTTAATCAAATGTGGATTTTTGTGTCTCCAGTAGCTTCCAACAATGGCAGTAAGGAGTAAACTCCAATCCAACCTTCTGCAACCTGTGGATCGCATTTCAGACATGTTTTTGCAAGATAAAAATGTTCACATAAAAACTTTAAAAAACAAAATACATCATGACAGAAAATAAAATCTGTACATAGCAAATTATAACGTCATATTGAGAGAATAGCAGAATGTAATAACATCTGGATTGAATACAGATTTATGACTTTATTTATTTATTACTCCGCCAAGGAACGCGGCAGAGTAATGCGACGATTGTCATGCATTTGTCTGTGAATCTGTTTGTCTGTCTGTGTGCAACATTACTAAAAAATGGACTAATGGATTTGGAGGAAATTTTCAGGGAAAGTCAGAAATGACACAAGGACCACCTGATTAGATTCTGGCAGTGATGCGGCTTATAGGCTGGATCCACGGGTTTGCTAAAAATTTCTTTAACAAATCATTGCAGGATAGCGACACGACGTTACTGGAACTATGACAAGTGAACACTACATCAGCTGCCTGCTGATGATGGCATGATTGTGTTCCTACTACGAATCCACAGCTGTGGACTTTTCAGGACTTATCCATCATAAATCATACAACGGCTGAGCAGCTTTGGTGGAGTATTACGCTCTCTGATTGCTTTTCTTGTTTTAAATGTTTCACTGTTGGTAGACAGTGACAAAAGCATGTGTGTGTCTGTCCCAAATTACCTTCCAACCTGTAGACTTTCACTTTGGTTACTGAGATGCTCTCTCCTATTTACTATCCAGCTTTAAAGCTGCAACACCAAGATGTGTGCAGGCTCTTGTAAAGATGGATCTGAAAACGTTTTCATGTGTTGAGTGGCATCAGCAGTGTGATTTACAGAAATAGGTAGTGAATTAGCCCAGCATTTTAAAATATACAAGTCTGCAGCAAGACAGGGCTTATGTCGACAGCAGCTTGTGTTGCTGCTCTAAACTCCCCCTCATGTCGCCCGTGTTGTTGACATCAAACAGGTCTCAGCAGCACAGTTTGGGAAATGCCTGATACTGGCAATAATTATTTCCTCCTTGCTATTTTGCTGAACAAGTTCATTAAAGCATTTAGTTCCAGCTGCTTTGTTTGTTTTTAAATGGATTAAACCTGGAGAAGAGCTTTGGCAGCATTCAGAGAGTAATCTTGGATCAGGCCGTGTAAGATGTTTTGCAGAAAATGCAGTGAAAATAGGAAAATTGAGGGGCTTGAAGGAGACTTAGCAAGCAGAACAATCTGCTAAAGCCCCGGAGTGCTGGTGAGAGAAACTGCAGCGGAAAGACGCAGGAAGACCAATATAGACAGAAATTGGAGGATGTGTTTTCTGGTCAGGAACCCATTGCTAAAATTAGCAAGGATGTAAATTCCTGAGCCTTGCCGGTTTTTCAAATCCGTGCATGACACTGAAAGTTGCCAGAAGAACATTAAAAAAAATGTAAGGGCGGCGGGATAGGGAGAGGTCATACATGAGCAGTGCCATGGTTATGTTTTCCTTCTTCTTTACTTTAAATTGACCATCGCCCTGAGAACAAAGACATCTAACACGCCACAAGAAGGAGGGGAAAAGCTCTGAAAGCGAAAGCCCACGCACAACAGTCCACAGGGGGAGGCTCGGGCCCTGGACGCCAAACCTTCAACACAATCACCACACATGCTATTGTGGCCTGCAGTAAAGCTCAAATCTGCAGCTCACCCCCTCCACCTCCACCCTCACCACCGGCCCTCTCCCTCACCCTCCCCCCTGCTCTTTCTCTGTCTTTCCATGCATCCCTGTCATTTACAGCCCTAATGACAAGACACAAACTTCCACACATTCAACCCCCGCAGAGCGATGATAATCACATTACAGCGGACGACAGGGACCTAAACCAAAACCGACTTGGATGCACTCAGACGTGGATTTGCATAAATCCAAACAGTACAATCAGCAGTTAAACGGTGTGGCTCTGCTCCTCTTTTTCCATCGTGGATGGAAGAGAGACAAAAAAAAAAATCCACCGCGCTGCGCAACGCTGAGGGAATGGATAGATGGAGATGGAAAATAGTGGAAGGCATTCTCAGTTTACAGTCGCCACATAAAGCCAGGACTATTTCTAGGCATCCTATTGGTTTAACAGAGGCGGGAACGCACAGCCAGATGAAAGTCAAGGACAAAGCCTCATGAGAGACTTAGTGGCAGATCCAAGTTCCCATGCTCTGTCTGTGTTGGACTTTTTCTTGCTACTTTTCTGTTTATATGCAGATTAATTCAATAGCTAAATATTGACATTCCTTCTTATCTGAGAAGTGCATTTAAGGCTTTGTCACTTGCATAAATCAACAAAAGCTGATAATGTTCAAAATGCTGGGCGCCAGGGACTTCCCTGCACTGCAAGGTCAGAGTGAGATAAGGCAAAGAGGAGTGTCAAGGTGAGATGAGAAGTGAATACAGGGCATGTACGGACTTGCCAGGTTCTTGAACAGTTACGTTTTTATTGGCATTTTGGTCCTCAGCAGGTGTGAGTCTCCAAATCTGAAAACTAAACCGATGACACATTCCTCACAACACATTTGACATTTATATTTGCAGCCTGTCCTTCATGGCTACTGTCTGTCTGCTGCCATGCTGCATTCCCATGAAGGTTAGACATATTAAGCTCCCAAACATTTGTGACCTCTGCCCTCTACATATTTCAGTAGTTCAGTATCTGGGGAGAAAAAATGCAATAATATGGAAATCTTTAACAAATCTGTGGATCCAGACTATAAGCCGTATCACTGCCAAAATCTAACCACTTGGTCCTTATGTCATTTCTGACCTTCCCTGAAAATTTTGTCCAAATCTGCATGTCCGTTTTTGAGTAATGTTACTATCAGACAAACAAATAGAAGGACAAACGTACGCCGATCTTCACATAACTCTGCTGCATTCCTTAGCAGAGTAATAAAGGTCTTATTTCTTATTTGCCATGTGGATGATTTGTAAGTTCTTATTTTATATTATTCTAAATAGCTGCGCTGTGTTTTAACATGAGATCAGCCTTCTAATGAATAGATCTATTACTCACACTAGAACTTCTGGTTCATATTTCATGGCTCACTGACACTTAATGCAACACACCTTGTAGGAGGCAGTGCTGACAATTTAATTATTAAAATCTGAACTGGGTCTTATTTACACAGGTTTGGCCGTCATTTCTGTTGGTTGGGATAATACTGTACTCACCGAAGTATTTGCTAAGGTCTGGGAACCTGGTGACATTGTTACAACAAAGACTGACAGGACAAGAGACAGGCGGAGTCAGACAGGCTGCAAACAAGCCAACAGTTTAGCCAGATTATCTAAATCAATTTATTTGAAAGTCAGCGGTAAGCCTCCATTATACACGGCAAGTACGACAAGTTTACCCAGGAGGAAAGTCAATGTGAAAACTTTGGTGGATGTTTACAAAATATTATTCAATAGATAAAATGAATTTGATATGTCAGAGCTGAACGAGGAGGGTGTGATACGGTCAGGGATGGTCCTAACTGCAGAGTTTTGAATGATTAGGAGGCGATGGAGAGGTTTATTGGGATTATCAAAAGGAAAGACATTGCAATGATCGGTTAGTTCTCACCACCTTAATAAGGACTTAATAAGGACTCTCAGTGCTGTGTTGAGAGAAGGTCTTGGGAGAAGGTGGAGCATCCTGATAGCTCACCTGGTTGAACAAATAGATTGCTGACTCTAACATCCTGGGGTTGATTCCAGCCCAGGGCCTTTTGCTACTTCTTGCCCTCTGTTTTGTCTCCCTGCAGCTATCTCTAAAATTAAAAGCTTTATAAAAAACACTTCTGAAATATTGCAAAAGGGAAAACAGGCAGTATATGAGATGTTATTGATGTGGGGGCTAAAGGAAAATGTAGCCTGAAGAATGATAACAAGACCTTTAACTTAATGATTATAATATTTGGGGTAAGGCTTGGAATGGACAGTGAAGATGGTGAAGATAGTGAAGGGGTTGGTTTGGGAAAGTGTGGACTTTGTGCCTGTGTAAATTTTACTGAGCTGGAGAAATTTGTTTGACATCCAGATGTTGATGGCTTTGAGACAGCTGCTTAAGGGGGGAAGAGCTCTTTGGTTTTGTGGTGATGTAGATTCGGCTGTCACTGTTAGGTGGTAGCAATGGAAGCGTCCTCCATGGGTGGAGCAAATATATCCATCCATCCATTATCTATACAGCTTAATCCTCATTAGGGTAGCGGGGAGGCTGGAGTCTATCCCACCTGACTTAAGTTGAAGGCAGGGAACACCCTGGACAGGTCACCAGTCTATCACAGGGCTACACATTGAGACAAAGAAGCGCACTCACATTCACACCTACGGACAATTTAGAGTTATCAACTAACCTCAGCATGTTTTTGGACTGTTGGAGGAAGCTGGAGAACCATTAGAACACACATGCACAGGGAAAGACCCCACAGACAGCGCATGCAGAAAGATCCCAGGAAGGCTGGGACACGAACCGGGGATCTTCTAGCTGCAAGGCGAAAGTGCCAACATATGCTAATATATGATGTACAAAAGTTGTCCCAACACCGATCTCTGACGAACACCTGGGGTCAGTCAGGAAGTGAACCAGAGAAGCGCATTTTCGTTATTTGCTTTAACAATTAGTTGAATGAGTTACTTGCTGACCTCTTTACTGTCTGATTGTCTGGCAGTTGTCTGACTTGTGTGTCTGATTTAACTGCTTACCCATATCTCAGTCATTAATTTAGTGAGTTTAGCATGTTTTTATAGTTAGCAGCAATACGTCTTTGTCTTTCATCCAAAACATTTTAACACAAGAAAATGAATGATGGCTGAATTCAGTTAAGCTGCTTAATTTTTTCTGATTTTGTGCATGTTGCTTCACTGTCACAGTCATGACTTACTGAGACACATCTAAAGAATGGAGCCGTTCTTAATGTTTTTAGTGACACCTGTTTTTCCTTCTATGAAAAATCAAAGTGTCATTTTTATTCTTTCTTGTTCACTGTTATGGGCTGTTCTACTTTTCTAATTAAGGAGGCAGACTTACTGACCTCCAATGCAGCCAAAGAGTTCATGGGAGAAGAAAGTTTGGCGTCACACAGCCAGTTATTTCCCGAAGCAAGAATAATCAAATAGCAGACCTCAGTTTGATCTGTTTTTAAGAAATACAAACATCAGGGCTAAATCTGAGATTTTCAAGTTTACTTTTTTAATCTCGTGGCTTATTTGTTTTATTTGATTAGAATTGTAAATCTCAAAAAAACATTATCAGGGCATTCAAGACACTGGGACATCAGATGTAATGAACAGTGGCTTGGTGGTTAGCACTTTTGCCTTACAGCTGGAAGGTTCCTGGTTGGTGTCTCGGCTTGGGCCTGGGATCTTTCTGCATGAAGTTTGCATGTTCTCCCTGTGCATGTGTGGATTATCTCCAGGTTCTCCGGCTTCCTCCCACAGTCCGAAAACATGCTGAGGTTAACTGGTGATTCTTAATTGTCTGTAGGTGTGAATGTGAGTGTGATTGTTTGTCTCTATCTGTAGTCCTGTGATAGACTGGTGACCTGTCCAGGTGTCCCCTGCCTTCACCCTAAGTCAGCTGGGACAGACTCCAACTCTGGAACTAAAATCAACCAGCAACATCACAAAGATATGCAGCTGAAAGAGGAAACACTGTGGCTTCACTTAAGTAAAAAAGCTTCCTCTGGATTGATAGTTTGCCTTATTTCATTTAGTTTTCTCTTCTTCTCTTTTGCTTTATCATTCTACCTTGTTTTTAATTAGCCACTAGGCTTTACCGTGGCTAACCAGTTCATATGGTTGTTTTGCACGTGCTCATACTTGTGTTTTCTGTGATTCTTGTCAATTTCTTTACGTATTTCTGTGCACTGATGGATGTTATTAACTTTATGTCTTCTCTCGGCTGCAGTTTGTTTTTTGTCCTCTCTGTTTGTACCTCTCTGCAGGTATTTCTGGTGCTGCTGGTTCCTCCAAACTGTTCAATGTTTATGTTTGCTTGTTTGTCCCCGTTTTCCTTTTCTCACCCTCCTGTACCTTCACTGTAGCTGGTCGAGGCAGATGTTCACCCTCCCTGAGCCTGGTTCTGCTGGAGGTGTCTTCTTCCCTAATCTCTTTAAAACCACTCATAGACAATGTTTGGATTAATTGTTTTTTTCTGTCTACCATATTGTAGGTTGTTAGTGTTAACATTTAGGTTAGTCAGTTTTATATTTTCAGTTTGTATTTCATATATTAATGTAGGGTTTTACCTGTAATATTTCAATTACTGTGGTAAATTTATGACAAATAACAAATAGCACTGAAGGGTCCTTAATCATAGTATTTAATCTTTTTAGGCAAATTCACAATGTCATCCTAATTTGACCACTAGAGAGCACTTTGAATCAATGGCTGTTGTTTGAAATGTACTATATAATTAACAGTGATTTGACTTGTTTTGCATCAATCATACAACAGTCTTTGACAAACTCAGTTTAAGACTTTATTGCTCCACAAATGCAATGAAGGCAATATCAGGTGTTATTAATTCAAGAGTAAAAAGTCATTCAAGCTTTTTTTTTATTTTATTAAAAATGAAAGAGAGCAACCTCTAATTATAAACCCAGCTAAGTGTTTCTCAGGATAAATAAATAAAAGTTAAAAATAAATAGACTATTAAATACAGTATAAAACAACAGGCAAAAAGGAAGGAATTGCAATGGAAGGAGTTTGCTCTTTGATGAAGGAACAAAATGTTTGGAAAGGCAGCAAAAGTAGGAGCTTGGAAAGTGTTGGGAACTTAGAAAAATAATCAGTTTGGCAACATGGTAAATAGTGAAATCTTACAAAATGTACAAAATGTAACTGCAACCAGTAAATCAGCAATAACAAAAAAAAATCCCTTTTCTGGTCTACCTGCTACAACAGAATCAAAGTTACATTTGAAAATACAGTCAAAATTCAAGTAAAAGAAGGTGTATATCAGTAACACAATGATTTGCAGTCATCAATTAAGAGCACTGGGGGGGGACACAGTCCATTTTACACTAGTCACCATTGGAGAGCTGCTGCATTTAAACAGACAGAAGCAAACTCTTGCTATTCTAGCACAAAGAGGCACATAAAGATGTTTTTAAATGTCTGGAATAAGTCAAGCACTTAAAGCGCTCAGCTTCATCCCATCAGCATGTCACTCAAACCAACAGAAAAATGAATATTTGTAAAGCTTTTACAAAAACTAAATGAGACATTGAAATTGCAAACCAAACTATTATTATGTATGAAATCATCAACCACAACAACTCACCATTGCATCTCTTTTTTCCCATGTATGCGCATTTTCTCTTCCCTCTTCATTGCCGGCACGCTACTAACAGCTGTACTGCATTCTAATTGAAACTTGTTTCCGTTAAACAATTTCCCACTTTGACACAGTTTCCTTTAGTTCACAATCGTGAGTATAATTGCCCTTTTTCATTTCCGAGACCAATCAAGATCACTCGATTCTTGATCCAAGTGCTACATTATAAGTTCTCATTCCCAATGTTTTTGGTAACTGCCCACAAACAAGAAAACAAAGCGAATCTGTACACAAAGAGTACCTCATATACTTTATGTTCTCTCTTATTTCAGATAAACATCACTTCTAAAATTATAGCTTAATTTCTGCACAGAGCCAGCAGGAGGCTGCTAACAACACCAGGTCCATCTGCGTTTATACACAGAAGCAGCACCGTCTCTTTAACTTTGGGCCAGCTCAAGCTCATCTCAGCCCTCCCGATGCTCCATCCTCATTGTTCTAAGAGGAAATGGAGCAAAGTGCCAATAAAGAGAGACTCTGTGGCATCAGCGCCAACCACAAACTGAGCCAAGGCTGGACTTCACTGTTCCCATATTGTCACACTTGTGCTTCCCTTATTTGTTTGCTCTTGGATGCAACAAGCTCAGGATGCAATTTTCTAAAGCTGAAGCCATTCCCAGAGGTGGATTGATTGTTGATTTTTATGAAGCAGGAATGGAAAATAGAAAAATAAATGCATGAGCAATAAACTGTATCTGCACAGAAGACATGGGTAATAAAAATACATATTTAAATATAATGAGTCTACTTGATACATCTATTGTGTTGTATTTGCTCCATTCCCTATGGATAATGTGAAGAAATCAAAAATGTACAGTAAGTCAGTCTGATTCAGTCGGCCCAAAAGGATGGCACAGTTCTCTTGGTTCTGCTGATCCAAAGCCGTCCCTGCAGTATTGCTCCAGCTCAGCTTAGAGTTCAAAGGGCTGCCCTGCTGCAGTGTCTGATTTTAATTCCCTTCGCTGCAAGGATCACACTGCAAACACGCTCAAGGTGCTGGTCTGGTCCTTTAAGCCCAAGATGCTGTAGGCAATTCTTTTCAAATGGCCAGGCAGCCTTACCCCGATGTTCTTAATATCCCTGTAAAAGAGAGACATGACAGTAAGAGGAGCTGCACATGGATTTACACTTTGGTCTTATTCCAACACTTTTCATGCACATCCTTCCTGCCTCTGCAGCTTTGAAGTAATCACTGACTCATTCAGTGTGATGAAATGCCAGCCTGGAGCTGAATCTGTTCATGCCTGACTTGATCGCCGAGCCAACTAGGTGGGGTGCGTTCCAAGTTCGTAATCCGCAAAGGTTTGATTTATCTTCGAAATTAAAGGATAATACAGGGGGGGTTGCTCTTCACAAGCACATGATGCAAACCTGAAACGCACCAGTCCAAAGTAAAAGCCTTAATTACAGCCTTAATTACTTAACGAGGATTCTCCCTGTTGACCATGAATCACATGTTTGGCAAGCAGAGGGTGGGTCGTAAATAACTCCTAGTTTTCCAAGAGTGCTACCAGATGCCCTGAGATGGAAACATGGGGCCATGAAATCACACCATGCTGTATGACAAATACTTCAAATGGTTTGTGTGTGCTTTATAGTCTGCCCATCTTCCCAAGACCAGACTAACTGACATACTTTTACCATGGGAAGGGGATGGGGTCCTTTTTTGCAGGTTGTGTGGTTAGAAAATACTCTGGCCCTCGTTATTGTCCAAAGTAACCTTATATTATGTTGCTTCACTAAAGCAGTTTTCCCAAAAGGCTGACTTTGTTTCATTAAATTGCCCTCTTTGTGCAATATATCTGGGAAGATCTAATTGCCTTAAACTAACTGAAGTTCAGAAGTATGTCCTGAGTGCACCTCTTCAATCTTTCCGAAAGTGCAGAGTTTTACATCCATCTATTTAGGTTCCTTAATCTCCTTTAATTGCTGCTGCTCCACAGCCTATTCTCTCCTCCTTCTTTTCTACTTTAATGCTGAAGAAACCACAAAAGGCCTTTGCCCTAAGCAAGCGAAACTGGTGGTTTCAGGGTCTCAAGCAAAAGTGGGAGTGGATGCAGGGAGGGAAAGAAAAAGAGAGGGGAAAGGAGAATAAGAACTGCAGTGACCACAAGCCACCACCACCAGCCTACTACAAATGAGCCCACTCCTTCTTCCCTCTGTTACATTTTCCATCTTCAACACTTCTCAACTTGTAACTGAGGTTGGAAATCATATTGTGCGCAAACTACTCTGTTGGCCGTAAAAAAGTAACTTTTTTAAGAAAGCAAATATATAAACCACTACAGGGAAGTCCATCATAGGTTTTAGGTAATATGCTGGTTTTAATTCATGACCGTGAGACCACAATTTTTTTATTTTCTTTGCCAAAAACATGCAAGCAGATAAAAAATATACTATTTTAATGTGGTCCCACCAAAACTGACATCATGTCCCACTTACTCGTTCTTCATCTGCAGGACCTGGTCCATGGTGATGATCCCAGCGCAGCTGAAGTTCTCGCTGTACTGGCTCATCTTGATGGACTCCAACCATTCAGACACTGACCTGAATGGAGAACCATCGGAGCCACTGGTGCTGGGTAGGCGGATGGATACACTGGCAAAGAAAAGCACATCCAAATGATTAATCAACAGACGTTCCTACAACAAAGGTGGATGGCTGAGGACTGTAATTACCATGTAGGAAACCAGCTGGTGATAAAAACCAGTTGGGCGAGAGCCGATTAAGATATCAACATCACAGCCTTTTGTCCTTTCTCACTGTTTCAGGCTTTAATGCTCCCTCACAAAAGAGAAAATATGCATTCAAGCAGACAGCCCCATACAAGAAAGTTGTAGTGTTCCTCCAACAGCAGTTCACATACATTTCTTTCATTAGCCTGGCAGGCAAGGTGTCAGCATATTCTATTGTTGTAAGCAGAACATTTGAAAGTTAATCCCCTTTGTGCTCACTTGACCTTAAACATCCTGCAGTTTCTTAAGACTGAAGTTAATGGGGAGCTGCTCCTCAAGCTATATTAGGCGTTTTAAAGCCTGTCCTGGTCAAGTCTGAAGCTGAGGATAAAGTCGGATGAAAAAAGTTTGAATCAAGCCCAACTACGTTTGACAAAGACCCAAGTTTCAACAACCGCCGCAAAGTCTCTCCGGTTGTTTCTTGTCTCCATCCTCAACTATCAACTATCTTAAAACAGCAACATACTTACAAAACATTAAGCAAATTATCAAAGTTAATAATGTTTTTACAAAGCTGCATCTACATTAATTTCATGGTGTGCAGCTACATAAGAACTACTGACACTGTTGTGGGTTGTCTTCTTTTCTCCTGAACTTAGTTTTTAACCTGTCAAGTCAACATTTTAGATACTCCTAAGTACATTACATCATAATTGTCTTTTTTTTTTACTTAAGCTTGACTTGAGTCAAAGTCTACAGCCTTGGCTGCTGCAAAGCAGAGTGTGGTCACCATTATAAATGAATGCTGCCTCTTCTTTTAGCTTAAGGAGCTCTTTCTGCAGTTAAGAAAAGTTTCCCTTCTAAGAAGAGACCACATGACTTTGAGTGCTTATTATCAGGGTTTTATGCTACATAAGCAGATAACATCAACCAAAAGGGAAATTAAAAGAGCCCAAAAACAGTTGGCAGAAATGAGACTAAAAAGAGCATTTATATTAGTTGTACTTCGAAGGTTTTGGTTGCAGGACTGTTTCCAAGAACTGGTTACTAATAGAGGCAGCTACTGTAGGGTCAGCACTAGACAAATATGCATTATAAGCACTTTGTCTGCTATGTAAATAAATCTTACCGTGGGTCAAAGTCTGCAATGGTCTTCAGGGAGTCTGGGCTCCGCAGCAACTTGTCCAGCAGGCTGACGATGTCTCCGAAACGTGGCCTCTTAGAGCGATCCTGGAGCCAGCACTGCAGCATCAGCTGGTAAACAGCTGATGGACAGTCCATTGGGGCTGGCAGCCTGAACGCCTCGTTGATGGCCTTCATCACCTGCAAGCAGTTCATTTGGTGACTCATTAGATCTTTGCTTGGTTGTAGGATTTTTCAAGCATGCGGTGAGTTTAAAAATATCTTCCAATCTAAACATTAAAATTATGTAGATTCTCAGTCATCTAGTTCATGGTAATTTTAGGATGTCAGCAAAAAACTATTGGCTTTTTACTGAAGCACCTAGGATAAATACTTAAAGTTAGGCTGCAAAACCTCAGATAAAAACTCCAATTTATAAACACTGAAACTTACCTCGTGGTTACTCATGTCCCAGTAAGGTCTTTCACCAAAAGCCATGACTTCCCACATGACGATGCCAAAACTCCACACGTCACTAGCTGAGGTGAACTTCCTGTATGCTATTGCCTCTGGAGCTGTCCAGCGAATGGGGATCTTACCTCCCTGTTCAAGAAACACAAAGAGGCATGAATAAACATAAAGATCCACAGTGAACACAAACACTCTGCTGAGCTTGCTCTTGATGTGACTGGGGTGGATCTGCTCCCAGTCTTAAAACTGTCAGGCTGCCTCATAGCTACTCACACTTGTGGTGTACGTCCCCTCAGGATCATCCTCCAGCACTCGGGACAGGCCGAAGTCGGACACTTTACACTCGAGGGTGTTGTTGACCAGAATGTTGCGGGCAGCCAGGTCACGGTGGACGTAGCTCATGTCAGAGAGGTACTTCATGCCTGCAGCGATGCCACGCAGCATGCCCACCAGCTGGAAGGAGGAAAACTCCCCATCATGGTCCTGACGGGGGAAAATAAGCACATCTGTTTTAGTCTTATAATCCAGCTTTTATTAAACTCTGGAAGAAACACTAGTCTCTACAACAGAGTGGTCTGATTATGTCTCATTCTAATTCTCCTAGCGGGGGGGAGAAAAACACTGTGGCTTTTTTTGTATTCTTTTAAACTAACCACAACCACATTTGATGAAGGATGCAGCTTTGGTGTCTCCTCAAAATAGTATCAGGATGAATTTTTTTGGTGAAATATAAGATCGCAAGGAGGCATGAACTGTCATTAAAATGGATAATTCACTGGCAAAAAGCAGTGCTGCCTTACTGCATCATCCAAATCCTCTGCAAAATTTGATATTTTCAGTGTGCAGGTTGTTTATTCAGAGGTGGTAGTTGTTGTTTCCCATAGTGAGAGGGATTTTGTAAACAGTGACACAAAGATAGCAGAAGGGGAGGAGAAAGCCAAAGTTAACAAAGGCTCATAGGCTACAACTGGCAATATCGACTGAAGAGACATTGACTATACTGCATTACTACACTACACAAAATCATAAAAAAAAACTGATAATTTTCAAATACAATACTCGAACAAATATGGAAGACTCACCCTGAGGTACCGATCCAGAGCTCCATTCTCCATGTATTCAGTCACGATCATTGCATGTTTAACTGCACAAAAAAAGAAAACATTAGGTGCCTTAACTGGCCCAAAACAAGTGAGAAAAAATTATAGCTGAGAAAATGTTTTTTAAAAAGTAGGAAACTCACAGTAGTCCTTACATTTGGTGACCACCCCCTCTAGACGAATGATATTCTGGTGGGAGAACTGGCCCATGATGGAGGCCTCACTCAGAAAGTCCTGCCTCTGCTTCTCTGTGTAGCCGGGCTTCAGCGTCTTGATAGCCACTGCCACCTCCTTCCTCCCTGGCACCTTCAGAATACCACGGTACACCTCACCAAACTCTCCTGCAGGAAAACAACATCAGTGGTACGACAGACATCAGATGAATGTACATTCGAGACGTCGTCTTAGTTTCTAGCTGCAGGGATTTGGCTGTGAATATAAGGAAGTCACTGTGGCTGTTTTGCCCGAGGCTCTGTCACAGAGGTGTGTTCTGGCTTGGTGTTGAGAGACAGAGCCTACTTTGGGTAACTGGTGCATGGCCTGTGATGTGGGAGTATGGGAATCAGCAATCAAATGAGGAGAATGGGAGGCACATGGTCGTGGGAACTGGGTGTAGAGAAAGGCTCCCGGTTCAAAGGGCAAATGCACTTGAATAAACGTATCACCTCTAAAAAAAAATCTAAGCAGTGCTCGGTAAGGTGTTTTGATATCCTTCCAAAACACTGTTTCTGCAACATTTTCTTTTGTGTAATTGTTCATGTCAACTTCAGCCAAAACACAGAGATCATGCGGCCAAGAATTGCCACACAACAAAACGTCTCAACTTGTTGTGTGAGAACTCAGCCAGACAGATGATAATCTCACTAAAGTAACCACTGTCAATCAGCCTGGTAAGCTGTAGAAAATGCACAAAATAAACAGCGAATTTGGGGGATTGGAAAAATCTCTCAACATCTCAGAGTTAAGCTCCACAGTAGATTGTCTCAGCAGGGATGTCACTCACCAGCTCCAATGACTTTCTGTTTGGTTATGTGGCTGGGGTGGATTTCAGTGGCAAACTTCAGGACGGCTACATTGGGGTCCTCATATGTGTGTGGATCCACATAGGTTTTCAGAGGCTTCAATTGTTCTGTCATCCACAGAAAGAAAATTATTACATGATGACAAATACAGTGAATAAAGTGAGGGCCTAAAGAGAATTTTTTCTACCTGGGCTGGAGAAGTAAGTGTCCTCTGGTCCTTGTCTGGTATGAGAGTTTCTCTTCCTGAATGCAAACATAAAAACCCCATCTGCAAATTAGCACGACACTTTGAAAGCACAAATGAACTTGTGTCTCTGTATCATTTTGCCTGCTTTAATATCAATAGCACACAGCAACCTTTGTAACCATTTTTCTAGATGTTCTAAGGCTTTCAAAAGGATCCCAACACTGGTGTAATGCATCTATTCTAAAAGAGCTGGCTCTTTGATAAAGGCTGGCGATAGACTGTGTTTGCCAAGCCGATTTAAAGACTGAAAGACAGACAAGCAGAGAGGGGGAGGTGGACAGGCAGGCTACAGTCTGCTGCAGTACAGGACCAGGTCACCTTTACAAAATGCTTGTGGCCTGGTACAGAAAGAGCCAAGCGCCTCTTATCGCCAACAATGTACCACTCTGGGCTAATTTCTTTTCAAAGGCCCAACACTCACTAGAACATAACCATTGAGCAATGACAAGGCACATTCAATGCAAATTCCTCCCTAGTGAGCGCTGGGACACAGATCCACAGAAAGAGAAAGAGAAAGTTGGCTAAAGGAAGAGAGACAGGGAGAGGTGAGCTGAGAGTGAATGCGAAGGCCGTTTGGAGGCCCCACAAAGGAAAGACAGAAGAATGACGGAGGAAGCCAGCGAAGGAGGTCGTATTCTGACTGATCAACAACACAGAAAGACAGGGAGGGCAGGAGAGTGGGCTGCCTACTGACCGTTTGCGCAGGAACAGGACCACAAACACGAGAAGCAACATGGCCGCTCCTCCAACTGCCGCACCAAAGATTACTGCTGTATTGTTGTGCGTAAGGTTGCCTGGAAAAGAGAAGCCGGCAGAGAAATCCCAATTACTAACCAAGCCTATGAAACATTTTCTGCATATTGTAGGAGCTTCAGTAGAAATCTAATGGACTTCTCTTGTTCTCCAGTTGAATTCTATTGAAGCTCCTACAATTACCATGACCTGGATGACTGAGAATCTACACAGACATTTCTCCACTGTACCATCAGACAATGTCTCAAACTGTTCCTCCATGCTGGACCCTACAGGGCTGCCATCACTGCTGAGGACCTGAACCCTGAACAGGTAGGCTGTGCCTGAGGTCAGATCACTGATCTGTACAGAGTTCTTCTCGAGTATGAGCCCAGAGTAGGTAGTCACATCCAGGTTATCATCCTAGGAGACAGAGGAAGGTAGAACAACAGAATCAGTATTACTGCTGAAGATAGAAGCCACAATACATTTTAATATTAAATTAGAGATATCAATTTATGAGGGCAAGTAGTCTTTCCTATGATATAACTGTTTCCATGTTTTTGCAAATAGAAATTTCTGGGGATACGCGTGTCTATGGGCTATTTAAAGGTCCCATTTTATGCCACAAAACACATTCACATTCTCCCAAAATATGTCTCCATTTCTCAGCTCAAAGTACTGGAACAATAATTCATTTTAACATGACTTTGTAACTCTGAGTTCCAAACAGGCTGTTTCAGAGACTGTAGCTTTAAATACAGCTGAGCTGCTGCTGTTCCCCATCAGAAAGAAGATTCTCTTTGCATTTGTGATCGTCATCACAGAGCAAACAGTTAACCGCATGGCAGCTGACCAGCTGATATAGACATGAATGTGTGTGTGAGACCAGGACTTTATACTGTTTTTTTTCTCTGAGGAATCATTTGACATGGAAATATGTCTGTATTCAAAGCTTCACAGCTGCTGTGTCTATCTCATGTGTTTGGTGAGTTTGTCAGATGACTTTGTGAATGTAAAATCAGTAGTTTAAGGACGCAGAGCAGCAGGTTGGAAATGCAACTAAAGTGACTGCTGGTTAACGTGTATTCTCAATGGGCTGCATTTCAGTCGCTGTTTCATTGTTGTTCTGTTGTCTGACAACAGAAACATGAGATTGGCAGCAGCAAGTATCTTCACATTCTCATATTTTTTACCTACAAAAGACAATGACAATGGAGTTTTACCATATAGGACCTTTAAATTATTTGTCTCATGTTAAATGACACATTGATGTAGATATCTGTAAGTAATTATAAACTTGTAAAGTTGTAAATGACACATAAGATGAACTCAGTAACTGTAAAATGTGCAGGAGAATAAACAAGAGGCACACCTTCTTCCAGTAAGTAAGTTCATAGCGGATGGGCCTGGATTGGACTCGTGGTCGGGGGTAAACATCCCAGGAAAGAGACAAGCTGAATGAGGTCCTTTCAACCAGCCGCATGGTGGTAATTTTGGGAGGCTCTGAGGACATAAGGTGGAGAACGCTTGAGAAGAAACTCAAAAAATATGAAAAATATGGCCAGACTCTAGTGATGAAATCTGACAGTTCATCTAAACTCTTGCAGAAACATGTGAACTTGCAGAGCTGTCACGACATCACAGATAGCATCTGCCATTATTGCCGCACAGATAGCATCACAATGCTGCTTCATATCAGCAGTGCTCACCTGTGTAGTGCAGAGATGTAGTCAGAGCACTGGTGGATGGCGGCCGATGAGCCCGAGGCAGTCCCTGGCTAGCGAACAGTGACACACCACTATGTGCCGCCACAGTAAAAGTGTAGTTGAGATGAGCGTCCAGCTCGCTCACTGAAACCTTAGTGTCAGTCAGACCCATGTTGGTTGGTTCATAGCGAATCTTTTCTCCACAGGGTTGGCACACAATGCCCTCGCAGCGCTGGCATTCAACACTGTAGGTGATGTCAGTTCGACCTCCAGTGTCTTCAGGTGGGCTCCAGGAGAGCAAGAGTCTCCCTGCAGAGAGTTGGGTGGTGGTGGCCACAACATCTCGTGGGGCAGAAGGAAGGCCTGATGAACACAGGTTGAGAAGGACATGGAATGTTAAATAGAAGCAACAAACAATAAAATCACATGAAGGCCAAATGTGCAAGATGTCTTTATGACAGGGCAGAAAGTTTAAACAATGATTAGAATTTTAAAGAAGGTGGTTTCTGACCATCAGAACTGCACGTTTAAACTCACACCTGCACTCTGAGGTCAGAAACCATCACAATTTAAACCACACACTGAAACAGTGCAACAATGTAAATCATCCCTGTACATCCTGAAGGAGAGTTGTTTGACTGCGGAATTTCTTGTTGTCTCAATGACAGCTAACATTCTTTATACTGTTCTTAATGCATGGTTCTTACCTGAGCAGTTTCCAGTGGGGGGGTCAGCTGGGGCCCGGTAGAAGCCATCCATGCAGGGACAAAACAAAGCCCCAGCGTCCAGCCTCTGAGTGTTGGCAGGACACGGCTCACACTTGCTAGCAGATGCTGCAGCTTTAAAGAAGCCAGGCTGACATTCTGCAAACACAAAAAGACATTTGCATGAGCAGTCGCACAAGAACAATAGTGACTTCAGGCAGCTTCCAGTATGACATAGTGCAAAGCCTGTTCCTCCAGATCACTCAGGCACTGTTTGGAAGATCAGTTATACTGTGAACTTTTCAACTTGCCTGCAACAACTGCAAGGCTGAGTGGACACTTTATTATGTCGAGGCTAAAGGTCAGATTTGGACAAGTTACAGAGGTATGGGAGGGAAACCGGTGTTGACTCTGCTCATTAAAACTCTCTGCAACTAAGACGCTGCTCAGATGAGCCCAGCCTGAAACAAAAATGCAGACTCCCTGCTTTGCCGGCACTCCTACTCTTTACTTTTTCTACCCCCGCTCCTTTCTGCTGCTGCTTTCTTACAGTGCTTCTCTCAACAAACACAACCAGCTAACCCACATTCCATGACAGTAAGTCAGTTTTCAATGCAGCAATTGAAGAGAAATAGAAGCAACAAAAATCAGCAAGGCTCCAAGAAGCAGCATCCCTTTGCACTCAACAGGTATTAAACTTTTCTTTCGAAGACACCCAGGCAGACCTTTGAAACTGTATCGCCGAGATAAGATGACATCTAATTTCACACATCCAACTCAGAATAAAGAAATGCAGGTAGAAAGTCCAGCTGTGCATAGCGGTGGTGAAATATGAACTTAATACGGTGTGAAATTTTGGAGGGAGTGCTCAATAAAAGAGAGTGAAAATGAGACGACTCCCCTTTAACTCTGCAAGAGCATTCCAGCGGCTGCTGCTCATGTCCTCACACCATCTCACATTCACTCACACACACACACGCATTCATGTATGCATTACACACATGCACCCACACATATATGTATGCACAAAATACACATACATGTATGCAAAGCAGACTTATGGACACAAGGGCAAATCTGACATCACAAGAAGGATTATGTCCACTGCCTGTCACCTGTTCATGTCCCTCTGCTAAGTCAGTTCAGCCACACACTCATACACATGCAAACACAGACATAGACACACACATACATATGTATACACACATTTCCTTCCTTCCTTCCTTCCAAGTTGTTTGCTTGGAATGTTGAGGTGTTTAGCTCATGACAGATGTCATAAAATGTTGATAATGCAAATGAGAATTAACATCTAGGCCAAACACAACACAAAGCAAAGACACAAATGAGGAAAAAGAAAGTCAGAATGGAAACAAAGAAAACTGCTGGAATGCAGACATAGACATGTGTAGCCAGAAACTGAGTTTAATGCCACTGATCAGTAGGAAGCAATGAAATATGAAGTCTTAAGCCTTGATTATGCTCTGGTGCAGACATGCAGACAGACAGCTGCTGACACCCATGAACAAGTACTTGTTGCTATACTTCTTTTCTTGTCCGTAGGAGTCTACTTAGAGGACTTTTTTGCATAAATGTGCAGCAGGTTGTATCTACATATTCTGGTTATACACACTGCTGCCGACCATGCGCATCATTGCCACTGTAGAGTAGCCAACGCTGTGATTTTGAGCTGCGTGTGGACGTGGGGAGGGGTTTGCATGGACTCTTGAAGACTTAGTGAAATTATGAAATTTACATCACATAAACCCTCACATATTTAGAGATGCAGAAAGCATTATGCAGGCCTAAGGCAAAGACACAGTTTGGAGGCCAGATTCTAATCAGAATCACAAAGCCAAGCCAAGTACAATGACAATATCAGATTCACTACTCGGATACTATACTGGTCTACGATTGCCTCCAACTGTGGTTCACGTGAATGAAGTTCATCTTGAAGCCACAAGTGACCACACGTACAGCATGGAAAGCACATGGCCAACTCTCCATTTAAGTCATATCAAGGGGATTTACACAACTGCCTTTGAGTCTCTTTCAACTCTGCTTGGCTTCCACTATTATTCTGGTTCACCGAGTTGAAAAGGTGTACATTAACTGAAGAGCATGACAAAGACAGTGGAAAGAAAAATATTCAGCATGAGAAGAATTTGCAAGTTTGTTCAATAGACTTGCATATTACTCAATCTTCCCCTCAAGACAACATCTCTCATCTGTCTTGGCCAGCTGTTCCTCCAAAAGCTACTGCTACTCATTAACGCAAATGAAACAGAGCAGCGGCGAGGCAGAAGAGAGGTGGTATGAAGGAACAGAAGGTTTAAAAAAGAAAGAGAGGAATACTGTATCCTGCTGAGGACTGAAGAAAAGAGGCGGGGAAGAAAAGAGATAGGCCAGGGCAAACTCTTGCATTGAGACGGAGGAACAGCTGCTGCCTCAAACCCTGATTCATACCCCTACCTCTCCTCCTCGTAATCCCCAAATTCCTTCCTCCCCTCCTTTCTCTCCTCCCAGTCATCACTAAAAAGGCTCCCAGCTAACCCATTAACATTGCTATTCACCACTGACCAGCAGGCAAGGAGAATGCCATGCCATTCAAGCACTGAAAGAAAAAACATACACACACACAAGCATTGCAGATGGGAATAGTCAAAATGCCACATGGCAACTGAATAGAGGAGGACTAGCCTCTTTTTGGCGCTACAGTGCTGACTGCATTGCATCGTGGTCAGGCCTGTGGAGATGATGGCCTTACACTGTGAGTTGCCTCTATAATCAAGATGCATTCCAGTGCACACCACCCAACAGGAGGCCTGCAGCAGAGTGCCTTTAGTGCAGCTCCAGTTTCAGCCCAGTTCTCCTCTATAAAGGTGAATGAGTTTGTGCATCTTGAACATATGAGTCAGAGGGACAGCAAATGTCACTGGATGACCCTCTACCGAGGCATTTAACAAGAGGATTCCTCGACAAAAGAGAAAAGTCCACCAAAGGGAAACTTCCTGCTTCCATGGAAAAGGTGGAGGGGGGGGGTTGGATTGTTGCTGGACACAACAGGAAGCAGGAAGTGTGAGGCTGACGCAGCCTTCCTTCCTAAAGCAGCCAATCAAAGAATGGAAGCAGAGCGGAGCGAGACGAACAGGAGAACCAGCGCAGAGGCGACCACAGTCTTGAGACAGAATAATAACCCAAAAGGAAGCCAAAATGTGTTGATCCAACATGAACACAAACACTAAACCCATGGGTGGGGGTTGGTGGGTCCTGAGATGAATGATCTCATAAACAAATGTCTCTCAGCCTCTATGAGCCAAAACATTCAACAAAGTTAGATTGGCCATTTTCCCCTCCCTCTTGCTACAAAGCAGAGAACTGTTTGTCATTTGAGAGGTCCTGAGGCCCTGAGTGGTTCTGTGTTTGTTTATTCAGAGTCAGTGCAGGGGCCTGTTAATTTCTGGGAGCCCAAGTGGCTCCTGAGTGGGAGCCTCCAAAGGGCCCTATAGTTTGTCGGCAGAAGTTAAGATGGATGAGATGGTGACAGTGATGAATGATGGTTGGAGAGATGGAAGAATGGGTAACATGGTGGCTTGACAACAGAAACTGCCCCTAGGACTGGAGGGAGTAAATGGTGGGGCCCCCCTGCCCACCAGTCGAGTCCAGTGCTCGGCTTTAAAAAGGCAGAAAGGTCACGTCTGCCTCAGGGTAGTTAAACTGTACATGGCCTACAGCGAGCCAGTGGCCAAGTAAAACAAACAAATGCTCGCAGTGAAGAGGAGGAAGAAGGAGAAAGGTTAAATTCAGAAATATGGCAAGTGAACAGAAAAACATCTTGGAAAAATAAAACCAACCATGAAATAAATACAAAGTGTAGATCTTTATCAGCTTCCTAAATATATCTGGAGGGAAGCAAGTCTTTGCTTTGTCTGCACCCTCATTTATTACACTCCCCAACCCCCTCTTTTCATGCCCGAGTTGGTCAGACCTGTAATTGCAATATGTCATGTCAGTTTGTTTGTATGCCGGGTGACAACATGTCATTAGCATTTTGGGGAACTGGGGTTGTGGGGGAACAATGGGGTCTCTGATGGGGGAGGTGAGCTGGTAACCTGAGCCAGGGGTCACTGAGGTAGAGAGGAGGGGAGTTCAGGGGGAGCCGAGGGCAGTAAAGGTGTAGGGGCTGATGGAAGTGTGTGCATGTGCGTGGGAGGGCATTAGTCAAAAGGATTAGCTGACCAATGGAGCAGCTGTAAGGGCATTACATCTGTTTTACAATTGCACTCAGGCTTTCATCTGGGGTTGTTAACAAACACAATAAATTCCCTGATCCCCTTTCTCCTCTCACTCCCTCTGTCCACTCACTGACAGGAGGAGGAAGCGAATTGGATTCAAGGAGACACAAAACATGCTCAAGAAGCTCTAAAGTAACACAGATGCTTCAAAGAAACCAATCCTGGCAGACATGATCAGCCACGTACGGCTTCCAAGAGGTCACAGTTGAACAACAGTCATGGTCATTTTGACATGTCTGTTGTCAGAGCCAGACATCCAGGTGATAAATACAACACCAATTTAAGAGACCACAGCAAGCCAACAGGTTACACACTAGATGCTGACGGCCGTCTGCTTCCTGGCTCAGGCTAGTGGCCAGAATGGGACCAAATGCACCAATAAACAAAATGACTTATCGGGCAGGACAACAAAATAGAAAGCAGCTCAGCAAGGCCGCTCAGCGCTGACCGACAATGGAAAGCCCTGAGCCAACGGGTCGGGGAGTCACCAAGGGATTAGGTGACCTCCGGTTTCCGCTGTGGGCTCGTCCTGTTAGCAGTGAGGGCTGGGTGGGAGCTGTGTTGTGCTGGGGGGGGGATGACTGACTGATACGGGGGAAGGAAAGTGCTGACCTCACACGCCAGCGGTACAATACAATGCGCCTCACATTGCGCTGGACATCCCCATCACAGCACACACACACACACACAGCCTGCAGGCTCAGGAATGTCACCAAGAGGAAATCTGGCCCAACTTCCCCACCGCAACCAACATACCACCACAAAGCTAACAACTGCTGAGGTACAGTTATTCGACTAATTGCATTTTTGAACTAAATTAGAAGACAGCAAACAAATTTGTTGAAAAAAAAGACATTTTGTTCAGAATTTGAAGCGGCCAACACGTGATGAAATCTGCACTAATCATTTTCTTATTTACAACAGATTAAATGACTATGTTTGTTTTGATGTTTTATAACCACACACAAAAAACCCTCAGCTGTACAGACTGTTACAGCCTCTTTTCACTCATTGTTTTGCTTTACCAGGCTGCATGCTCCACTTTAAACACAATCATCAGCAGATAGTTTCCCAAATTTGAACACCTTGAGAGAGCAAGATATTTTTATGAAGGCCTAAAAACAGCAACGGGACTGAGTGTATTTTCATCAGCTAACCAGAAACAAAACCACATATCAATGCACTATTGTGTTGGCTGAATGTGTAAATGAACTAACACGACTGTTTACAATCTAGCTGGCCATAACAGCTTTATAAGGCAAGAATATGTGAGGTGCTGCGATTAACCATCTGAACCTCCAACTGTTTCTGGGTGTTTTTGACTTCTGTCATATTTTATTTACTATGTTCACTGCAATATAAAGGCCTGCACCTCTGCACCTCTGCACCACAGCACAATCATGGCTTCAATTAGAGAGAATTCAAAGATGTCTCTGACAAAGATATTGTGCCATAGATCATACAAAATTTCCAAAACTAATAAGAGAGTTGAATTTCATTGACTGGTAATTTTCAAATAAACAAAAAATAAAAATCCAGAATTAACATTAATAACATTTTCCGAGTGCCTGCAGGTGTCACCATTCCTGGGGAGAATAGTGGTTCTACATACTGTATATATTTTAGTCCTAATATTTTCTCCTATCTGCTCTGTATAAAAAGCTGCAGTTTAGCCCAGTTCAGCTTAAAAGCTACTGAGTTTTTTCTCACTTGACTCTTGGTTGCATCTAAGTCACTGCTGGCTTTATGATTGTAGCGAGGAACAGATTTTTTTTGTTTTTTTACAGATTCTGGTTTCTGAAAACATTTCAAGTTTGGTGGGTTTTTACATGAAACCCATTTAATAGAAGTTCTTTTATTCCAGGAGAGTTGAAAATCCAACAACACTTTCTGTTTTTACAATTTCTGACTCATAAATTTTGCAATTTTAGCAAGTCCTTTTAAAAACAGCACGTCTTTCAGACCTGCCAGCAGGTCCTGGAGTTCAGAGGCTTAAACAGACAAAAGTAGAATCAATCAGTGCAGCTTTAAATTAATTTTGTACTCAGAGCAAAAAATGTCTGGCTGCGTGCTGTCATCACAGTTTTTCTTCTGCTGTTCTTGCTATATGCTGAGTGCATGTCAACATGTTGGTTTTCACTGTAAGGGGTTCAGCAAAAACAGAACACGACACACTGCACCATAAAGAAACATGTCTGATATAATAGTTGATACAAAGTGGGCTCTGTGCATTCTGACAAGGCTCACACTGTTCACACTTGTTAGGCCACAATAGAACAATTTCCAGTTATCGGGGCTGATCAGATCTCCTCACTGCTACATTTTCATTTGTATCTTGTTTGCAGTACTTGCCAGCATACTGTTCACTACAAATATGGCCCAACAAGACAGTACATGACACCACTTGAAAGTGCCGTCAGAGTCTCCCCATTATCTAACCAACTCCCTCAAGTTCAGCCCGCTAAGCAGACATTACCTTGGCTTGAGATCTGAGAAATCCACAAATTCAAAGTAATCAGTGTGGCATTCAAGAGCCGAAGAAGAAAAAGAGAGGTTCTATCCAGCCTGTTCATCTAAATGAGCAGCACTGTCTGATGAACTTAAAGTGCTTTTTTTGTTTGCTTTTTTCTGGAACTGGTTACAGGGAGCAGAAGTCAAGGAAATTTGGCAGAGTTGGAAATTTCCATGTGAGGATTATCCTGCAGGAGTGAGATGATTCCATTAAGTGAAATCCACCTTAATCCACCCAAACGAAATCCCTTCGGGGATGAAGGAGTGGTGACACGTTCACATCTCTTTGTACGCTCACCACCAGATAACATCAAGTGCACAAGACCTTGGTCTTAAAAGGTTCAAGGTGATTATGATGATCCAGTTGGCTCCAGGTACAAGCAGATTTAAAAACTGACTGTTGGTCAGGAAACACTTGATTTGTGGCATTTTGGAAGGTGAATTTAAAAGGGAACAGTCAGCAGCGGAAATCCTAACTTCCATGATAAGGTTCATCAACAAAAAACAAGTCTGACAGGTTTACATTTTACCTCCACTAAATGTTTATGCTTTAACCACTATGAGAACAGTGTTGATTATTTTTGTCTCCTTTTTCACTGAAAACTCTCTGATTGGCATTGTTCTAATTTACCCACTATTTATCTTTACGAGTCAGTCGTTGAGAAATGTATTTATCGTCGAGTACGGCAAGAACTGTACACAGTCTAAATAGTCCCATCAGGGGCGTGTGAAACGGGATGTTTAAACTCTATCGGTGTCATATTCATAGCCTGCACTCCAGCCAAAAATAACAGTCGCCCTGTGATTTCATGGACAACATGAACACAACGCGCGAAGGAAAAACTTTTGTTTGTCTGTCAGTTTGTTGTTCTTGGGACAGCTTACGCAACAGTGTGCATCTCTGGAGTAAACTGCATATAGTACTGCACAATCTGTTGAGATAAAAAGACTTTAAAATAAATACAAGATGAGAAACGGAAAATTGAGGCTAAAATAGACACGCTTCTGAGACAGCGAGGATGTAGGGAGTTAGGTAGAGGACGGCAAAAGAGATTTCACAAAGGCTAAAAAGCAAGCAGAACCAGTAGTTACTTCACTTAAAAAGCCCAAACACACCCAAGTCAATTACTACCCATACAAATCATTCACCACAGCATGCAGTCACACTACATCTTAGTCACCAACTGTTTGTTACATCAGCTGAGGATGAGCTTGGAGACACAGGGGGAAGGAAGGAGGGGGAGAGAGAAAATAGCTTACTGGAACCTCTTTGGCGAGAGGTATAATAACTTTACTGGAACTCAGTGGACAGTTGTTCCACCGAGATTCTGTTTTGTCCAAGACACTGAAATTGTCCTCAGCGGCGCAAATATTCCACATTGTGTCTCCCTTTTTATAAAGAGCTCTGTGTTGCCCATAGCGTGGGATTAAGCCCTATTTGTCGAGGCTTTAGGGCGGCTGACGAGGTGTGGACTGGGACAGTTAAACACAAACTCAAGCAGCAGCCAGGGCAGCCAAAGATCCTTTGAGAGGTGACACATGGTATTCATTGAGCCAAGTGGGATTTTGGGTAAGGAAGGTAGCAAAGGGAAAGCTGTGTCAGTGACAACATTGAGTCATTAGTGGAAATGCCAGCCAGATACTGCCGAGAAGTTAAGATTTTTTTCTGGAAAGAAAACATTTGGTAGTAAATCATCCTGATCTAAAGCAGATGGCAAATGGAAATAAAATGTTTACTGTTCAGATTAAGGTTTTTTAAAAATGTATAACTGCCCATTGGTGTTGCAAAGAAAGAAGAATAAACACAATTAAAATGTCAAAACAAAACTAATTCACTGGACTAAAAAAATAGTAAAATTACAAAGTCTTATGAGCACCGTGACTGCATATACACTACAAGTCAAAAGTCTGGAAGCAAGGCCAATACGGCCAAACATTCGGATGCAAATGCAAATTTCTGTTCTCAATGCCTTTCTTAAAAACCAGTATGAATTCTATGGATTTTGGGATGTATTTACTGCATGATCAGACTTTGCTTTCATTGATATGCACTGTTCCTCCATTTACCTTTAGGTATATATTGAAGTTACCAGACAATTTAAGAATAAATCTTAACAAAAGAAAAGAAGGGCTTAGTTTTAGGGTTGACAAGATTTACAAGACTCACACCTTCAGTGCAAAAGTAAAAAAGAAATCATAGTTTGCATTATTCACTCCAGCTCTTTGGCTTTTGAGGGTTTGCATACAAAAATTCTAATAAATCTGTATCTCTATAACTACCACAGAAATGGCTAGAAACAAACAGCTGAGTAAAGAAACAAGTGTACAGATTTGTATATTGAGGAAAGAAGGATACACTGAAAATGAAATTGCAAAACACCTAATGGTGTCCAGTAAAGGAGTTCACTACACACTGAAGAGACTAGAAGAAACTTGAAGTTATGATGATCGAAAAAGGTCTGGAAGAAAGAGGGTTGCTACAAAAGCAGAGGATAAACATATCACTGTCACCAGTAAGAGCGATCAGCGGAAAACAGCACCACAAATGAGGGAGGAAATCAGCAACAAGACAAGGTCAAAACCTATATCTCTGACAACTGTGAAAAGACGTTTGAGAAAGGCTGGTCTGAAGGGTCGTGTTTGTGAAAAAAAAAACACTATTTTGTCCAAAGAACAAGAAAAAGAGATGCGAGTGGGCAAAAGCACATAAAAACTGGACCTATGATGCCTGGAAACAAGTTCTCTGGACCAACGGAAGCTATAGTTTGAACTTTTTGGTTCAAATCGCAGAGTCCATGTCCGCAGACAGACTGGAGAACGTCCTTAAGCACCATGCATAACACCCACAATAAAGCATGGAGGTGGTAGTGCTGTTTCTGATCCACTGTATGATTGATGTTGCATTTTGAGAGCCAACATTATTCTCCTTTAATCTTTCACAAACAACAAAAACCCATTTTGTGCCTTGCTGCTACTGATGATGTATGTATGCATGATTTACAACCAGTTAATTCATAAACTGCTCTGAACACTCTGGAAGGTCTCCACAGCACAGACGGTGATGTTTTCTATCTGTGGAGTTTATTTGTCCAATTCTGTAGTTAGTATGATGGCCACCAAGAGAAAACGCCACACACCACATACAGAAACCTCAACAGAGACTTGAAGGAAAAAAGATCCTATAGAAATAGTCTGACAGACGAGTGATCTCTAAGCCAGAAATACCACCGTGGTGAGAGCTGATGAAGAGACGGAGACAAAAACCAGATGAAGTCACAGATTTCTACTTTAAGAGGTCCCAAAGGGTCGAGGAGTCATAAAACTGAGTGAACACATCGCTGAACATGGAAACTTCCAACCTAAGTAAGAAAAAAGCACCACAATTGAAGTGTTGTGGTTTCTCCCCGAACAGCACTCCATACAGGAAAGACACGGGGAGAATGATTAACTGTGTGTCTGCAGGATATTCCACTTTAAGCCCTCCGAACCATTCATCTCAGCCCTGCACTGCAACCCTGTGATTCATTTCCACCTTCATCTGCAACTGCCCTCATACGTCTCCAGCCTTTCATTTGACTTCATCCTGGTAGTTTTTGGGGGTTTTCTTTGTTTAGTGGTTTTTATGTGAGGGCTTGCCCTGGAGCTGCTCTCCCCCCCTGGGAATTCCACAGGTCTGGAGTAATGTTGGGAGGCTCCTCCTCAGCAAACTGATCAGGAATGTACCAACCAAGGGGGAGAGAAGGTGGAGGTGGAGGTGGAGGTGGGCTCCGCCAGCCTCGCGAGGAAACACAGCTCTTCATTGTTCTCCTACCTTTGCATTCCGCTCCTCACCTCTGTCTGTTTTATATTCACACCCCTCCTCTAAACACAACCTCTCGCTCTTGTATGACTTTTCTCTCATTCCTTCCTGCCTCCTCCCAAATCATCTTACCTGGCACTTTACTGCAGTTATGAATGATGTACTGACAGAAAACTTCACCACTCTGATCAGTCTGTCGCCATTGAGAGGGAGCCCAAGTGTGACATTAAATGAATTAAAAGTAGGCTGCATGCAAATTTACAACTCTAGCCCAAGCTGTGCGTTTTAGAGTTGATCAGCTGATACCTGTGTATGTTCCACACCAGGCCTGTGTTTGGCTATGACAAAGAGATCCAGAAATAGCAGCAAAGGAGGAATAGCACTCGGGGCTGATTAGAGTCTTAAGGTGTTTTGTCATGGAACAGACCTCAACAGGCCCTTGCATGCCAGCCTGTGTTGCATGTTCACATACAAGACTGCAGTCACACACCCCAAAGTTGAAGCTCAGAAAATTAGTGAAAACAGAGGGAGAAGGAGGAAGAGATGGATGCAGAGGCAGACGGGGGAACATGAGGAGGGCCTCTGCCTTCTGTGATGCTTAATATGAACAAAGTCAGTGCGGCTCAGAAGCTTCCTCCTGCCTCCTCCTTTTCCTCCCATCAGCCTTAAAGATGCTAATCCATCACAGTGCAGTAGCCTCGCGGTTTCTTTGATCACTTTCAGTGACTCCGACAGCCCATCCCACAACAATAAAAGCCTTCTTTGCAGGACTTAAACATAACTACCCCATAGCTACAAAGCCTAGGTTATGGTTGGATCACGTAGCACAGTGATACCAAGATAAGAGAGCAGATGATAATGAGAAAGCAGGAAATCACCTGATACAACACGCGGTGAGTTGTGAACTATAACAAGGTGTGTGAAAGGTGAAGCCATTGAGCAAGACATTCATAAAGAGCATTTTCACAGTTGCTTATGGCTGGGACCAAAATAAAACATTATAAAGGAGATTTGTACACATGTTGTCCTTCCAAATGAGCATAAAAGAAGAGGGGAGAAAATGAAAAATGAGCATGTTCACTTTGGTTTTAAAAATCCCATGTACAATCTGAATGTCAGCTCTGAGCATTTTTAGAAATCTTTCCTAATTGCTAAACTTAAGCCTTGTTGACACAAACAGTGGAGCAATTTATGGAACTAGCAAACTGTGTCTGTACAAACCTTTGCATAGAACTGTATATATTGAAGTCATACCTGAAACTCATCAGCACATTTCCTAATTTTTATAGGTATCGGTTCAAGGTCAGTGATGATGCCAGGACATGCCCAAGAGAGGGCCTAAGCATTCCTTTCATTGCAGTTGAGCCACGTTAGCCAAGGGGAGAATTCCACTGAGCAATGATAATAACACCTATGATAAATACCCACAGTCTGCCATACAGGCATGTCTTACAAACTACTGGCAATTAAAATAAAAGCAAATAATCCCTTTAAAACTCTGACCCCGAGGAACCGCCTGTGGGTTTAAAAGGCATGTTGTCTGTTTAAAAATCATCCAAAACCCACAATTTATCAGCCAGAGACTATAAAAACAGGAACAATCATCAGATCTTCAAATCATTTGCTCTAACCAGATTCTATAAAAATGAATTCATTTTTTTAAAACTTGTGCTTGAAGCTATAAGGGACTCAGCTGTGACCTACAGTCACAAAAGCTTGGGGACTTTTCAGCTGAACTGCAGCCGTATTTACACAGAGCAGAGAGATAACAGGAATAGAAACCAATTTAAAATGTCAGTAGTAAAATACTAATTGTATGTGGAGCCACATTTTTCCAGTATTGGTAACATTTGTGGGCACTTACAAAAATATTGTACATGTTGATTTCACTTTTTTCACTTTTTCACATTTTTTTTTTTTTGCATAATCAAAAATCTAAGAAATTAAACTATAATCTTTTGGTCTTTTTTGTGATACATGTAATTATAGCGGAGTCAACTGCCCAAAAGACACTTTTAAGCTTTCTCTACTTCTAGGCATGGCTGTGCTGTTTCCATGGAGGTGCATGCCTTTGCAGTGAAAAATGAGCACACAGAGTAAACATGTGACAGGACGCCTCATGGGACTTGGTAGAAACATCTTTACAATAACCAAAGACTTAGCAGCATGCCTTTACCTTGACAACCGTCTTCAACTTCTTCATAGCCAGGTTTGCACTGACACTGTCCAACTGGTACCACCCACTCCCCGTCCACAGTGCAGTAGATGCGAGGCAACTCCTCACTGACGGCGTTGTCCACGCATACCCCGGTCACTTGCATAAGCCCTCCGTACTCGCCTCCAGCCACGGTCTCGGGGAACACTGCAAGGCTCTTCACTGTGGCCGGGCAAGTTTTATAATAGACCCTGACAGAGAGAAGAGCAACGCAGGCTCCAATGTCTTGGAAGGCCAAGTAGAAACCTTTTCGAGACAGGTTCTCCACCACTCGTGTCTCTTGGTTGATGCGCAGCTCATTTTTGCTGGTGATCTCATCAGGAGCTATGGTTGCCACCTTTCTAAACTGGCCCTTGCGGAAGGTGGTGCCCACATCTGCATCTGACTCAGACGTGAAGAGGTTGAAGGTTTCCTTGCAGGTTAATGAGGCTCCGTCAAATGAGTTGCAGTCACGTACAATAAACTGAAGCTCCACAAAAACCCGGGAGGCAGACGGACGCCGCTGGATGAAGGTGGTGCGCAGCCAGTTGTCCTGCTCACGTTCTCCAACATTGCAGACAGAGTAGGTATAAAACTGAGAGCCATTCAGAGTCCTCTGGACGACCTCCCACTGAAAACAAAAAAACACACCAAGGTTAGTGGTTCAATTACGGACAGCCAGGGGAGCTCCTACCATGCTTTGCTGAACCAAAACTATTTTAAGACAGCAAAGTAGAAGGGGCGCCACAGCACTTCACATGAAAGCTCAGTCACTGTAAGATGGACCTGAAAACAACAACTACAAGGGATCCCATACTTCTACACATTGTTTATTACTCCCTCTCAATATTCTAACTATGCTTTACAGCAGTAACACTCTTGTGGTACATAGAGAATTACACTTTAGAAGCCTTTGCAGCACAATAAGACAGTAAACCTCAAGGCCTTTTGCTGGGAGAGCATTTCTGACATTGCAAAAATACCAAATTATTTCCAAGTCAGTCTTCCAAATTCTCTTGCTGCTACTGGCATCATCCCCAAATAGCTTTGCTGCTTACACACTAAATTCTGCCACAAATATTTTTTCAAAAAGTGACAGTAAGTTTTAACATGAGCTTGGCTGACGAGGAACAACTGGTCCCCACGGGGGCAGAGGCTGCGGTTTGCTCCCTGCATGTAGCCACTGTGCTATTAATTAAAGGAATGTGCTTTGTTGGCCCAGTGTGTGGCTCTGCTTATTAACTTGGTGTACAATAGCAGAACCAACACCTCTATTAAACAGCTGGGGAACACTTTTTATGAGGGGCCTTAAAATCTTAAAATATTAATTATCATGATGGTAGTTACACGAAAATGAGCGCACCGTGAAAAATGTTTCCAACAAACCTCAAAAAATACAGCAACACCTGAAGCTTGTTAGTGAAAAAAGTGAAATTTAAGTGTCGAAGGCATTATTTAAGCAGTGAAACCTCTTTGAGAATGTTGGGTGAGCCGCTGTGAAGCAAGCCTTCACATGCCTTTGAGTCATCAGCACATGAAATGAGGCTATTTACAGTGAATTTGCATGAGCCTCACTGGTCAATTACTTTGAAACCACAATACGGAGGAAAGCACACATGTCTCTGCTGTACTGGCAAAGAGATAACCACAGCATTTGGGTGTAATAATGTATTCTCTAGATGCATCACTAAATGTAGACATTTTCCTCTGATTTAAGGAAAAGGTAGCTCTGGATGATTGGCTCCATCTACAGCCCCTCCTCTCTAAAAAGAGGTACCACATGCTGCAAACTTTAAAAGTTAATTGCTCTCTAACATACAATTCTGCAGCTGAGGCCTTGAAACCACAAGTAACCACAAGTATTCCCAGTTCAGAGCTAGCAGCTACTCTGTCTGCCTAAGCTTTGGTGTAGCCCAGACATGCTCTGCAGGCGACTCCTTACAGGATCCCACGACTCCTTCTCATATCCATACATCCATACGCAGGCAACCATTAGGCTCAAACTGCCAGATTTTATAGCAACCTGACATGTATGTGCACTCACAAGGCCCACTCAAACTCTAACCACACCACAAGTCAAGTGGTCAAATATTTTACACCGGAGGTTCTCAGTTGAGCTGGGCCCTTTCTGCACATTTTCTTCTAGCTGACATGTCCTAAGGCAAATTCCAAGTAGGAAACGTGGGAGCTGGAGGAGCAACCCGAGCAGTACTCACCCCAGGCTTGTCTCCCTGGTCTAGGGGCCATGTCAGCCAGCCCAATTCACCTCCTGTTGCCCTCATGTCCAGAAGCACCTCTGTGGAGACATGGGAACAATGTCAGTAAATGAGGATTCACCTCTAATGTCACCAGAAAAAAATGATTTTGATTGTGGGAAATAATCTGACTTTTACATCTTAAAAAAATAGTACTGATATCTAGGAATGGAATGACATTTACAAATGAGACTGAGCTTCAATTTGCTATTAAATCCAGTTTAATGAAGCTTTTTTTATTGTTTAACCAAAAGTTCAAAATTGTACTAGTTTAATTTATTTGCCACACGTAATCAAACTTTGATTTACTTTCGGACCAGCATGTTAAAATAATGGGTGTAAAATGAACAGTGCCTATAGAATAAAAACAGCTAAAACAGAGCAAAGTAAAGACCACAAATGTCCACAAATGGCATCAAGGAGTATCACTCAACAGATTTTATCCAGAATTCACCTGCTGGTGTTGGAAACTTTAGAAGAGCGCACATGCAGCCTGTACTCTCAATGCAACTCATTAACATTCAAATAACAATAAATACATTAAATCTCAAAAGAGACATTTTTCTCATTAAAGCCTTTTCACAAAATAAACAGTTTCAGACAGTACATGACTGTTACAAACGTAAGAAAGAGTTTGTGTCCTGGTTTTAAAGTTTCTTCAAGGAGGTTCCCCGCATGGCACGCGTACTTCTCTTCAGTAAAACCCAAGTAGATTTCAAACAGTGTTTGATGGAAATATTTGTGAAAAAAATACACTCACCTTCTTTCGTTTGTAATGTGATGAAAATGCCGTTGATAAGTACATATGAAAATAATACATGTCTGACTCCACCGAAGAACTCCATTTGGACAACTTTTCCTTGCTCTCCGCTGCTGGCTGTGGCTGGAACTCTGAGGTGCGCTGCGCTCTGCAACTCATTCACAACCGCTGCTGCGCGTCACCGACTCCGCCCGCTGGAATGTGCGTGTGTGTGTGTGTGTGTGTGTGTGTGTGTGTGTGTGTGTGTGTGTGTGTGTGTGTGTGTGTGTGTGTGTGTGTGTGTGTGTGTGTGTGCGTGCGTGCGTGTGTGTGTATTGTATTTTCAGTGGTAGGGGTGGAAGGGGAGGGGGCACTGCACCGCATGAGAAACTTTTGGAATCTTTAGTTGGACATTTCGCAGTTTAACGCCACACCTGCATACTGCAGCCTGCATGTTTCTGGTTTAAAAAAAAAAAATAATGAAACCATCTCTATGTTTAACATTAGTCAACAAAAGGCTGTTAACACGTACTGCTTTTTTGTATTGGATAAAGTGAAACAATAACTACGGAATTCAAATAATGTTATTTAGGCAGTGTGGTGAATGAATGGCACATAAATTATGGAATCCTTACAGTGACCACCACCTACTTGGATTTAAAAAAAAAAACAAAAAACAACTTCTTAGCCATTGTGAGCAAATTTTTAAAAAGTGAAATCAATTAATAAGATGAATAACACATAAGAATACAAAAAACTTCTTAGCCATAGTGTGCAGTTTTTAAAAAACAAAATCTATTAATGACTAGAATAATACACACAAAAATATTCATGTAAATTTGTGTAAGGTCATAACTGAAGTTCCAAATTAGTCAGGACAATCTCTTTAACCCTTAGATGCACGAGTGATTGGACCCTACACTCTTCCATAAGTGGGTCAAAATGACTCATATAAGAATCAATGTGTTTTTCTGCCATTTGTTGTCATTTTGATCAAGAATAATCATTTGTATTACTATTTTTATTCTATTTTGGTCCACACAAGAATGATTTCATGTCTGAAATATGTTTATTTTTCACTTTATAAAACATTTTGCACAGTTTGATAATTGAAAAAGAGCATTACACAGAACAGCAATAGAAGAATGTCAACATCCAGTTTGTTGACATTTTTCCACTCTTTTCCTCTAACTGTTGCTACTCTCCGTATACAATAGTCTTCCTGATGGATGACACTTCTGACAGTGTGTCTGGTCCACAGTAAATATATTCCTGACTGCCATAATTGACAAGAATCACAGGTTTCCATGAGATTCTATGTTAAATTCATGCGGGTCATTTTTGACCCGCTTATGGAAGTTTGGGGTAGTAATGCAAATATTAGAATTTCTCAAAAAGTATAAA
Organism: Amphiprion ocellaris; assembly: GCF_022539595.1. Taxonomy (NCBI): domain Eukaryota; kingdom Metazoa; phylum Chordata; class Actinopteri; family Pomacentridae; genus Amphiprion; species Amphiprion ocellaris. The sequence goes on along the minus strand of NC_072773.1, from coordinate 11,388,822 downwards.
AGGTAACTTAAAAAGTTACATGGAATGATATCAAAAACATGTTTTTTGAGGACTACATGGGATATGAAATGATAACAACTTTTCATTACAAAGATATTGCAAGAAAACGACCTCACCGGATAATTTTTTGACCCACTTAGGCATCTAATTAAGAATACTGTAGGGTCTTAGATATAACATGTATTATGTCAGGTAAAGTTTTATTTTCCATAATTTTCTGAAGGTTTTTAATCCCAAGTATGCAAATTATTCAGGTAAATTCCAGTTATTCATAACCTTAATTATTAAGCTTAACAACAACAGCTGCTGTTTAAAAAGTGCTAATTTAAGAATAATAATGCTGACTTGTCTATTTTATTAAAATAAACAAGAGATTAATATGTGGATTCATTAAAGATACCTGGAAAGTGCTGCATCTTGTTGTTTTCTACCTAACTGTTGCCTTTGGTACATTCATAAAGCTCTGAGATAGCTGCGAACAAACAATATTTGCTTTAAATTCAGCTTTATTTTGAAGTGTCAATTCAAAACATATGTCATCTCAAGATACTTCACATATTAAGGTGACAAAATAATTATAAATGTCAAATATTTATTAGCCCTACTTTGAGAAATGGGACAATTTGATGGTTTTCTGTCATTAAAATAAAATCATTTTTTTGGCCATTTTCTGACATTTTATAGACCAAAGTATTCGTTCTTTGATATAAAAAAAACTGACAGGTTAAGTAACAATTACAGTAACCATTAAATTGATAGTACATTTTAAGTATCAACTAAGTAGTCACCCTCCGTCAAAAGAATTCCGGTTTCCAGGGAGCACTTGAAGGCACCAAAAGGTTATCTCCAGTTTTGCCTACCTGCTGTCAGGCAGCCAGCAGGGCACCAGAATCATTTACATGCAGATATTGATTTAGAATTATCTGCCATGTTGAATGGGCCTGTGTGGAGGGAAAAGGAGTGGGAGTTGCTTTACTTGACGTCTCTTTGTTCTGAGCATCCCCACATACAGAGGTAGAATCGTGGTGACAGGCGGAGAGAGATGTATTCATATAAGCATAATAGAAACTATGAATGCCTGAATTCAAGAGTACAGCTGGCCTACTGATAGCCCGTCATAATTTATGGGAAATATCCCAAAAATGTAGCACCCTGCCAACCCCACAGATAGACACTGGTCAAGTAATGAACAAGAAAAGGTTTCATCTATTTTTTTTTTTTTCAGTCTCAGGAGGGTATGTGGGAGCGGGAGAGGGGGAGTCCAGTATGAATATGGGGAATTAGGAAAAGTCCTTTACCTAGCAACTGCTATAGAGTGGAATTCACTGTCAAGCTTTATCTGACTTGCTTTCATTGTTTGTTGCCCAGTGTTACTATGGCAAAACGCTGAGCAGTGGCTGCTACAGACACGATAAGGAGGTGCTGTGCTTTACATCTTGCTTCCCAGTGCTTTCGCCCAGTCCTGTGTAGAAGTGCATGCAGGCAGAGCTCTGGCCCGAGGCTCGTACCTGCTCCCTAAGATTTTATTCCCAAATGCGTTTACTTTCGAGCACCAGGCTTGTCCCCACAATACGTGATTACAATACAGTGTGTCATTGATTGGATATGGGTTTCTCTCAAACACACACATGCATTGTTGTTCACACACCTGTGATGCTGACACCGCGAGAAAAGAGGTGGGCTTCTGCTAGCCAGGGCTGTGTCCCAGACCCCGACACCCTCCCTTCATCTCCCACCCCCACACCCTCCCCTGCGCCTTCTGGGGGCTCCAGTTTCACAAAGGCCCCTTAAACCACAGAAGAACGCCGGGGCTCTCTGTGAGCTTTTGAAACCCTAAAATCCAGCCACCCGTTCTCCCCACCCAGCCTCTCCCCCACAGCTGTCTTCACGCTCCCTCTCACTTCTCACACCTTGTCCTCAAGCAAAGAGCAGGAGAGCAAAGCAGGGTCTGCGCAGTTGTGGCTTCAGGTTTGTGGAGTTAGCGGGAAGGGAGTAGGAGGAAGTAGAGCAGGAGAAGGAAAAAACGTTTGATATGGTTCCATTTCAATGTTGATACGAAACGATTAGACGCACCTCAGGGCCCACGTGTGCATTATCTGACCTGGTAAGGCTGTTGAATATGCATTGTTCTTTGTAGTGCAGCACTCAAAGTTAGTACAGGATGTAAACTGAGATCTAAAGTGAACTGGGGAAAGTGGTTGAGGGCCGGGGGGTGGGTTGACTGAGGTAACATGTGTGTCTTTGGGGGGTTGGGGGTGCTGCCAAGCACAGGTGTAAAGCAACTATAGCAGCAGTAGTGGACAGACAAACAGCAGGGCCATTGTTTCCTCACACACAAACACAGCACAACAAGTGTGGCCCAGGCCTGCATATGTGAGACCAGGACATCGGCGCATCTGTCTGAGTAGCTATATAGCCGTAAATAAGGCCTGGTCGCTTTTGATGCCTCCGTGTTCAGGACCTGGCATGAGAAAGTACTTCCATGTGCCTTGTCAGATTTACCGCTACCTGATAAGGAAGGGGAATTAAGAAGTAGGTCCAAGGTACATAGAGCTGTTTGCACAGATGAATTGCAAATGACCTGGAAGCTACATTCAGCATGGACAGATCACAGTTTAAATAAAGATAAAGATCACTCTAAATTTTCATTTCTCTTTGCCTTGAACAAGCCTTACTTCCTAACAGCCTGAAACCACAAAGCACTAATAGTTATCGTCAGTCGCTTAGACGCTGAAACACACAACAGCTGGATTTTTCACAAATCAACATACAAGGGAGTCATCTGTAAGTTGTTTATATTATACATACAAATGTGTGTATGTGGTAATGAGCAAATGTTGGTGGTAATGCAGCTCTGGTGTGTGGATTGAGGTGAGAGGTTGGGAAGCTCGGGGGTATGTGCGACCTACATGTTGAGTTGTAATGTAAACCATCCATGTGTGGTTGGCTTCAGTGTGGTCATTTGTATTTCAAACAGCTAAAGAGGCCAGTGCCAAAGGGAAACATTCAAAGGGAACTGATGCTCGGATTAACGTCTTTTCGAAGTTTCACAGACAACATTCCACATTTATTTCTTCTTTTCAGAGTTAAATATGTTTTGACCGTCACTTTAATACTAGAAAAATGTCATCTTTTTGTCTGTTTCTCTTGCATCTGACATGGTAGTCTCACAGTCAACTTTCACCGAGATCTGGTTAAATGGACACACTGTTGAGTTAGTATTACATTTCCATAAAGTTGGAAGGCTTCTAAAAGACTAGTTTCTAGTAGAGGTCAAGCTACAAAAACAACTGGGTCAGTGTCGTAATGCATCCAGCAGCATCTTTTGTTTACATCACACCACAAAGACAAATTAGAGAGTCTTATTGCTCACCGTGCAAAAAGTACGGTAAGGAAGTAAGGAACTGCTTACTGATAAAATGGTCACAAAGTCACTGCATCCAAAAACATTAAAGGTAATACACAATTATACAAATTTCCGTTTGATTCACTTATTTGTAAGACGAACAATTGCAAATTTAAACAATGTAGAGAAATGACAGAAAAAGGATAAATGTTCACTTTTGGTGCTTGACACTAGACCTGCTCACTGATCATACTGAAAACTGTGCTTACAAAGACTAAGCATTAACTCATGGCTTTATCAGAGTATGACTCATGCACTCTCCCTTTCCTTGAATCCATTTTATTTTAAATTAATAACTTCCTTAATCACACTAACCTCCTCCCGATTTAGAAGCTTAATAGGCCTTTGAATCAATTAATGATCCAACCAAACAGCCATCCCACAAAACCTTCTCATCTTCTGCTTCCTTCCCTCCTCTCCTCTCCATTAGAGCTGACTGTCCTTGGGAAGTACTGATCTAGCCTACAGGGAAAAAGGCAGGATAGTTTGACTGCACCATTCATCCAACTGCTTATCACAACATTATCTCAGCATTCCGATGCCCTGAGCTGGAACGTGCTCATATTCTCAGACGACGCCTCCTGTGTTTTTTTTATTGGAGACACGGGTCAAAGTGGAGTGGCAGATGTTCCCATTTGCTCACCCAAGTAGAATGACCTGCTCCTCAAGGCACCTCCTTCCTCTCCTTCCATATCGAGTGACTGCCAACCCAAAGGCCTTTGTGGACGTTTAAGGAAGCACAGAGGAAAGAGTAAAAGGAGACAGTGCTTAGAATAAAGTTGAGATGAATTCCTAAAGGCTCTAAAGAGGAGGGATGTCCTCCATGCTCTGACAGTGGCCCCTGAGGCTGCTGAGAGCCTCCATTGAAAGCCACCTGTTGATTTGGTTCCAGATGACCCTACTGGTCTCACTGGTATTAGATGGGACAGAGAGAGGGAGGAAATGCAGAGGTGTTCGGAGGTGTGTGATCATGTGAAAAAGTGTTCATCAAAGTCTGAAAGGGGATGATCTCTGTTCATGGTCCAACCACTTTCTTACTGAATTCTTGATTCTTTATGAAATACAGCATCAGATCAGTGTGTACTAATATACACTACAGTTCAAAAGTTTGGGGTCAGCCAGGCAGTTTCATGTTTTCTGTGAAAACTCACACTTTTATTCATGTGCTAGCATAATTGCACATGGGTTTTCTAATCATTAATTAGCTTTTCAACACCATTAGCTAACACAATGTAGCATTAGAACACAGGAGTGATGGTTGCTGGAAATGTTCCTCTGTACCCCTATGTATATAAAATCACAGTTTCCAGCTAGAATAGTCATTTACCACAATAACAATGTCTAGACTGTATTTCTGATTCTTTTAATGTTATCTTTGTTGAAAAAAAAATGCTTTTCTTTCAAAATAAGGACTTTTCTGAGTGACCCTAAACTTTTGAGCGGTACTGTATATACACTAGTTGACCAAACCTGTCCCTCTCAAACTACATAAATATACTGAAACCACTGACAATAACTTTAATTTTGGTTTGTCAGATATTCGGGGCTGTAAATACATTACTCTGAGAATCCTCAGATCCCTAACCAGACATGTTGGTGTAGCTTAATACCTTCAGAATTAAATCAGTCCAATGAATAAATAACCAACCGACTAGAGCCGTATATTCTCTGCAGTTAATGGTGTGTCATATGAATGTTTTAATCCTCTCTGACTAATAAACTTCACCATCAACACATCACATGTATTCTTCACAGAAAAAAAACCCTCAGTATCAGACAAATAAAATAAAAATATCTGCAAATCAACTAAAATGAAAAGTTTCTGTCAAAGGTCATTTTGCTGAGTCAAAATCAAAACCAGATAGGATACGTGAGAGCTTCACTTCCCATCATGCCCTGAAGCTGTGCAGTCACTAGAAAGTTACAGCACTTCCTGTCTCCAAAAGTGACAGCCGTCTGGTATTATTCCCTGTCATCTTAACACCTGAGTAAGTTGTTTTAAGTCAGAAACAAATCTGACCAGCTGCATTGTACTGCAATCACAGGTGATTGATTCTCTACAGACCTGTAATGTTACAGTGTTGGTTGCTCATATCAAACGTGGCCAAAAGTTCAAATAACGAGGTCAACATTCATAAAAGTAATTCCTGTTCATCTGAATCTCAGGTTTCCAACTGTTCTGAATACATTTCCAGCATTTTTTTCTACCTTTTCAGTGAGCTGACATAAACTCAACAGCCATCTGCTGTAAGCACAACACCCTCACACAGAGCCGGCAGTGCAGCTCACGAGAACAGATACTGCACATCAGTAGGCTTCCAAAAAGTTGGCCAATCAGAACGAAAGTGGTCTCACAGAGATAGGAGCTAAACAGGCTTGTTTCCCACAGAGCTGCACTGGGGGACTGCATAAAGGATCAGCTTCAAATAAATAAATAAGGATTTTGTTTTTGAAACTTTGAATCATGTAAAGCTACTTTAATGAATTACCAGAGCAAAAATACAGAGCTGGAAATTAGTGCAATAGGTTATAATTTGAGTCTGGTTGTTCTCTTTCATGCTGTATGTCAAAATAAAGGTAACATTATTTTAAAGGTCATTCAAAGGTCAAAACAGGAGAATTGAACAGACTTAATATAAGCATGCAAGCAGCTCTATGGGTAGTACTTACTGCTTTGTGTGAAATGTTAACATGTCATTGTGAGCATGTTAACATGCTAATATGTGTGACTGTGTTAATAAAATGTTTATTTATGATGCACAATAGAAAGACAGAGAAAAATAGATAGTAAATGAGCTGACAAAATCTGTATTGTCTTTATTTTAGCCCAAATAAGCTATCTATGATGACTAAAAGTACCCATTATACACCTAACAATATAAATACTAAACTGAAATAGTAATATATTATTAGTAAGTATAATATTGAAGGGTTCTGTTTATTTCTAGCCTGGTGTTAGACAGCTACAGCAGTTGTTGTTGAGGTCCCTTTTAAATGCACTTTAAAAAAAAAAATCATCTTCTGTGTATATAATGTTGTCTGCGTTTTTTGCACTGTGTTTCTAATTTATCCTTGTGCTGCCTTTATACTTTTTTTCTCCTTTGGAACTGCTGCAGTGGTAAACATTCCCCACTGTGGGATCAATAAGTCTTATCTTATCTTATCTTATCTTATCTTATCTTATCTTATCTTATCTTATCTTATCTTATCTTATCTTATCTTATCTTATCTTATCTTATCTTATCTTATCTTATCTTATAAATTAAATTCCATGACATTTTCATTTCACATTTTTCTCTTTTATGGCATTCCACAAGGGTTTGTTTCAGGTCCCACTTAAATGTCCCCCAAACACCCGTTTCATTTCTTTTGTTCTGAGTACTCTGTTTTGTAACCCTGGCACTTTGCCATGTTTGGACTCCTCCTTGGAGTTTCAAGTATGTTCTTAGGTCAGATGCCAACTGTTTGCAGCATGCAAAACCCCAAACTCCCTCCAAGCAACCCAGATGTATTTTCATGGAGACACCCTCCATTCATCTCTTTCTCCAGTTTTTACATCCCTTATACCTTTCCTCGACTCCTGTCCTTGTGTCCTAGTCCCACCAAGGATGCTAGCAGAGGAGGCCAGGAAGAGACACAAGGAGATTGGAGTTGCTGCTGTCTTTCCTCCAGCCCACTGCTTCCAGCTGCCCATCCCCACCAATCTATTCTGCATTTGCCTTACTGTACATGATATACTCATATACAGTGTTTGCATCTTACTTACCAGCTACACACTACTGTTCAGAAATTTGGAGTCACTTAGAAATGTCATTATTTTTGAAAGAAAAGCATTTTTTCAATGAAGATAACATTAAATGAATAAGAAATCCAGTCTAGACATTATTAATGTGGTAAATAACTATTCTAGCTGGAAATGGCTGATTTTTAATGGAATATCTCCATAGGGGTACAGAGGAACATTTCCATCAACCATCACTCCTGTGTTCTAATGCTACATTGTGTTAGTTAATGGTGTTGAAAGGCTCATTGATGATTAGAAAACTCTTGTGCAATTATGTTAGCATGTGAAAAAAGTGTTAGTTTTCATGGAAAACATCAAATTATCTGGGTGACCCCAAACTTTTGAACTGTAGTGTATTTGTACTACATTTAATGCCAGAGCCTTACACCATAACAGTAAACTTCTGAATCAGTTTCAATGTTGGTCTGTTCTGTATATCCCCAGTCACTATGTATTCATTATGCATCACTTTGTATGTATCATCTATGTTTCTCATATGCCAGTGTGTGTTATGTGTTTCCTTGTTCCCCACATCCCCTCTTCTCCCGTCCCTCCCCCACCCCCTCTATCTCTTCTGTACCTCTCAACCCAACTGGCAGTGGCAGATGTGCCTCCATATGAACCAGGTTCTGCTCAAGGTTTCTTCCTGCTAAAAGGAGGTTTTGTTCTGGCCACTGTAGCCTTAGGGCTGCTCTGGAGGTTCAGGTCATTTGGGTTCTGTAAAGCGTCTTCAGATATTCTGAATTGTAATTGGTGCCATATTAATAAAATTGAACTGAAATTAAGGAAACAGATGTTCAACAAAATTTAACAATCCTGCCTCAATGCCATTGTTTAAAAGTAGCATCAATGCATTAAGTGTGGCTCAGTTGCATCATCTGTTTTGTGATATTTGTCAGATGAGCAGAACAGTGTTCATGCTCATTTACAGAATATACTGTATTTACTTGTAATTCAAAACATGACAGAATGTGACAAAAATGTAAGAATATTATTCTTTTTAATTTAAGTATAAATGAGTAATGACACACAAATTAGTAATATAGAAATAAGTAGTGACATATTATGATTGAGTGATATAGATCATATACAAACATTAGTTAATCCTGCTCCCATCTGTATATCCATTATTCAGCTAAATTGTAAATCGACTGGCACACCAAATGCTTTGTCTTCAGCCTTAGTTCCCAATTCACCACAACAGCAAACTCCAGCATTGCCAGCTACACCGAACTACCATAAAAGCATGCACTGCATCTCATCCTCGCATCATTTACAAAACAGCATAACTCCATAGCTAGTTGCAAACACTTGCACAGACCTCCCAGCACACCACAACGTGCTGACAGTTTGTGTGAACACACTCACAGCTGGATCTGTCTAAGTCTGAAGTTACTCCCTCAGTCGAGCTAAATGTAATCTGCAGTCGACATGAAAAGGGGCCTCAGATGTGAAAACTGTGGTAGGTAAGTTTAAAGATCAGCAGTAATATAAACACAAGTCATTTCCGCTCCCCTCCTCTCTCCACCCGCCCTGCCACTAGCAATTAGCAGCAGGTGATTGACAACACTGAGCACAGCTCTCAGGCTTCATTGTTGATCCCAGCTGATCATACGCCCAAAATACTCAACTTACTCTGAAAGCAAACGGAGGACTGTTCACTCTGCCAAGATTCTGACATATTAAACTGCTTTATGTTCACACAACATGGGATTTACTGAGCTTACAAAGTATCAACTTGTGAAACCTACCCACAAGAACTTACATTTTCCAGCTAGAATTCTCAGAGTGCTCTTTGGCAGTCATGAATAATTTACTAAATGAAACCAAGGTTTCAGTTGATGTAATTTGCTTTCTTTGTGATCCCATGAAGTTAAGCCTTCCTCATAAATCTGTTACAGTTTATCTCCACTGCTGCTGAACACTGTAGGTCTGATGCCATAAAGAGACTACAGAAGCTATACTGTTGGTCATATTCTATTTCTACATCTCTATTATTTTGTAGTTGTATCTGTCACCAATCCTTGGCCCTGGATATGTGACAGCTTTTCGACCAGCACCCACAGTTGGCAGTGATGTCACTTCAGCAGCACCTGTCCTGGTTGGATCCCACCTCCCCATAGTGGTTTCTGGTTTGCTGAGGTAGGCATGTCAGGCATGTCCAACTCTCATTCCAAGTAATGAAGGGCTGCTGTGCCTATGAAAGTGTTGGGACAGCTGTGTGTGCAAGTGTGTGAGTGTGAGAGAGAGTAACAGAGAGAAAGAGCCCCTCAGAATTAAGTAATTAAGAGCAAACACAAAATTGAATCACGGGATCACTTAGGTCCAGTTTGAAATTCACACTCCTCTCATTTCACAGTAACGGCATAGAAACATAGCGAAATGTGAGAGTCCCTAATGGGAAATACTGGGGCAATACAGCTTTAAAAATATTTAACACTATATTTGTATATGATTAGAATCTAGATAAATGAAATAAAGGGATAAGTGTAATATTTTAGTGCTTGCAACTAAGTAATTAAAAAACCAAGACAAGTATGGATTTGTATGGGTAAAACAAATATATTAAGTGGGTTAAGTGGTTTCTCTTGAAGAAAGTTAGGCTACCAATTCATTTTGTGTTAAAATGCACAGGTAGACGTCAGACAGGAATGCAGGTCACGTCTTGGAATGTTTTTATAAAAAGTTAATATTTGTGGTTATAGTGAAAAATGCCTAAAAATAAAATTTTCTATTTCACTTCTGTTTCAGCAAAATGACTTGAAACACATCCGCTTTGTTGGTGTACTTTGACAGTTCACTTTTGGTAACGTAGGGTGTTAGCATTCATGTATCATGAGAAATAAATTAAACTGTTCAGTTTTATTTCTCTGTTATTGGTTATAAATCAATGAATTTATTCATTGAACTTTTGAAAACAAGGCAAAAGTCAAAACTAATGTTCACAAAATTGGAATTTTCTGAATAAACCCATTTATGCATGCTCATCAAAAACTGTGGTCAATGAGTCCACTTGTCTCCATGTAGATGGTTTCAGCATTATGTGGTTTAATGTGAACCAAACAATCTGACAGCATAATTTACAGAAGAAAAATCTTGAAAGTCTTCAAGATAACTGACAGCATTAAGTTATCATTCATGACTTTAAGTGATGTTACTTATAAAATAAGCTGATTTTGTTCATGCTAGAGTGGTGGTCTGAATCCTGACCAAATGCTCTTGTAACAACAGCAGCAACCGTTGTGAAGTCATAGAAATAGTAGCAGTGATAATGGCTGATCACTGTAAGAATTTGAAAGTTAGTGTGGCAAAATGTTTGCTAGGAACTTTCGAAAGTAACAGGACCCCTCAAAGTTATGAGTTAGGTGTGCTGATGAGAATGACATAATTGTCCAATCAAAGTGAAATGAGGTGATATTGCAAGGTGAGGCATGTACATCTGTGGGCAAATCTAAAATGGTAGCATAAAAGATGGTATCACTTTACTGATGCGATTGTAAAGGAACTCAAGTGGGTCTTTTCAGAGTTGGAGGACTTTTTATGTCCCACCCATCAAATTTCAAACAATCCACGTACAAAATACTAAAACATGCAGTTGTCGTGTAAATTTACTTAAAAATAAAAATTTAAAAAAACTAGGAGAAAAGAATGTATGAAAATAATTTTTAAAATACCAAATAAATCTGGAGTTCCCCCTAAAATGCCAGTTTTCTCTTGTCCTTCCCCCCTGATGACCAAATTGAATCTCAAATAGCAGTTAAAATGAAACCTAAACCTCCTTTTTTTGTATAGCTTTTTTCATTGATGTCTCTTGTAATTAGGAAAATTTTTTTCAATCAACATAATATTTTAAATAATAATTATTATGCACGGAATATGTGTCCCACAACAACCCTGTTAGCATAACCTTTTTAGCTGGTAGAAGATGAAGAAAACAGTGAATCACATGATACGTTGGAATTTACATAATCAGTTTTCCAAAAGAATGAGTAGAGCAAAGCTGTTTCCTCTCTTCTATTTTTCATTTTTTCATAACATTGTCATCTGTGATTGAATGTCTCACTGTACCTCATGCAACCCTGTTCAGCATATTATCAAGAAAAGACAAATTCTTTTTACTTTTTGACTTTTTTCCATCAGGAAGTTTGTCCTGTTGGTCAGCAGTAACAGCTCACTATCTTGCTTCTACTCCTGAGAAAAAGCTAACATTAGCACTAATTAGCAACCCCGTTACTGTGATTAGAGTAGGGTTAGCAAACAACAAATAAAACATGGAATAAAAATGGTACCACTGATGTGTAAGCTGAGCCAGTAAAGCCACTGATAGTTCATTACCTCATATTAATGAATATGTAGCAGAAAATTGAAAAAAAAGAAGGTTTATTTTTCAAAAAATTGATGCCCACATGTCCTCCAATTCTGGAATGACCCAAGCGTTGCCATGCAGCTGCTGCCTTTGTCAGACATGTATGAAACTTCCAGTCTTTTAACCTTTTGCCACCATAAATACACCTAAAATGACCCTCCAGATGGTAAATTACTAGAAACGCACACACGCTCACTTTCACTTGCAGTGCTGTCAGAAGTGGCTGCAGCGTTGCAGTGTTTAGACAGCTTGCCTGCAGCAGTCAAACCTATAGAATCAAGGGTGGGAATGCATAGTGTGTATGGATGTGTGTGTATGCATGTGCGTGTAGAGTACAGGCAGCTGTATTCATGTACCTTCTTGCTTTTTTGCCCATATTAGTGAATGGGCACCAGCTTTGAGGGAGCTGCTGGTGCTGGTGATTGTGGTGAAGGTGATTCAGCAGAGCGATGCGTGTGACAGCTGTTTGTGAAATGACGGCTCATTTCAATGCCTGTCTGTCAGGACCGCTTTTGCAGAGAGCCTGTTCTTGCTTGTCGATCTCTTTCAACAAACTCAAAATACCAGAGCAAGTTTTTCGCTGCACCTGTGAGGCTGGGGAGGACTCAACCAGCACATGGGCGTGAGATGGGAATAAAAGAGAAAATAAGCTCTGTAATGACTGAGAGTTTTTGAGACGCATAGTTCTGTTCTTTGTAACACAAGTCCATACATGTTCTTGAGAGGATCTGTCAAGTCTTACAAACTATTTTGTTACCAACAGAAGACACCAAGTCAATCTGTAATAGAGGTATTTCCGGTTACCGGCATAACCTGATTTCTCTAACTAAACATGTGTGTAAACGTATCTGAAAAAGGATCTAAAACCACAATGTACTTGACAACCCTCTCAACTCTAAATAGTTTCTGTGCATTTATTTGGTCCTGCCACATTTTTGTTCACTGTGGGTTCATTTTTCACTGTAACTCATAAGTCCTGCACCTCCATAGAAACAGTACAACCATGACTAGAAGCACAGAGAACTCAGACATGTCTTGTGTGCAGTTATAATGCCATAAATCATGAATAAAGACAAACCTAATGTTGAATTTCTTTGATTATGCGATTATGTCCTTTGAGTGTGATAATATGGGGCTGCATGAGGGCAAAAGGTGATGAGGAGATGACAAGTATGGATTGTACCATGAATGCATATGGATGCACCAAAACACTGGCTGACAAGATGATTCTCAGTCTGTAGAAGCTTGGCAGAACAGGAATATTCCAGCATGATAATGACCCAAAGCACACTGACAAAATCACACAAGAGTTTCTAAAAAAAAGAAAAAGGTTAAAACTCTGACCTGACCAAGTATGTTGCCAAAACTAAATCCAATAGAACACTTTTGGGGTGTTTTAAAGAGAGAGGCAACACAACACAACAGCTCCTGCAAAGAGCAGCTAATAAAAATAGTCTCTGAAGAATGGTTTAAGGTCTTTCCACAAATTTGGTATCCTCCATAAGTGAGAAGGATTGAGTCTGTCATCAAAAGTAGGAATAAGGTGGACAGTCAGTAAAAAAAGAACAAAAACGGTGGACTGACTGTTGTTGCATTGAATTAGTACTGTCTGGCCTGTATTTTTAATTTAGTAAACCTTAACTGTTGATTTTTAATTTGACATAAGAGCATAACTTATTGTTTCACATAGAAGTGATGCAATTACTGTGAGGTGATACAATTTAGAATCCCTTGACATTTAAGTGACATTACACAGGGGTTGGCTGTTGTACATTGTATTCACGATATTGCAAGCATTGAAGAGGAACAGATGATGCTGTTTCCAGAACTGTGTCTTGTGTAATCAGAATATTCGACATCAGATGACAACCCAGACACAAGTCAACTAAGTAGACTATTTAAGCCTAACTTAATGAGGAAAACCGTCGCGTACATTAAATTTCTACGAGGAAATGGGGACTTTTAAAGTGCCGTAAGTTTCAGTGGAAAGAGACATTGTAGAGCCAGCATCTGCTAACCATTAGAGGTGCTGCACCTTAAGGCAGCTCTGCAATGACTTTAGTGCTCCATCGGCCCAGATGTAATTCTGGTGTCAGGTATGATGAACCGTCCTCTGTTCAGAAATGGCCATATGTACATAATTAGAACTTAGATCTCCAGCCTTTCTTTGGTGCAACACTCAGGAGAGGGCCTGGTTTGGTAAAAGTAAGCGTGTTTTGTGTAGATTTCTGTAAGTAAAATTTCAGACTTTTCAAATCTTCTGGTGCCAGCTTTAGTGGCCTCAATACCAGATGATCAAGTGTTGTGCTTTCTGAAGCACCACTGAATGTTTCTAAGTTCACATGGAATTGTATGGTTTCTTTTTCTACTTGGTCACTTCAAGCCACAATAGGGTGCTTATTAGACTGAAAAATATGAGATGAAACCAAAAAAAAAATCTTTGAACAAGTGAGAAACTGTTTGGTCTCCATTCAGAAATACTTATTCTTAAGGAAGAAATTAAAATGAGATAAATAAATTCCATCTGTGAAAGAAGACTAAATTTAACCTGCTCCCTTTAAAAATGCCAAATGGCCAAATATTACTATTGTAAGAGAAACAGGGTTCCAGTTTATACAACTTAAAAGGCTCCAGAGTCTCTCACCAAGACATAAATCTAAGGGAAACTAGACTTTGGTAATTGCCTAAATCTCTGGTGAGACCACAGCTTTCCATAAATCATAACAGGGTTGAGGTTTGAGGGCTGCAGTACTATTCCTGTAAACAACTTATAGCTTATTAGAGCCCTGGACGCCTTGTAGAGGAGATTCACAAACCAGCAATGAAGCGAGAGAACAATTCACTGTCCAACAAACACAGACACACAAAGGCTGGTAAAACAAACAAACAAACAAAAAAAAAAAAGAGGGTCAACACATGTTGATTTAACATATTTATCCCTCTGCATGTGCACTTGTTTGTTTGATTTTAAAACCACTGGTGTAGCATATGAACATAAAAGTCTAGAGTCTAATTTATTGTGACCTTGGTCTCATATTGAGGTTTTTTTTTTTTTTGTCACCAGTCATGTTTATGATGACTTTTTTATTCAACATTAATTACATTAAATTAATTTATATGTTTTGATGATGTCACTTACCAGTTGTTCATTCACTAGATTGAAACATTTTTCTGCCAAGGGTTTCCTCACTTCTTCATCAACTGTGAAACATTGCCTTTGTTTAGAATTATAGGATTTGTCAGATAGATGATGTTTCTGAAAGGAGAAGATTTTTGTGATTGAAAAGTGGCACCGAATTGTTGACAACACAGTGCAGGTGCACAGTGGTGTGCAGATCCTGCCATCATACAGACCAAGTTAACCCTTATATGCACAAGTAACTGGACCCTACACTCTTAAATAGTGGGTCAGAAATGACCCGTATAAGAATCAATGTACTTTTATGCCATTTATGTAATCTTGATTGAGAATAATCATTTATATCATTGTTTGTATTATATTTTTTGTCCACACAAGAAGGATTTCATGTTTGAAATATGTTTATTTTTCATTTTATAACAGATTTTGAGCATTTTGATAACTTTGATAATTGAAAAATAAGAATATTACACAGAACAACAATAGAAGAATGTCAACATCCATTTTGTTGACATTTCTCAGCTCTTTTCCTCCAGCTGTTGCGGCTCTTCCTCCCTCCAAGTTTGTGAACTGCATCAGCTCTTGTTTGATATTACTACTGATAAAGAGCTTTGGAGTAGTAATACAAGTATTGCAAATTCATTAAAACTATAAAAGGTAACTTAAAAATTGCAGTGATTACAAAAACATGTTTTCTGAGGAATTGCTGCAACATGAAATGATGAAAACTTTTCATTACCTCACCAGGTCATTTTTGACCTACTTATGCATTTAAGGGATAAAAGTAATCTGAGTATCCTCTGAACATTTGTGTTAAACTGACACAATAGAGTTACAAGTACTGCTTATATCCTTACACATGCAAGGAGACACATGCATTTGGGTGAGGAAAATTTCTGCCTCCAGTTTTGTGTTATTCCACTGATCGATAGTTGATGCCAGTAATGCACAAAAAATCACAGCAATGCAGTCGCAAATTCAGTAAACAAGGAGAATGCAAGCTAGTATACATGGATGGAGACAATGGGGATTTAAGCTTTGCAAATATTTTAAACGGATGAAAATACATTTAGCATTTTTGCTAGAATCCAAGGCAACACATGTTTTAGTAAGTAATACTGCACATGGACAAAATTTTAAAGTGAAAAAACCTGTAGCCCACTGTTAATTGCTGAGCTTCCAAAGTTAGTCAGACTTTAAGTAAATATGATCCTAAACCATGAAAGCAAGCAAAATGTCCATTTTAAAGATCCACCAATTACACATACAAACATGTGAATCAGCTTCACATTTTAATAATCAAGCTATCGGTACCTTAGCACACTGGATTCATATTGATTTGCTTGTATTTCTTTAAACCAATCATAGATGTCTTGGGTGGAGCTTAGCCCAGGATGTAGTGATGGTGCTCCTGCAAAATAGTGACAGGTCAGACGTTACTTACATTTACATATTCATATGTATAGGATGCAAAGATAACATGAAAACAAAAGCATTACATCACAGACGTCAGATTGCAAATGGGACATGGAGCTGATGTCAGAGGAAGGTGCTGTGTTTATGAGGCCTGAGTCACCAGGGTGAGGCCTTACAGCCAACCGGTCCACACCCAGTGTGTACTGTGACCCCATCAGCCACTTGATCTATTTCTGACTGTTGTTCATTGTAAAGTGGAGTGAACACATAATTGCATTTCATTCATTGGTGTTTGCCTAACACTGACCTTTCATATTGAGCCTGGAGAGGCATTCTCACTTTGCATATGTTATAAATCAGCCGTGTGTCATTTTGACACACTGACAGCTTACTTACAGGGCTACAGAATAGATTGGAATTAAAGTGCATTTAGGAGTGTTTGAGTTTAAGTTTCATAATGAAGTGGAAATTTATAGAGAACCTTGCAAACATTTGAAATTAATTCACCGAGTCTTTGTATTAACAGTATAATATCTACATGACCATTGCTTCGTTTTCTTCTTGGTTGTCATGCTCTAGTGGACTTACTAAAACACTAAAACAGCATCTTATCTAACACATTCCAGGCTTTAGTTTTTTACAGCTCATGTTCACATCAAAGCATTTACACTGCGGCTCCAGTTAATGTTTACCACCCAAACATTGCCCTCATAATTACTTTTACCATTTGCAAACAGGAATGTTAGCACAAGCAAGGGTAGAAATCAGCCATGTCTGCTGGTTGTTTCATTATGTTTCTTGTTCCTACATTAGTGAGCAGTCCTTCTTTGGGACCGATGAGGTCAGTGGACATTTAATGAGTTTGCTCACTAAGTGACAAGAGGGCACTGCTAAAATTATATCAGCACCTCAACAATAAAATGTGTTATTACTTGTTACATTCATGCTAATTACAAAGAAAATCCAGCCCTTAAATACAGTAACTTTTAACACCAATACGGCATATATATATTTTATATCTAGTATTTTTGTTAAGCTGCTTTTGAAAAACAACGTTTATAAAAAATATTCAAGTTTTTTTTGCGTGTAGTACCATTGAAAACCAATGTTAGGTGGTGCTTTATGTATAGTAAAACACAATGATTTGCTATAAGCAACAAAGACAGAGTGATGCGAAAAATAAATACAGAATTTTAAAAAAATGTTAATGACAATAATGGAGGTAAGTTGATGCATATAAGAATTCCATTGGCTTACAGGCTCAGGCGTAAAAAAAAAAAAAAAAAAAGGAGCTTAAGAAATTTGTGATTTACTAAGCAGGGGAATCATTCCTAGTCTCAGATGTGGACCCAGGAAGAAGTCAGCAGGTTCTTATCGGAGGATCTCAGACTGCAAACAAGTTAACAAGAGAATAGCAGCGCTGAAACCTGTCCTAGAGCCTGGTCATACATAGGTTAAAGACAATCAATAAAATCTTAAAATAAATCTGTAGCTGCTGAAAGTGGCATGGTTTGATCTGTTTTCCTGCCTTTAGATAAAAGTCTAGCAGCTACATTCTGTATAAGCTGAGTCTGTTTAGTGGTTTCTGTAAAACGATCATTGCAGAAGTCCAGCTGTGATCAGACAAAGGCAACAGAACCACTTCTGCACCTTTAAAATACGGAACAGGCAAAGTCTTGAAAATATTTTTAGACTGTAGAAACAGATGTGCAAAAGCTTCCCGATTAGATCGTTTAAAAGTTTGGGGTCATTTAGAAATGTTCTTATTTTTTAAATAAAAATAGTTTTTTTTTTTCAATGAAGATAACATTAAATTAATCAGAAATCCAGTCTAGACATTGTTAATGTGGTAAATGACTATTCTAGCTGATTTTTAATGGAATATCTACATAGAGGTACAGAGGAACATTTCCAGCAACCATCACTCCTGTGTTCTAATGCTACATTGTGTTAGCTAATGGTGTTGAAAGGCTAACTGATGATTAGAAAACCCTTGTGCAATTATGTTAGCACATGAATAAAAGTATGAGTTTTCATGGAAAACATGAAATTGTGTGGGTGACCCTAAACTTTTTAACAGTAGTGTAAACATCATAAGAACTCTTTCTTCAGTAACAAATCAAAGAAAGTTAGTGTCCAGGCTTTACATTCATCTTTAAAGATTTTATCTTTAAAAATCTTATCTTTTTTTTCAGTGCTGCATAGTGGTGTTATGGTTAGCACTTTCATCTTGCAGCTAGAAGATCCCCAGTTAATGTCCCGGCTTTCCTGGGATCTTTCTGCATGGAGTTTACATGTTCTGCTTGTGCACGCATGGGTTTTTGCCAGGTACTCCAGCTTCCTCCCACACTCCAAAACCATGCTGAGGTTAACTGGTGATTCTAAATTGTCCGTAGGTGTGAATGTGAGTGTGACTATATCGATATGTAGCCCTGTGATAGACTGGTGACCTGTCTTAACCCTAAGTCAGCTGGGATAGACTCCAGCCAGCCCAAGACCCTAATGAGGATTAAGTGGATGGATGGATGCTTTTATTTAATAGTAATGTGGGTTTTAAGCCCAATGTATAGTAGGTATAAAGGATTTATATTGCATTCATTACAATGAACACATTTCTAACAAGTTAAATTAATTTCAAACACTCAATGGATTTTTTAAAGTAGTATTGACCATTTACCACCAATCAGGCTTACTTACTCAGTATATAATTTGAGTATGTTCTCATCATTAACTGACATCTATCCACACAGATATTGACAAAGGTGATGTCTGCTGTAAGTTCTCATGCAACTTAAACAAAATTATTTTACTTTTTTCCCCCTGTGATTCTGAAACAAAAACATTACCAAAAACACAAAAATCCACCAGCTATGTAGAAAGTCTGATTTATGTTCCCAACAGCTAACTGCTGCAATTAACTGCCCAAACCTCAGCATCATATGAGGAAGTCCATGTCCACAAAGGAGTCCGCATGAGTGTGAAAAAAGCCTCCAAATATCTGCGACCTGCTAAAATCATAACACTGTTGAATCATGGGCAGCGGCTTCAGGAAACGTGGAAACGTAGCTGGTGAAGCACCGCAGGACTTTCTACAGGTGAAAGGCTGCAGCCTCTGGTGGGAAAGGTTTAGGCCTTTACTGGCTTCTGCAAGAAATCAGCCTGACGACCATCAGAGGTTCACTGTACCACCCTAGGAGCCATCTCTGTATTGTCACTTTCTGAAAGTTATGACTGCTTAAATAAAAGCATGCATGGCTGTGTGCTTGTCAAAGCTGATTTTTACAGCACTTGTGCCTTCACTATGTTGATGCATCTCACATTTAACTTCACTGAGTAGCCACGTAACCAACCATCTTGTTGCTTTTTGGCAATCCTTCAACTGCGATTGAAAGTTTAGGTCACTGGATGAGAGTTGAGCAGATTTAAAAAATGAACTTCAAACAATTTTACAAAGGTGCAGTAAAGTGATCAGAAAAGTGTTTTCTGTTCATCCAAGTATCCTCTTTAGCTGGTTTATTCTGCGTTTTCATGTAAGGACAAATTGTTTCAACACCAGTATGGAATGCAGGAAGCTCATTGCCAAAAAGACACAAACCAGAAAACGAGCACTTATCAGTCTCTGAAAAAAGAACCTCTAAATTTTCAACATTCTTCTCATTTTCTGGCTAAAATTGAGCTTTAAAAATGTCATCTTGTGGACAAGAATTCAAGAGGAGTCCAGCTCGGAAATATGAATGAGGTCGACTTAGAAGGACAAAAGCACACAACTGCTCCTTGACTTCGCTTCGTGGCTCAAAGGCAAAGTGTAATCTTAGAAGAGCTATGAATCTGAGGGAGGGGGGAGCAACATGAACGGAAGTCTTCTTTGTCTTCACTGTCATGTACCAGTTTGATCTGCTTCTTCTCACGATGAGAGCAGGGTGTCAATTAACATTCCAAGTCTTGGCCTGTCAGGGCACCATAAATCACTTGTGCCTCACCTCTTCTGGTCACACTCTTTTCCCTCTACTGTAGGCATAATGATAGGAGGGAGCAAATGAGCAAAGCAAAGGCATGACCCTCTTTACCCTTCTTACCAGCTTGTGTAGCACCAGCTGTCATCCTTTTAAAAGGGAAGCTCTGAGCCACTGCGTCAGACCTGTGAGATAAAGATAAGAAAACTACATAACATAGCACATTGCAGAGAATTGTTTTGTTACACACAAATCTTTTAACAGCAAAATTTACAAAGTTTACTCTTAACAAAAGGTTGTACATTGTGTTACAGGGTGTCCGTTCACAGCCTGCTTGCATTTTATTCTAATTATTTGCATTCTAAGGAGTATATTTCCAAAACTAATAAAAATATACTTCAGTCCTGACCACCAAATGTTCCCAAGTAGGATTCCAATCGCCTCTAAATCCCAACAGGCCTCCCTCTGGGGAATTTGTCAGCTAGTGTACTTGAATTGGACGGGTGCAGCCGGAAACCCTAATGTTCAAGCCACAGTCTTAAAATTCCCAAAACCATAGAGTTGTTTGCCTCAGGGATGAGACTATAGCTGCAGCTTTGACAGTCATGGTGCTCATTTGTCTTGCTCCATATCCATTTGAACACTGCTCTTAAAACTGAGCTAGAGACATTTTTAGACTCTGTCAGTGACTTTCACATTTTCTTTCACGTACAAAACTGTGGAAACATTTTAGAAACTAAAAATATAGTGAGAAGGATTTCAGTAATGGTGCAGTTAAAAAAAAACAACAACAAATCAAATCAATATTTGCAATGAGCAGCCTCCTCAGTACAATACTTCACTATTTTAAAAGGATTCCGCAGGTGGTTGTTTCAAGCATCTTTGAAAACAATGGTGGACAGTTGCAAAGTACATTTACTCAAGTACTTGAGTATTTCCATTGTACATTGCTTTATACTTCCACACCACTACATTTCTCTGGCAGCTTTAGTTACTTTTAAGATGATTTTTTGCACAGTGAATAATAATATAAAAAGGTTTGTGTACCAGAACTTCTCCCATCAATCATGCTCGGAGCCCTGAGATTTTTCTGCAATTTTTGCATATAAAACTGAATGTAAAATCTTCAAACCGGCAGCAGCTTCACCAGTAACTGCTGACACACCGATGCTTCACTATTAATTACCTAATCATGCCACGTATAATAATATATCAGTCAGAAGAACCAAACCAGGACTTGTACCACATTTTGTTGCTAATACTTATTTTTCCTTTTTTTTTCGTTGCTGTCTTGGTACTTTTACTTTTACAAAGGGTTGGAATACTTTGCCCGCCTCATTTCTGGAACCTCAGTGTAAATGCTGTACACATACAAAACAGGCAACAACAATAAATATGAGCAAAAAAGCAAAACAGAATGAAAACTTTTCAAAACAATTTGTTAAACTAAATAAAAAATATTAAATACAGGGTGTCCCCAAAAAAATGACATCACTTGAGATAGCCATATCAGAGTGACTACATCGTCAGGAGAAATTATACTTTACACGACTTTTGGACATAATATGTTTTATTCTACAAATTTCAAATGAAAAGTTCTGGGGGACGGTAATTTTATAATGTTCCAAAGTTATTACAAATGTTCGATGTGGTCGTCCAGATCCTTTTTTCCAACACAAACAGCCTTCCTCCTGAAACTTCTTATTATCCCACGTCCAAATCTGCTTTCCTGTTGGCGCTTGTTTATGAAATTTTCGAACAAATTCACTTTGCGCATTCACATTTGAATGAGTCTGGGCGTATTTTAATACACAGAACGCCTTCTCTGTTGCAGTAAACGGCATGTCTATTCCTAAAAGCAGAAAAATAAAAATGATTACACTTTTTTGAGGAAAAAGAGCAAACAGATTTTTAAAAAATTATTCGGTGATGTAATGATGTCAAATTTTTTTTTGGACACTATGTACAGAAACATTAAGAACAGTATGAGCAAGCAAAACCCATTGAAAACACCTTGAGATTTTTCTTCAGTGTCAGTGATGGAGGAACATTTGACTGAAAGAACTGAGAAGCTGCTGCCACAGGTGCTGAAATCAGCCTCTGTGGGGGCCATAATCTGGACTCCTTTACTGAGTTTTTTTAAATCATTGTTGCTTTAATTTGATCAGTCTTACACTCACCTGAAGTATCAAAAACATTATCACACTTCTGTACATTTGACGCAATGCTAAAGTGTATAGCTAGAAAATCTTGAATGTTCTGTTGTGCACACCTGTTTTGCTTTTAATTGTAGAAATGCTTACGTCCGTTTTCATCAGCACTTGTTTATAATCATAATCCAAATGGACATGATCTGAGTATTCTTCCCCAATATGTGCAACAGTACAGAGAGATACAGTGAGATACAGTGAGACAACAAGCCAGTGTTTGGACAGACATGTTTATGCATACAAGATCCACAATTCTCTCTGTGGCAGACCAGAGTTTAACTCGCGTTTTCCTGCCTGTAAACAAAAACAATACAACTTACATTCACAGAAGTATTTTTTTTAGTTCTTAGCAAATTCTTCTTCCTAAAGAGCTCATTTTCTTTGACACATTCCAATTAAAAATGTAGGGAAAATGGATAACTGTGTTCAAGGAAGCTTAGTTATGTTAGGGGAAAGTCAGGATCAAAACATCTAATAACAAACCATTTTCAGTGCAAATTTAAATGGCAACTGTTTTCTTAGCAGTTAGCCTGATGAAAGCTCCTAAAACTGCACCCTGGCTGGAACCGCAATTTGTATTTTAGTCAGATACTGACATCTTCAGACGGCTGAAAGGACTGCAGCACTGATTGTGATAAGCAATAATCTGCCAAGCAAAGAATTTTTACTACTAAATCTGTTGCATCTCTTTAAAAATGTTTCAACATATTGCTGAAGCATGCAATTAAAGCATTAGGATACTGAACAGACTAGATCCTGTAGCTTGTAGATAATAGATTGCAGTAAGAGAAATCTTTTTTTTTTTTTTTGTACCAGTTGGCATCAGAGTATCTTCAGCTTCACAAATCACAAAAGCACAAACACAGAGTTACGGACCATTTAATGATCTTCAGAAGTAAGTTAAACAACCATTTATTTTACAGTTTAAAATGTCCTCATGGAGGAACAGCAAAATACACTCAAAATGAAGATTGATCAAAAGACAGTTTTCATATTAATCACTGTTTAAGATTGGGCTTTTTTTTTGTATTTTCTTCTCATTTGTTTATCAAAAATTATAAGTGCCTTCAACATAACCATGAGACTATTCAGCTTGCAGTCATACAACTATTTACACCACAAAACTGACAAGCATGGTTTTACTTTCAGCATCGGTTTCACACACCTCATCTCCTGTCTCTTTCAGACTGCTTTGTTTTGTTGCACAAAACAAAAATAAAGACCCTGAAGAAAGACAATTATAAATGGGAAAAATACACAAGAGCACAGATAAAGGACATTATTATTTACAGCTTGGCTCAAGGAGACAGTTAAGGGGAGGGATGGAGACAGATGATAAACACATCCATTAGCGGCATGATGTCAAGTTTAGGTCACATTCTTTGCCTTTATGATCCTACTTCACCCCTTAAGATTGCAAAATAAAGCATGCGATGGCACATCTTGCACAAAGTGGCAGCGTCAACCTCAGGGTGCAGTCTTTAAAAAAAACTGAGTGATTTTCTGACAGCAGGGGGCAGTACAGGACCACATAGGGGAGAATGAAAACAGGAATACGTAAAAGAAATGCAACCCTACAGTACAATGGTTCCTACACTTTCATAATGTAAAAGCACTGTAGTAACAGAATTGGGTTGACAAACAATACTAAAAAAAGGAATCAAGTCTGTCCTCTGAATGACAAATACAAAGTCACATATGAAAATAGGTTCCCATCAAATGTAGTTTCAGATACATTGCGCGTGTTTAGCATATGCAAAAGACATTTTGGCACAATCAATTTAAAAAAATGTATAGAACATCACTCAGGGATCCCGTACAGATCCGTCCCACTGTTTCCCATTCTTGCCCCTTCAGAAAGAAAGAAAGAAGATTTGATGATCTGTCTTGTAAAATAATTCACTTGGTCTCTCCACATTGCTTCAGTCTTTAAATATTTATAATATTTACAGTTTCACAATTGTCCACAATACCCTTAGGCTTAAAGAAGATGCAAACAAAAATAAACAAATTAAATATTCTTTATATAGTCCCCTGTTGAGGCATTGAGTGTAAACTGTACAACTCTAAACGTCCCCTCACGAGTTCCTGGGGCAGGGAACACTTCGGGATGGAGAGTTGAGTCCGGGAATGAAGTAGAAATTTGCTGATGGTGACGGAGCAAAAGCAGGATGATTGATCAGGCTGAAATGATTCTTGATCATTTTCCAGGCAATGATTTTCTATTATCTTGCACAAGCATGACTGATCACGAGAATAATTCCATAACATGTATCATTGTATATTCAAATCTGTACAGAGTTCACAATTTTTGCTTAACATAGTGCAATGACTTCTCACATCATCTTAAAAAAGGAGAAAAAAAAAGAAATCACAATCACTTTTATGAAGGTAAAAAATATCCCATTGTCAGGTCTCCATCCATAGCTTTGTGAATGCTATGAATTAGAAAAGGCTATGCACAACACCTCCAAAAATGGCAAAAATGAAATGAGCAATCAGAAATGATCATCAAAAATCCCCATTCGACTCTTCATATCCTCCTCGTAAAGGTAGAGTTTTTGGAATTCATCATCACTGGGTGACTTAAGGACTTGGTGAAGTGAAGGAGAAAAGGTGAGTTCATGCTAAATTAGATTTTTCAAAAAGTCAAACTCATAAAAATATGAGGCAATTCCAGTTTACAAACTGGCTGAGTCCAAAAGGGCTGGTGTTGGCTTTGTTTCGGAAAAAGTGAAAAGTAATTAAACAGAGGCAATAACAATCATGAGGTGAGGGGAAATGCTGGAGATGCTGTTGAGAAGGTCTGGGGCCAGGCGTGAAAGGTGGCTCTCCGAGAATTCACAGGGTGGGAAAATCTGCACCACATAAGCTGGCTGAATATGCAAAGATGAAAAAAATATGATGAGATAAGGAACAACATCTTTATGACACAGTACTTCATTGTGACACATGGTTAAACACGAAGAAGGCAAAACAGAAGAAGCTGAAATGATCACAAACCTGATTAGAGCCAGGGTTGGGCACATTGATGATACCAGCTGCCTGTTTAGCTTGCAGGTAGGTGATGAAGCCACTTTTCAAAGCTTGGGTTTGACCAAGGACATCTTCTTGGTCTCGACCACAGGGTAGAGCCAGTAGCAAACAGTAGTCATTTTCCACCTGCCAGAGGAAAGCTTTTTTGATTATAGATGTAAATGTAGAACAAACCCCAAAACAAAGATAACTGCATTATTGTAATTTGGTGTAATCCATGTATTTTGATTAATTCTTCATACTGATGACTCATTAACTATGTTTAAAAAATAAAAATAAAACGTCCTATTATGTCTGCACTGCCTGTAGGCACCACGGTCTTATTATCACACCTGAACTTGTTTTATGGAACTTGATCAGGTTGTTTAATCTTGACTAGATCCTTGCTTATGTTGAATCTACTCTCAGTTGTATATCACTTTGGATAAAAGTGTCTGCTAAATGAAACCGTAGAATTGCAGAATTTACCGGAGTTTTAGACTGAGCTGTTCAGAAGTAATAAAAAGTAAGCACTCACAGTCATTCTGCGAGCCACACTGTCCAGTTGGGAAGCCTCAAGCCTCATCCTCTGGACAATGCGGAGAAGAGAACTTCCCTCTGGGGGTGGCAGGGAACGCTGGGCCAGCATGGTGTTGCCAGAAACAAAGTGCAACTGGACAGCAGCCTGATCGTTTTTCAGTGCCAACAGGCCCTGCCATACAATAGGATATTTCTGCACAAAAGAACACAACAAGCATTAATAAGCATATTATATTATTGGTATTGTCTTGAAAGTGCATTCCATGTACATGTGCACTTCTGGTCTATCAATCTTCCTACCGTCAAAAGCTGCACCATGTCAATGGAACGATGTCCTGAATGTTCTAGCTTAGCATCAGGCCGTGGCTGTAGTGAACTCGATGGGGGTACTGCTGGAGGAGGAGTAGGTAGGAATGCTGGAGGGCCTTTCTGTAAAGATAGATCTGGCTTGTGAGTAAGACCCATAGGGGACATCAAAGGAGACTGGTATGAGGGCGAGACCGTATCCCTTGCTATTCGGGAAATGTGTGAGAGGTCCGAAGAGGTAGCGTGGCGAAGATGGGAACTCTCAGGCTTGGAATCACCTCCTCCCCCGTGTGACTGAGACATTTTACCCCTGTTACCCAGCTCAGGCTCAGGAGGGACCTGATTAAGAAAACAAATACCACTTTTAAAGATCAATACATCTTTTGCATGAGTATATAAATATGATCCTTAACCTAAAAATGTAATTATACTTTGATGCTTCAGAAAAATTATCAAGTATTTGTTCATATAATAAAAATATATCTACTAACCTGTGAAGATGTAATGCCTTGGTTAGCCAGGTTGTGTCCTGGAAACTGGGATGGGAAGCCCCGCAAGTCCCGATAAACTGGAAAGGAGCCTGCACCTCCAGCATGCATCAGCTGAACCCCATGAGGGTGGGGAGACACCATGACAGGACTAGATGCATGGACTCCCCGGATTCTACTTTCATTGGATGCTGAATGTATCAGCTTTCCCTCTGGTGGTTTGAGAGGTTCTTTTGCTGAAAGTTCAATGTTCTTCCCCAATATAGGACTCTTTGAAGGCCCAGCAATGTTGCTTGAAGATGCTGCTCCCGTCTCTGAGTTGCGTGACTGTCTTGCTTCCACAGCAGCGTGTTCTCCCAATTGCTGGTGCATGAGGATGCGCTGGTGCATATCTCTGTACTGGTCCATGCGTATGTTTGGGTGGAGCCCTCTGTGATCACTGTGAATCATCATTACATCGGACTGGAGCTGGGGAACTGAAGATCTATTAAGGGCTTGGTTAAAATGTCTGGGGTCTTCTTCACTTACACTGTTGCTACCTCCACCTGACACTGGACCTTGGGGACTGGAATGAGACTGTAGTACCATATCACGAATGACATTAGGCTGCGGTGTGTTTGAGCGCTGCGGCCCAGGGTGGGGTGAAGAAAGGGAGTCACCTCGCCTTCCATAGTTTATCCCAGACATTGGTGGGGTGTTCATCCTGGCTTCATGACTCATTGACTGAGTGACACTGTGTGGTTGAATTATGACAGAGGACTGCTCTGAGTGTGAATGATGCATACTAGAATGATAAGTAGACATTGGTGGCATGCCATGACCCAGAACAACAGACGTTCCAATAGGCGAACTGCTAGAAGGACAGGCTTTGACAAAGGGTGAAGGAGAGTGAACAGCTGTTCGTGGAGACTGGGGTTCTTGCTTAAGGTGTAGAGTTGACCGATCATTTGCAATGCCAGGGCTAGGGCTCATGCGGGTTCCAGACAATGACGGGTGGTGAGGACTCATGACTGGGCTAAGGTTAGACTGCTGAACAGTTTTGCCAATGTCCATCTTTTTTGGCAGAGGTTCTGTCCCCAGCCCTCTCTTACCATGCTGCTGTTGTATCACAGCTTGGTTGTACATCAAGACTTGGGGGGAACTAACTGGCTGTTGAAACATCTTTACTACGCCACCCTGGGATGCTGTGTGATATGGAGCTTCAGATTTGTCACATCCAAGACTCTCCTGCTTGGTACTGGAAATAACTGGTTGAGAGTTATATGACTGGCCAGTCAAAAGAACCCCTGTGTGCCCATAAGCTGAGGGAGTTGAGGCTACTTTTGGTGTAGGTGACTGAGACGATGTGATAAGTGGGTCTTGCTTAATCTGAGATTTAGACACAGATTGCTGAAACTCTATATCACCGGCACTGGCTTGCGGAATTTGACTAATTTTGGCTCTCATCCTGTGAGGTCCTTCGGTTTTCTGACCCGAGTAACTCAGTACAACAACACCCTCTGATGTAATGACTCTTAGGCCAGG
This sequence comes from Amphiprion ocellaris, assembly GCF_022539595.1. Lineage (NCBI taxonomy): Eukaryota > Metazoa > Chordata > Actinopteri > Pomacentridae > Amphiprion > Amphiprion ocellaris. Next base: position 11,360,675 of record NC_072773.1, on the reverse strand, counting down.
ACTGGCACCTGCATTATAGGGAGCGGTTTCAACGACAGAGCGCCCTCTTGCACTACCCTCTATATCCATGCCATGGCAGCGATTATTCTCATTTGAGTTGGATCTAAATTTTTGCTTGGGAATAGATAGGCCAATGCTTCGGTTGCTAAGGGAAATTCGTGGAGCTTCTTCTGTATCATAAGGCATTGGAATTCGACTTATTACTGAGGTAGCAGGAGAAATAACTGTATGCTGGGTTTTGTCTCCACAGTTCTGTTGGGACTCTGTCAATGGAGATGGTTTATGGTGTGTGGGCTGAGGTGGTAATGGTGGTCTCTCTTCAGGATGTAACTGTCTTGAAACCACTGTATCAGAGGGATTTTCATTCTCTGACATCCGTGAAGGATCTGGCAAAGCAGATGTGACCATAGTGGTAGGAATAGAATTGCTGTTTGATGCAGATACATATTTAGGCTCCATTAGGATTTTTCTTAAGGTACTAGAACTAGGATCAATATCAGAGGCCTTGGTGTCAGGGGGCATTGGGGGATTTGTTGAAGTAGTGCCAAGTGAAGTTGATGCTGGTATAGAGGGAGTCACCACTGTGACATGACATGAAGGAGCGACATAGATTCTGCTTTCTTCAGATCTTTGAGGCCAGTCAGGTGAAAGTGGCATTTTGGCAGGCCGCACCAGGGGTACACTAAACTGGGATACAGGCTGTGGGTGAGCAGCTGGAGCAAATGTAGGAGTGCATGGTTCTGCTGCTTGGGAATGCTTTTTAGAACTGGAGCTGTTGCTAGTGCCTGAATGAAATGCAGATTCTTTAGGTACAGGCTGTTCAACCTCTGGCTGCTCTGCCTCTTTGGGCGTGTCCACGGTTATAGCACTTGTAACATCACGCCTACAAGTTGCAACAGCAGTGACCACAGAAGCTGCTGCAGTTGCCCCAGCTGTAACAGTAACTGCTTTTGAATTAATGGTTTCTGGGTCCTCTGGGATTGACTCAGGTAACTTTACCAGGGAAGGCTCTGATTGTGTAACCTCTTCAGCAGTATCCCCTTTCTTGTTAGCTGCACCTTTACGACTTCTCGACTTCTTCGGGGTTTTGGCTCTAACTTTGCCAGTTTTCTTAGGTGTTTCAAGTAGAATGGGTTCTTCAGCTGCCTTAGACTCTGTCATTGGCCCTTTTGGGCTTGGTGTTAGAGGACCATCATCTAAGTCCCCTGCAAGTATATTGTTGATCACCATGTGTGTTTCAGGTTCCATAATCTCATTGGAGGAGGAGGATATTAGGGATTCAGGGGTAGGAATGAGAGCAGTGTAAGTAGGAGGGGATGTGAACCCATCTGCATCTCCACATGTTTCTTCAGCTGTTATCGAGTCAATGGCAGCTGCAAGTTCAGTTTCACTTGCGGGATTTGCCCGCTTCTCCTCCTCAACCTCACCTTCTGGTTCGACCACGACAGGAGGCAGTGTAGTTGGTTGCCCTGACGGTGGTTCCTTATACGGTCGAGGAGGTTGTTCAACTGTTAGTTTGGCAATATTTTCTACTGCCTGCTCTAGTTCCATCTGTCGTGCTAATAGTGCAGCTGGGTCAGCAGGTAGTTCAGATTCAGCTAGCATATCTTCTTTCTCCTGTGCACTCAGCTCTTCGGATTCTTTTGGAAAGCCTATTATCTTTGTTCCTTCACTGACTTGTATTACTGTCTTGGTTTTTGTAATAGCAGCACCTTCAAAAGTCTCAGACTCATGCTCTGAACGAAGTAAACCTTTTACATCATCAACGCTTACACGGATCTCAAGATTTTTTAAACTGTGTGATTTTTCTTCAGTGAGCTGCTTGGGATTTCGTTTCAACCTTGGTGTTTTTATTTTAACAGTCTTTTCAGTCTGTTGTCTCCTCTCTGAGGAGCTGGTATCTAGCTTTTCAATATCTTCATCAGCAGATTTCTTTCCTCCAGACACTTTAAAATCTTTTTCTTTTCTATGCACTGGTGAGCTTGCATTTTCCACTCTTTCTGGTAGCTTGCCAAACAATTCAGAATCAGCTTTAGGCTTAAGATCAGACTCATCACTACTTGCCATATCAGCTTGTTCAGCTACCACTGTTGTGCTTCCAGATGGTTTGTCTATTCTACCTCCTTTCTTGCTAACTGGAGCAGATGAAGTTAATGGTGTTTGTTGAACTTTCTGAGTACGAGGGGAACGCCATCCTTCAGAGGCTTTCACAGCCTCTACAGTACTTGAGGCCTCTTTGACCTCTGAGTCTTCTTCCGTCATTTTCTTCTGATCCCCTTTTACTGGTGATGCATCTTCATTCCGTTTAACACCTCTCTTAGGGGGACGTCCTCGCCTGGCACTGGTAGAAGTTTGAACTTCTTGCTGTATTGGTTCTCTGTCAGCACCACGTTTGCGCATGCAGCGTGATGACTCAACCACATCTTTGCCACCTTGGTCATCTTCGTGTAACGTGGCATAGACTGACCTTACATTTCTCCGACGTGTTCTGCCATGGATCAAACTTGACTCAAGGTTTTGTTCAGAATCTGAAGCATGTATTGGTGACTTAGATGGGGTTTTAGACTCAAATGATATTTTTGGTGTTTCTGCTCGAGGGGATAAGGACCTTTTGAGTTTCTCTCTATCAATCCGTTCACTCTTTCGTGTCGCAGGTTTTTCAGCGGCAACAATTTGAGAAGGTTGTGAAGCACGTAATACTGACAGAGGTTTCGCCCTTTTACTCTTGGGCTGTCTGCGGTTTGGTAATGGTTTTCTCTCAGCCTCTAGCTGTGGCATACATGCCTCACTATCTGTTTCAGTTTTTTCAGATTCTTCAAAGTGTTTTGTTTCCTGATTTTCGATTTCAGGTTCTGTCTTATCAATTTCAAATTTTTCTTCAATCTTGGAACAGGCTGAGTAAGCAAATTCAGTGGTCTCTCTTTCAAAACCACTTAAGGAACCACCAGGAGTGGGAGGCTTATCTTCCACAACAGAGTTACGTCCCACTGTCAAACTATCACCACTTTTCAATTTGGTTTCACTTAGTTCTGTTTTAGTTTCAGTGTCATGTTCTGGTTCTGAAAGGACAATTGGAGGTGTTATGGTGAGTTTGGGAGCAACTGCTTTGAAGTCTTCCATAGGAAGAGTATGAGATGGGGACACTTCAAGAAGTGGCTCCACTTTCTCCTCTTTGACAAATGACACAGGTTGATCAGACAATGGAGGCACAACTTCTCTCTTTTCTGGTGAAGACAGTGATTTAGGGAAGGACACAAATGGTGCAACTGTCCAAGTTATAGGAGAGGTGGCTGATTTGTCATCAGCCTTTAGTACTGGCTCAGATTCCTTATCAGTCATCTGATTATCACAATTCTGAACTTCCTCTCTTTTAATCTCCACTACTGTTGAATCATTCTCAGCGTCAGGTGGGGAATGGTCCTTGTCTTTTTGTTGTTGAAGCTCCAAAAACCGACTATGGAAAAGGACTATGGGTTCTTGTGGGATGTCACCTCCTCCAGGTTCAGGCTGTGCCTCAGTAGCACCTGGCTTGGTAAAAGGTTTTCCACTTCCAGTTTCTAAATCTTGATCTTTGCGTTCAAGATGCTGCAAACGGCGAGAATCTTGTTCAAAGATTGAGCTGTGCAGGAAACGGGAGGCAAACAATTCCTGACGCTCTTGGTCCTGTGGCTTAAGTTCCTCCTTTTTATCATGCAGCTTTTCATCAGAGTCAGTACGAATCTTTTTCTTTATAATATACCAAGAAGGAATAGGTCGAGGTGCTAGCTCTACCTTGTCCTTATCAGAACAGCTGTGGGAGGCTGGAAAGCGCGATGGAAGAAAGGACCAGTTATCTTCCCTTGATGAATACAATGTCTTGGCTCGTTCAAGGAGGGCCTTTGTATCAGGAGTTATTGTTTTATCTGAAGCAAATGAGTAAAACCTGTTCTTTTCCAAGGAGCCTGAGAGCTTCAGATCTGTCATCCTCTCGTCACGATCCCTGAGGATGTAAGACAAAGAACTACTGGACTTGGGAGAGATATGTTTGTTTTCTCCATCATCATCTGAATCAGACTGCACTTCACCAGGTTCCAAATCCTGGCCAAGACGTTTGCGGATGCTTTCATGTTTTGAGATATCACTTGGGAATGTCATTTCCATTCTGAGTGAATCAGACTTTATCCTTCGTTCCCAATGTTGCATTAACTCTTCATCACATCCAAGCAAGGATGTCTTACGCTTCGGGAGTTCGTTGTCAGATGACTGAAAATGTCTGCCTGTCAGGTCCAAGCTGTTATTCAATGACTCTGTGTGTGAAAACTTATCATCTGTTTTTGGAGAGGATTTTCTGACTTTGTTTGTACCTGACACAGATATCTGGACAGTTTCATTGTCTTCATTTTCAGAAAACTGACCAGCTCCTATTGAAGATGGTATACTGTAAATGTCTTCGTTCACCTTTTGGGAAACTGCAAAGGTGCGCTCTCTCTTTACTCTGAGTATTTCAAAGTCAAAATTCTCTAACTTCTTTCGTTTACACCAAGTAAAGTCATCACTGGCCATATCCTGAATGGATTTTCCAACATCATGCAGGACATAATCCTTTTCAAAATCATGAGTCTCATTACTTGGTGGATGTTCAAACTTGAGTACCTTTTCAGGATCGCCAAGTTTGGATCGGAGCCATCGACTCTGTTCATTTTGTATTGTGCAAATATTAGCCTGGTCAATGTGCACAAAGTGTTCTTCTCCATCATCAGAGTCTCTACATTTCACCCTCCCTTGTTCAGTTTCAGACATACTCTGTTTCTGTTGTTCTTTTAATTCATCCATATCAAGGCTGCAATCATCTGACATCTTTATGTGACTGGAGCTGTTTTCACTTTTGGAGCCCTCTAAATCCATTCTGAGGTACAGAGAGTCTAGCTGATCTGTAGAATCTTCAGGCAGCTCGTCTAGCTGTGACTGCCGTTGCAGAGGAAGGCCTATAGAGTTGCTTTCACAGTCTCGTCCATCTTTAGGACTGTTAACTGTAACCATCCGGACACATTTATCCTTGTGGTGCTCTTTTTTATGCAAACCTCTTAGCAAAAGATTCTTATCCATATCTGTCTCCTTTGTACTGTTCCATAGTTTATAAAGTCCAGGTCTACCGAGGTCCTCTTCACTATTTCTCTTCTGTCGGTCCGTTTTCCCGGAATCTTCAAAACGCCTTTTCCTTGCAGCTAAACGGTCAATATCCACACATACACCACTGTCAAATTCCATTTCGGATTTCCCATGTTTTTTAGATTTGATTTTACCATCCTTGTCAGTGATCTCGACTAAACTGTGCACATTTTTGTCTCTGGGCACTTTTCCGTGCTTAGAGATGTCACCTTTTGATGATTCTGTGCGGAATGGAGGACTCCTCTGGTCAGCTGTAGGTGATGCCAACCTAGGACTGTCACTCCCACCTCTTGGTATTTGTTTTTCTTGGATAGCGTGGCCAATCAGTTTTCCTTCCTTTTCTTTAACACGTGTTAACTGCACCACACATGGCAGAAGGTCTAACCTGCCTTTGCTTGAGCTTTCTTTTGGGATTTTACTGGTCTTAGTTCGAAGAACAGACTCTGGGCTAACATCTCTGTCAAGTTCAGGTTCCGTCTCACAGGCCTGGGTAATAGGTGATGCAACTTTAAGCTTCTTCAACCTCTGTTTCTCACTTTTGTCCTTGTCCCCTCGATCTTTTCGTCCAGTCCTCTTGTCCTTTTCAACCAAATTTGCTCTTTCAATTTCAAAAACTCGTTCTTTTTCAAGTTTTTCAATTTTATTATACCTTTCAGAACGTGTCTTTTCAAGTTTTTCAAATCTGGGTGGAGAGATTGAACTGCAGCTGCCGCTTCTTTCAGAGGATCGACAACAAATACGTCGGTCTGAATCACTTGGTATCCTCTCAGAGAGAGAAGGAGATGCAGTGGGGCTAGCAGGACGACGAGTGGTAATGTGAGATGGGCTTTGGCTACGCTCAATGGTCCTCCTCCCATGATCACGTCCACGATCTGTTTCAAAGCGCTCCCTCTCTCTTTCACGTTCCCGCTGCAAATAGCTGTATTTGCGAATGTCCTGCTCATAAGGGTCTGCTCTGTATTCCCGATATTCCCGAGGGTCTTCAAAGTACTGTGCATCATAGTAATCTCCCTGATATGGGTCCCATTCACTGTAGAACTCCCGGCTTCTAGCAGGGTATTTACGACGTGGATCCTCGGTATATGTTCCTGGTGTTCGTACGTTCTCATAATATTGTCTTTCTGCTTGAAACTCATATTGAGTTCGTCGATCATCCCTGTCAAGAAATAATGAAAATATTATTTTAGCTTTAGTACTAGATAGTACAGAGGTAAAATTACTGTTCTTTAAGTAAACTACACAAACCTTCTTTCAGAAAGAATGTCATAAAAGTCTCGAATATCCTGCCCAGATGCTTGCATTGAACGATAGAAAGCCATCTGACTTTCCTGATTTGCAAAGTCCACCTGAAGAAAATAAATGTACATGAGTTGCAATGTTACAGCTTATCAAGCTCCGAGAACATAGACATTAGAGGACATAATTTCAGAGCAAAGCTATAGTTTAACTAGCCTTAATTTTACTGCCTCCTATCTTCCATCCTTTTGTGTCTTTGACAGCAGCTTGAGCATATTCAATGTTGTTGTAAAGAATAAGGGCCATTCCTTTCATCCTGTCGAATACAACCTGCAAACCACACAGGAAAGAAAAGTAGAGTCCAAGGTTCCACAAAGTAAACAACAGACAACCATAATAAAATAAAACAGGAATACCTTGACAACATGTCCATAGCGGCAGAAATGACGAGTAAGAAACTGCTCAGTTGTGTTTGATGCTAATCCATCTAACCAAACACAGGTCGTAGGCATACTCTTTCCAAAGCCCAGCTGAAAAAAAAGAATAAAATGTCAGAAAGCAATTATTTTATCTTTAAAACAGTTTCTAGAAATACTTCTCATTCATAATACTAAGTATGGTTGAGAAAGACAAGAATGTGTTGGTGGTGTAAAGTAATAATTGCAATTAAATCAACGTAAGTCTCACCTTTAGTCTGTTGTTACCAAGATACTCGCCATCCATCTTCTTAATGGCCTTGCAGACACTCGCAATGTCGCAGTATTGTAGAAAGGCATACTGCGGCGCTCCATTCACCTTCTTAATGTCAATATCCTTTGGGAACAATGAAAACAAAAAGTATGTTGTCAGTATGCATGACCATCTCAAAGTTTGCAGCATTGAAACCACTGAACACAGCCTGATTTACAACTACTTCACATCAATAACCTACCACTATTTCTCCAAACCGCTGAAAGATGTTAAGCAGGTCATGGTAAGTAGTGGTCTTCTCCAGGTTTCCAATGAATAATGTCCGTGTGGCCTTTGGATGAAACTCATCAATCCTCTCATCCAAGGGCCGAAACTCGTTCTCACTTTCTGTCTCTGAAAAGTGCTGAGCATGAGCTTTTGGATTTGACAATGTACATGTTTTCTTCAAAAACAGTTCAAGATTAAAACTTACCGGGGCCATTCCAGGCTGTGACTTCAATTTGCATGCCAAAAAAAAGCTTCCCCTTTGATGCTCCAAGTGCTTTCTCTTGGTCCTCTTGCTGGCGAAAAAAGACAAGCCCATAGCGCTCTTCTGAAGCTCCGTGGATTTGTACAGATGTAACTTTTCCATGTTTTTTAAATTCATGGAACAAACCATCCTTCAGGCTTGTATCTGAAGTAAACAAATTACACGTACCATTAATTTAAAAAATTAAAAAGTAACATGTTATTAAAAAACAAGTGATCACACACTGCTGGAGTACCACACAACTAACCTGTAGAGCGCACAGGAAGATTTTGGACCTTGATGCCAAAGCTTTTACGTGGTTCATCCTTGTCAAGGGAGGATAAAGGAAGTGCTGAGGGTGCAGGAACAGCAGCAGACTGCACTGAACGTGCTGGAGAGTCGTCACTGGAGCTGCTGCTGGAATCACTATAGTAAAAGAAGAACGCATCTTACCTTTAACATCAAAGATGTACAGTAAAAAGGTGGTTATTTGTGTCCTGTTGTTGCATTAATGTAACCAAGAAATAGTTAAAATATATTAAAATTATCATTTCATATGATCTAATATTTTATCCAGACAAATTTCAACAAACCTAAAGGAGATCTTGTATTTTGGAGTGCTACTCCCTCAAGCTACATGATCTGCCCCTGAAAAATCATGTAATGCATGTTATATGCTATATTTCAGTTTGTCAGGAGCTACTAATATGACTAGATTTTTCATAAACATTGACTTGAAGGTGGAAAAATGTGTGTTTTTCTTCATCTAAACTTCAAACAAGGAAGGACTGTTAAATAACATGTGATTTGAAAGGTTCTTTTTACCGTTTAAAAATGCAGTGTCTCTCTATTGCGAAGGGGAAACACACCCCTTTATTCCCCATTTCATATTCATGTGGTGCATCTGGTTATCAGTGCAAAAAGATGGATTTTCATGCAAGTGGCAAATGCATGGCTGCCTCATCCACCTTTTTTCTCAAACGATTCCCATGTCTGTCTTAGCTTTCGAGGCCCTCTGCTGTTTGTTTCCTTCTCACTTTCTCCGCCTGTGCTCAGACACTCCCGGAAGTGCTGCTGACGGAGCCTGGCCTGTGGGAGTGGGCAGGCAGCCAGCACTGGCCAGAAATTTCCAGTTCCAACTGGATCTCACGGAGGGGGGGAGTCATTACCCATACACCAGAGGTAGGCAGTGAGAAAAATATAGCAGCCGTCTCCTGAAATTCCCCCCATAGCACTTCCTCATCAAACCACATGTGTCGCTACATGTCGTTCAGAGCTGTGGACTCTACTGTGTCCAAAGGTGATGCAGTGAGACACAAAATAAATAACTGGAGAGAGGTAAAGGAAATTTACATAGTAAATCCCCATGGAAAGACATGCTTAAAACTGAGCATTTCCGCTAAAATTGATTATTCCAATCTTGTTATTTTTTAGGTCTAGGATCTTAGATGAACATTTAATTATGATGGATGATGGTGACACAGCTCTGCACAAAATAACCATGACAAATTCTAAAGAAACCAGATTCACTGGCACGACAAAACAAACAGCCACAGTTTGCGATGACAGACAACTGCTTCTAATGCCGGAGTTAAAACCACTCTCACAGTATGCCTGGAAAACATCTGAATTACATATATCCAGTGCAATTACAGTATTAATTTTGGCTGTTGTATGAACCTGACTGGTTAGTGCTTGGGTGTCTAAGACCTTACTAGCAACTAAACCCTTATATTATATTATATTATATTTTCAAACTACCTCATAGAATGTGTTTTTTGGATGACAGACAGTATTTTTTCAATGGATGCATATTAAAAACAAAAACAACTCTAACAAAGGCAAGATAGCTGAAAACTAAAACTAAGCACATTAAAAGGAGTTGTGCTACGGGTTCTAATTTACAGACTACGTCAAGTGCACCTTAGCCCAGTCCAAAGTATGTAGAGTGGTAATAAATCAATTAAAATTTTAACACAAAAGTGTGTCATCACAGCAGTTACATGTATCAAAGGTCATTTTCTAGGCTTTTACTCCTACTAGCAACTGACTACTCAGTCAACAACATCGTCATTTGACAACTTTGCTAATGATTATATAAAAGGGCAAAGTAGAATTTCCTTGAAAGAAGAAAGAGGCACATACATACTCTGTCGCAGTGTGTCTTCTAAAATGATTTTTATAATGTGCAAATACTTGTTGGGTGGAGCCTTAAGAAGTACAACAGTATTGAAAACAGAAAAAAATCAGCCCGGTGTTCCAAATTAGGTCATGTCATTGGACATGTAAGTTCTTTTATAATCCTGTTCAATGATCAGATTCTACAAATATTGATAGTAATTTGTTCTGGGCAACTGTCTGCAAAGATCTAAATGTCTATTCTTTGAATATTTTGCTTCTTTTCCCATAAAATATGATACAGGACTGCAGAATGAGCAGATATAATGACAAAGTAATAGGAGATATATTGTCCTGGAACTGCTTCCACACAGAGTTATGCTGAGCAACAAACCATTGTTGATAGAAGTCCCTGCTTACCAATGACAGAAATGAAACGCACATATCTTGCACAAATCTGGAATGGTTGGAAAAACTAATGTTGACTTAAAAACAGTTTTATAGCTTAATGTGGAACAATACAGCTGATATAAATGTATGCTAGGGAAAGGGTGTTATTTTAAGACCATATTAAACATATATTAAAGCAGTAATATTCTGTGAAATCTCAGTTCACTTGCCTGTATAGCAGTTATTTTAGATCCAGACCGCCACACACTGGGATGCCAAATGTAAACAACAGCCATGCACAAGAGCAGAAATCCTGTCAGTGAGATTAGGCTTCACTCACCTGCCACTTGTACTGCTGCTGGTACTGCTGACTGAGTCTGAACTGGAGGAGCGGCTGTGGGAACCCGACCCACTGTGGGAGCGTGGAGGACGAGCAGCCTGACTCACCAGTCTTTGAGGTGAGGGGTTTCGCGAATGCGTTGAGTGTGGAGACCGGCTACGACTGTGGCGGTACGACCGTTCCCCACGTCGACCCCTGTCCTCCCGGTAAAGGTCCCTGTGAACCACACTGGCCAAAGTAAAGGGTTCTCTAGCACGAGACTCATAGCGAGGCTCTGGCGTCTCAAAGCGGCAGGGGCTCCTGCTGTGGGAGCGGTAGAAGCCAACCCCACTGGATGCAGATCCTCCGCTTCCTCCCGTTGTTGCTCCTGTGGATCCACTTGTTCCTGTGTTTCCAGCAATGGCGCTAACTATAGTTCCACCGACTCCCGATGACACCGTTGTACTGCTTCCACTGGAGGTGCCAGACCCACTGCCAGCTGTGCTAAGAGTCCTCTCTCTTGCATCGCGATAATAGTCTGTTTCATAGTGCCGCTGACGGTCAAAACTGCTACCAGCACGCTCATGATGTCCATAGGCACCGTGATCATACGCCCGATCTCGACTTTCAGCAGTCCTAACAAACACGAAGAGAGAGCAAGTTATAGCACTGGTACATTTAAGACATTAAAGATAGCTGCTGACATTAAACAGTGGATAAACAAAACTATTAGGTGTCTCTGGTGGGTTTGTCATAATTAGACAAAGGGAAAGATGGGGCAGTGTTTTGAGAGGTTTAAGACAGATTTTTGAATCTAAAGAGAAGAGAATGTTGTACTGGCGTACACATATTACTACAAGGGGATTTAAATACTGACTGGTCAAGACAAATATGCACCATAAATTGAATATTTTATCTGTTCCTTTTACCACCATGCGGGCAACATATTACTACTACAAAAATTCAGTTTTTCATGCATTGATAAGAATGCTGAGGTGGTAACACAAGCTTTAAGCTTATTATGTTTAGAACTGTCTTTTTTTAGGGGGGATGCAGATGTGTTTTTATTAACAGTTTCTCAGTTGAAGCATCAAAGAAGTACTTACTTCCACAGTAGGAAGTATTTAAAACACAGTCAGCGTATGACACTAAGATTTTGACCAAAAGGCAAGCATTTGGTACATAGGAGAACAGAAATCTGCAGCTTCTTTTAAAGCTTATTTGGAGAATGCAACAGCCTTGTGCAAAGATTATATTTATTGAAAGGACTGACAGATTATGCTTTCATAGATTGCAACATGTAGCAACTATGACAAAAGGCATTTATTGAAGCGTTTAATCATTCATCTCAGTGGCTTTGTTGAAGGTTTTTGGAGGTGACTTATGACAAGCCAATTGTCTATAATGTTACACAATCTGACACCACTCGTTCTTCCGAAAAAAGCACTTCAAAGCATCTTTTGTGAAGATGCACATTAGAAATTGTGCTAATAAGGACATTGTGTTCAGACCTGAACATCCTCTTTCTGAATAAAGCAATCAGAATTTAATTTGGTAATTCAGCTGCTATGTCATTACAGTTTTATTACCAAACTCACCATAATGAGCAGGACAGGACAGCAATTACCACTTTTTGAATTCAGATCAAATTATAATCAGCAAATTAGCCATGATGTTACAACACAGGGCAGAACACGGTTCAATACAACAAGAAATACAAATGCTCATTATACTGCTACTTTAAAGAAGGGACTGTGTTTTATTCTTTATCCAGTTCAAACACAAGCATGGAAAAATACTGAGTTTCTAGAAAGAGTGGGACTTTAGTGGAAAACAAGCCACAACCTTCAGATATTTTTATCATTAAGTGAAAAAACATAGTAGATCTTTCAACCCGTGCAACACGACTATACAGTCAAGATTGTGTGCGTATGTATTTACAGTGGACTGTATAAGCTTTCTTTCAATTGAGGGTTATCTTGCGTGAGAATGAGCAGTGAAGCTACTACATGCTCTCTCTGTATATCTGTATATATCTGTGTGTGTATATATATATATATATATATATATATATATATATATATATATATATATATATATAGTTATAGTTATAGTTATAGTTGGCAGCAGACGTTGATTAGTTGATTAGTTTTTTAATACAATACAAAAGAGAACACAATGTTTTTGGCCTTGAATCTCAAGCAAATGTTTGTGATTTGTCCCTTCATTGAGATATTTTAGACTTGCAATTGCACATGATTTCCCAGTTTTCTTTTAGTCTACAGCCATGAGGTGTAGTGTTTTCCCACAATTTGTTCTATTAGTTGATTTGGACAAAAGAATTTGTCAAGCACTTCATATGAAAATGGATTTGTGTATGAAATATTTCAGTGTATAGTTAGTCTAGCCAGTCTAGTCTAGCTGACTCAAACCAAACATCTAAGAGATTATAATCTTTTGTGCATGCACCTCAGTAAGCTTTAGAAACCAACCAGAATACACATGGTGCTGCAGAAGACTGCTCCTGACATTTCTCTGAAGATATATGACACAAGCATCTTCCTCTGCATCACTGGTGTCCTGTGATGTCCTGAAAAGCTATTTGGTAAATGATCCATAAGATCAGTTTCTTAAAATGCCCAACTGGCCTTTACATCTGACAAAAATGTGTTATGTATATTTACAATAAATATAAATAAATAATTATTCTCCATAAATTTCAATGAACATTCACACTCACATTTTATTGCCATCTTACAGGGAATTTTAATAGGCTGAAGACATCCCCTAAGCCTTACCATGTGAACTAATAAACCCTTCTTAAAAATCCCTCTCTCTGCTCTATGTTACTGAGATATGGTCAAACTGTAAATATTCATCATAAAACATTTTACATCAATATGACCTTAAGACACACACAATATTGTCTGTCATAAATGAAAGTCTTGCATTAAGTTTTTCTAACATGGTGCACAAGAACAAAGACTGTATGGAATGTACATATTGCTCTGGATGTTGAGACTAAATTGGCTCAGGAGACAGGGATGTCTTAATTTTACTGCACTATACATAAAAGTACATCAGGTCAGGGGCAAATTCTGTTTCAGCTTATTTGATTTAATCATTATGTGTGCTGGATTCATGAATAACATCTATGGCATAAAGACATCTGCTGTGAAACTGATGGATTACCTTCACCCCTAGATGCTCTCGAAAATGCTAATTTGGTGGTACAGGCTCACTGCTCAACAGATACCCTCCAATTTCACTTCAATTTCACTTTACACAAATCAGGTTCTGCATTATTCATAGAGCTTAAAAATAATTTGGTTAGACTTTTTGGAGGAATTTCTATCAGTGTTTGATTATTAGTCTACTCTGGTGTAGGCCAAGCACATCAACTGTTTCGGGAACTGATTCCAGCCGCATGATAAATAGGTGCCTTATGTAGTGGTTCAGTCATATTGGAGCAACACGTGCAAATCCATTTAAATGCATTTCAAGTAGTTATCTGGGAAATATCCCTTTGCCATGCAAACAAACAAATTAACGAAAGTTGCTGAGCCCCTAGCTGTCCGTACAAAGTAAAACAAACCATGGAGCAAGGGTTTAGCAATACTGCTAAAATTTTCCATAGATGTGTGCCATTCTACATAACCATGCTGACATGTGCTATGATAAAATAATCTACCCTAACCTAATTGAAAGAGAAATTGGAAACAAAGCAACCAAATGTTAAAAAAAATACATTTTTGGTTATCCAGTAAATGAATTCCATATGAAGGTAATTCATCACACTAATGCAACAATAGTGCACACCCAGTATTGCCACGAACCAATCCTGCTCACTGACTTGCAACATTACTTGCAACCATATAAGAAAGTTTTGAATTAAGGGACCAGTCACCACAGTTAAAACAATGGTAGAGAAATTCTAGAATCTAATATTGCAAATGTATCTAATCTAAAATGCCATATAAATGCTATTACGTTTATTATATTTCTCAGGCGTTTATGCATAAAAATCGAATTTTGAGTCTGTACTCCTTGACAAGATTTACAGTTTTCAGATTCTATTCCTGTCACATAAAAAGAAAGCAGAGAACATTTTTCAAAGTGCAAGGTGAGAACACAACACAGTAGTAGCAGATTTTTCACTTTTTATACTACCTTTTGTCTGAAATTTTTTCAAAAACATTTAAAATTACATACAGCAGGGAAAAGTAGAAGATCCAGCACATGTTGCAAAATATTTAAATCATTAATTGATTTTGAGAATCATAAATAATTATCTAATGTTGAAAGAACTAACCTTTTTAGGTCATAAAAGATGTTGAACTATGTATTTTATGAAATTTGAATTAGAAAACGTAAGACATTAATTTGATAATTATTTATATAATTTATATTTTTTTCCTAATCCTTATTTTTACTCTTCTTCTGGTATTGCACATTAGCCTTTTAGCACATCCGCCAGACAATCCCACATCTGCATTTCACTACAGATATTGCGAATATGACAAATATTTGAACTTTAGAAGAGTTTTTAAGATTCTAGAGCTCAATCTTTTTCTTATATTGGGAATGTTTTGCCTATTAAAGGGGGACATTTTACAATATGATCATTTATCATGAATAACATCTGCAATATGGATCTATTAAAAAACAAGAGCAGGGGACACGAGCTGAAAGTGGGGTTAGGTGAGAGGAAGAGAAAGGAAAACAATACAAGGTAAGGTACAACTTTCTGCATATAGACATATAGGCAGTCATAATAACAGTCGATGCACCAGCTACTTCAGTTAGTGGGGAAAATGGAGAGAGACAGGGGTTCAAACTAGGGGGTTAGAGAGGACAGCTAAAATACACAGGGCAGGACATACCAACCTTTTGAGAGAGTGGTAACTTGACCTATAATTCCAAATACAATTTAGGGAGATAGAACTTTGTGAGCAAAAAAATGGACAAAAACGTTGAGTAGCAGAGGGAAAAAACGGTTAGCAAAAATGTTAGAAAACGTAATCCTCATCCACAGGGCAAGAGACCTCATGTGCATTGATGAGCTGGAGTGTCCAATTTAGTTAAAAACAGTGAAAACAAACTTGGCCTTGTACAGATCCAAGTTAGGGTGTCTTAATGCTGGAAAATGTCGTATATAGTTCATATATCCATTAAAATATGTGGGTGGAAAAAAATCATTGAGTCCAGTAGAGTAAATATATGATATCCAGGAGCCCATCTTCAGTCAGCTGACCGCCGATTCCCCGACAGCATTAACAGGTGTGAGAAACTGAGTTTTGATCTTTGTTTTTTTAAGTCTTGCACATTCCACTTTGGTCATACTGTGAACAGCAACAAATTCCTTCGGTAGAGGGAGGGAAATCTGAGCGTGACAGATAAGCAATAAAGAAGATGTCTCGCAAGAGTAATCCAGGTTCTTGGTTTGAGTAGAACTGTTCAGGCTGAGAGTGGAGAACATATGTACCAGTTCTGAACCTTACAAGTTTTCATGTCTGTTCTGTATCCATGATCTCCATGCTGTCCATGCCTTGGCTGAGTCAATGACAAATGCAGTTCACGGGTGCAACATAGTTCAACTTGATTCTGTGCGTAATTATATCCAAGGTTTAGTTATAGTTCCACATTCAGGAAAGGATGAGGTAATCCACAGACATGAGGTAGGTTATCTCCAGTTGTGAGGCTGGTACAATATTCCAGTCACAATTTCCAGCATTCTTCTTTGATTTGTACAATCCAATGAAGACCTGGCTGGTCCTCAGCAAATCTGCAAGTCTTGGTCGTTGAAAAGTAAAAAATAATCTCCACAAAAATAGGCAGAAAAAAAAAGTCTTTGCTCACTTGTTTTTGTTGACTCTACTGAGTTGGATCACCAGTAGAGGTCTCCCAGCTCTCAATTTGTAATGCCCTGATTTTAGATATAATCCCAAATAAAACAACAACAAAAAACAAAGAACCAAGAAAGCAACCCATACCTTTAGCATGATAGCATATCCTTTGGGTGTGTGGCCCGTGTTAATCCAACAGTGGGGAATAAATATCCTGTGTAGGTTATCCACATGAATCCAGCCCACGACAAAAGTGAACACCTCCACAAGGTGTGCACGATAACTGAAAACCAAATTAGACTAATCCAGACAATGGTGTCTTATACATATAATGTGTGCTCTTGGTAGTTTTGTTACATGAGGAAAACTGGGTGATATTAATCCAGCGAGCAAGGAACGTAACTCCAGATTAGGGGGAATCCCAGGATGGCCTCTTGACCACTCTCTCTTTTTTTTTCTCTCTCTCTCTCCCTTTCTCTCTCTCCCTCTCTCCAGCAATCTCCAATAATCCTGGGAATTTTTACGATATCCAATCTTTGCCCCGTATTTTCCGCAAATGATACATCCACCTCAAAGACAACCTTAAACTCACAAAGATAATCCCCAACCAGCACTGACTATTCATCAAAATAAGGAATACACCTGTGTACAAACATCTTTTAGAGCCTATCTCAGTTTACACCTGTAAGTATAAATTTGGAATTTACCTTACAAGGGATCTCGATTACATGTATTTTCTTGATCATGAACTCTTTTTCTCCTCTTTAAACCCCAAACCAGTAAATGAATAGGTGGTGGAAAGATGCTTGGAGGTAAGGTGTTTATCTGAAACCACGGTTCCCCCTGCCTTCAGAGAAACTTTGTCCACTTACCCGTCTAGTCTGCGTTCATAGCGTCCATCTCTGCTGTGAAGCGACGTGGGGGGCCCATACACGGCCCCCCCTGCCGCCCTTGTGAACCCTGATACATCCCGGCCACGAGAGCCTAAGGACAGACTATCGTCCAGCCCCCTCGCTGCACTAGGAATTGTGCCTGGTTCATTGTAATCAGTGCGCAGGTCTCTGTCCCCCATCTTGTTGATTGCATTGTGAGCCTTCTGAGCACTTTTAATGTCCACAAAATCCACAAAGGCTGCGACTCCACCTTCTGAACCCCGCTTGGGCAGGACCTTGACACTCTCCACTCGTCCATATCTGAGGACAAAAAAGAACAAAAGCATTGGGATCACTATAGGTTTGCAGGGGCAAAGATGCTGCATCAGGTTTTCTGAATTTTAAAACAAGGGCATTGCTTTGAATTCTTGATGAAAATGTTCATGATTAATATTTTAATTAATAATTTCCCAAATGCGGATGCTTTTATCAAATTACATAGCACTGAAATTGTGTGTGTGTGTGTGTGTGCGTGTGTGTGTGTGTGTGTGTGTGTGTGTGTGTGTGTGTGTGTGTGTGTGTGTGTGTGTGTGTGTGTGTGTGTGTGCGTGTGCGTGTGTCTGTGTGTGTGTGTGTGTGTGTGTGTGTGTGTGGATGGAGGGGTGGGAGGAAACATGGTTTTGCTGCTCTTACTTTCCGCTCTGTGGTACTTTCTTACAAGGCAACAGTAACCCAGCAACTGGACTTGAAACCTTGGCACGTTAATAAATGCATATAGCAGGTTTTCTAGGAGGAAGGTGCTCTATAAGCATATAGCTGCTGGAAAGTGTGCAGAGAAAATGTAGGCAGCATACAAAGAGATGTGACATTTCCTGATGGTGCAGTTCAAAAATGCCTTACACATTTATGTGGCCCCTTTGGTGTAGTTTTACATACAACATTATTATTCTTCTCTTTTCCCTATTTTTAAAAAAGACTGCTTAAGGTATAATGGAGTTTCAACCCTTAGATACATGAGTGATTGGACCCTACACTCTTTCACAAGTGGGCCAAAAACGACCCGTGTAAGAATCATTGTGTTTTTGTGCCATTTTTGCCATTTTGATAAAGAATAATCATTTGTATTATATTTTGTATTGTATTTTTGTCCACACAAGAATGATTTCATGTTTCAAATATGTTTATTTTTCCCTTTATAACAGATTTTGAACATTTTGCTAATTGAAAAAGAAGAATATTACACAGAACAGCAATAGAAGAATGTCAGCATTCATTTTGTTGACATTTTTCCCACTCTTTTCCTCTAGATACTGCTGCTCTCCGTCCCCCCACTGCATCCCCTCTTGTATGATATAACCAGTGGTAAAGAGCTTGGGGTAGTAATACAAATATTACAATTTCTTCAAAAGTATAAAGGGTAACTTACAAATTTTAATGGAATGATATTAAAAACATGTATTTCTTAGGAATGGCTGGAATATGAAATGATAAAAACTTTTCATTACAAAGACAGCAAGAACACAGGTCTTTTTTGTTTTACCCATTTGTGCATCTAAGAGTTAAAAAAATGCTGCTTTAGGTATAATGGAGTTTTAAATAGATGTATATAAGGGCAAGCACCCCATTGTTTCGTTAATAAGCCTGTAAATGACAAAATAGCTCGTTAAGTGATGCTTCAATTGACTGATGGGAAGCCTCTTACACAAAATTTACAAGCCCAGTGTAGGATTACAAAGCCTGCTATCATCGTCCTGCACAGAGCCCCACCGCCTCTCCCAATCCTGAGGAGTGTGATTTTGCTGTGAGAGACAGGAGGGTGCCTATAAATTTATTGGCACGCCAGTTCCCAACACTGAACAGCCCCCGACGCCATTTTAGAAAAGCTGTTCACACTGCTTACTCATTCTGCCGTCCCCCATCTTCAATGACTTCTATCACACATCGGGCTGTCATGCACCTGCACACTCTGACTACCTCTGGGTTAACGCCGGAGCTGAGGCAGCAGGAGACGCGGACCCTGGCAGCACAGCTTCCCCCTCTGCTAATGCAATGACAGGCTGCCAGTCACCATCCCCCAAACATAACGTTACGCACGGCTTTATGGAGAAAAAAAATAAAACACTATATAGGTAGCCCATTATTGCGCGTTGTGCAAGGCTGCATGAATCAGACATGTTTGTAGTTCTCTCGCTGCAACGGTCGACCGTAAATAAGAAGACAAAGGAGCGCCAAGCACCGCATTAATATCACATTCTGTATTTTATACACTCGCATGTTGGGGTATGCTGCGTGATTTTGTTGCTAATCTGGTAATTTTGGTAATTTGGCATCTTTTGTCCGATGTGGCGACGCCTACACAGTTAAAAAAAATGAAAAAAAAGAATGAAAAAAAAAAACGCAACGTTGCTCATATAGGTAGACTGATGTTTTCAGCAGTCTGGTCTCCAGCACACATGAACGGAGACCGAGCTGCTATTTCCTTGACAGCCCCGAAAAGAGAGGCGAGAGCGCGCAGACAACCGTGATAGCCACACACACACACGCACACACACATACACACACACACACACACACATCATATTTACATTTTTTTTCAGCCCAAGGAAGACAACAAAGAGCTAAAAGCCCATAAAAGGTGCAGGGGTTTGGTCTGCTCCAACCGCCCAAACGCAAAGTACGAATGAACGTGAGTGAGAAGAGACGCATTAAAATGTGGACATGTTGTCTGATTTGCCTCGATCACGCTGCAGGCTGTGCGGGAAGCACCGCGGGTTGAATGTGGCAAAGACAACCATTTTCTGTGTTCCACAAAGTAAACACAAGCAGCCTCCTACAATGTTGCACATTGGTGGACTACAGCAGCCCGTTGAATCTCAGCCAGCTCGCTACAGTGTTGCAGCCTGATGTCGCGTCACCTTCCAGGTTCCTCTGACTGCTGGTAGATGGAGGTAAAAAAATAATAAATCTGCTCTTGCACTCTGTTATACGGCTGCACGGCTGAACTGGCCACACTTTGTGCACATTGTCCGATTGGAGGCAGTTACCTGACGAACTGAGAGTCAGGTGAAACAGCAGAACCTCCCAGAGACACCAAACGCACGGCGATAGCTTGTGCCAAAGATGCAGCGTGTAAAATGCACAGCTCGTCCACGGCCAGCGGCTCGGCAGGTAGCTGAAGTTTGTTTACACTGATTGTAGCTGACAGCGGCTCGGCTACAGGAAAATGTGCTTTCTGACGGGCAGCTTTAGAGTCAACTGGTCTCCTGGTGGGAATGGACGAGCACATAGGAGGAAAGGACGGGTAAAGTTATCACCTAGCCGACAAGTTAGTGTCAAAATGGCAAAAGCATATGTCCGCTAGCTAGGTGCTTGAGGCGTGCTAGCCGTTTTCTTTCTCATCTCAGCTCAGATGCAGCACAACGTTGTTGCTTAGCTGACAGCACAGTTGCCAAATGGGACTTTGCTACAGGGGAACCTCCTGCTTCATCCCGACTTCACTAAAATGTGACACAACAGAGAGAGATGCTGGCCGTGCACCCGTCGTTACATTACAAAACGCACACACACACATACACGCACACACATTTGTACTCACCGCTTGAAGTGCTCAATAATTTTCTCCTCTCGTACATTTTCGGGTAAATTTCCCACCCATAAATGTCTGGTTTCCCGGACCATACTGTGTGCTCCTGCTCCCCGATCATACAGATGAGTTTGCTATGTCAGTTTGTCCCTGTGCAAAATACAAAAGGTCTGCAAAATAAACGCTGGACAGAAGAAAGACACTTGGCGCAAATCATTGACTGGTCGTTGTGACCCAATGTAAACCATTAGGTTGGATCCCCGCACGCTGTTTGATACTCTTCACTGTTAAAGCGCGATCTTGCACCTCACGAACGCGCTCCGGTCTGTTCCCGTGACTAGGCGCGTCCCTGACACCATGCGACCTTTGGGTGTCGAAAGAAAGCATGTAGCTTCCTAAAAAGATGCAGCAACTTCGTTTGTAATGAGAGGCACACCGCGCAGGCGTGGCTTTGTGTGTGAACTTCTTTTTTTCTCCCCGATGAGATCGTCTTCCACCCCTGCGCATGCGTGAGAAAACCCCTGGTTGAATGGTGGTGCTTTGACATCTGAGAAGCTTTGACTCACAGGAGGATCCCATCACTGTCAGTGAAGTATGGCAAGGTGAGGCACTTTGCATACAGTCAAAGAAGATGAGACCAAGTTTGGTTTATTATAATATTGGCCAGCATTTTTTGCTTTAGCAATGTGCAGAAAAAAAATTGTCCCAAAATTATCAAATGAGCCACAGGGACACATTTTAGAAAATGAACAGATAATTTAGGATTACTCTCTCTGGGCTCAATAGTTCATTGACAGTCATTGACCATAAAAAGAGTAAAGATCAATAGTTACTACAGGGTGTAACTGGGTTGGGCTGCAACCTGAACAGAATAAGCAGTTGGAAACATGGATGGATGGACTAATTACTGATGCTCTATTAGTCATTGTAATTGCTTCATTTTTCTGCAAACTTTTTAACAGTTTACATCAGTAAAACAATTACTGGTGTGAAATTCAGTCAAGGATTTAGTAAGTTGATCCTCCTCCATCTAAACAGAGTCTATACCTGCACACAGGTAAGAGCAATTTAAATAATCACAATCAGCCTTAATGGCCAAGCACATATACAACATACAAAGAATTTGGTTTCGGCTGTTGGTGTCACCCTAGGAATATGGAAAGAGAATGATAAAAATAAAGAAACTATAGAAAGAAGAATGGGGGGGGTAATAATAATAAAATAAATATAACAATAAATACAGATATTTACAGATATGACATTTGTAGGCTACACTGAATTCCAATGGTTTGATGTGACGAGTCTCAGTACAGCAGTGTGCTATGGCATAAGTTGAAATCTGTCTGTCTCTGTGAATAATATCACGCTGTCACCCCTGTTCAACAGATGAACTCCCTAATTACAGTAATAGAACTTCATGATTCTCTAAGTCATAATAACAGAATAGACTATAGTCCAGACTGTTTATTATTAAGTTTAAGAGAGAGTTTCTTTTCTTTAAATGTACTTTTTGGTACGTACTGTAGGACTGAGAGCTATTATATCTCAATGGAGGTCAAATGAAATATCAAATGCAGTAGCTTCCATGCAGTATCTGAGGACTCACTGATGGATTAGTCAGTATAAAAATAATGGGACTTATACCCTATGGCTGTCATTACATTTCAGCCCAACCCAACACCTATGGGATAAGTTAGAGTCATTAAAACACTAGACATACTGGGTATTTGCAAGAATGCTGTTTCAGCACTCCAGTAGGACTTGGAAAATATATAACAAGCATTACATTATGTTGTATCCTTTAGTTTGCCACCTATCTACAGGGCAGCGGACTAATTACTGTGGCTTGTAAACCGAATGATTCCGTTCAGAGGCTGATATTAGGCATAGTTTTGAGGAAATGGGAAAACAATAGAATTCTAGGTGTCACTATAGAGACATTATAAGGGAGGGACGTGCCACTTAAAGAATCTTTAATAGAAATCTATGGGAGAATCGTGGAGTGCTAAAGATGGTGGTTGTATTGCATATCCTTCCCCTCTCACCAAAAGGCCAACCATTTGGTTTATAAGATCTGAACCCAGAAACATCCAGCTAATCTTGTTGTTGCACTGACTTAAGCATGATTTAGTAAAACTGTGCACATGTAGTAGTAATAACCAGTGAGGAAAATACTGTTTAAACCCTAGCTGGCATAGTCACCAAACTTTATAAACATATTTGATTGATGATTCTAGAAATGCAGTTTTTATGTCCACTGAAATTGCAGTTATGACTCTCTCGGTATTAATTTTAAATGGCACCTTGCCTTGTTAGCCTGAAATAACTGCTCAGGGACGTTACCAAAATGGCTGCCAAGGGGCAAGACTTGCCTACAGGAACTCTGGTATCACCAAAAATGATATATTCATTAACCACATAACCACAAGAGTACTGCCATGAAAACAACAACAACAAAAAAATCTACTACTTATACTTTTTACTAACTAAAACTTATGAAAGTGTCAGTAATCCTATATAAAGTGGCATTCTCAAAAATTAAGAGAGTTTGGCAGATGTGGATTGGCTTGTGGGAAACTGGTTGTATGGAAGAAGCATTCAATCCCTTAAACAGGTCTGTGAGCGAACTTGATATTCAGAAGAGTAAATCCTAACCAAGATCAGGGCATTGTTAGATCTGTTGAAAACTGATATAAATATCTGTCAAATGAAAAAGTTAAGGTATGCCACAATTAATAGAATCTCCAAAGTACCCTAGTTTAACATAGGGTTTAGCATAAGAGTAATGCAACAATTTAATTTTGTTCAATTCATGTCGTGCCAGTTCACAACATATGTCACCGGGCATTTCACATAGTGAGGTGAAGACCTTACACAATTATACAGAGAATCTAAACTTTTCTTTGGATTCCCTTTGAGCAAGTTCTTGGCAACAGTAGAAAGTGACATGAGGGAACAGATATCAATCATAAAAAAGTCCCTATTAAAATATGTTATCACAGTGAGGTGTGTTGAAATTAGTCTGATTCTCTCACGCATATGTTAGCTCACTGTTACCATGTTGGTACTAGTATGCTAAAACATGATGTAGAGGTGCTATTAAATCAAGAACTTTGACCTGGTCTGAGCTCTGCTTTAAGCTAATCAGTAACATGAAACAATCAGGCCCATGTCCAAAAGTCCAAGAGCACAGTGGTGATAAGGGCTGATGGGAGGTAAATAAAAATTGCATCTTTGTGAGTTTTGCTTTAATAGACTGTCTTGTATCAGTATTTATTGTATTTCCTCATTGTGTAGACACCTTAAACATATCACCTCCAAAATGGGGTCAACGTGTAAATATAACGGTGGGATTAATTCAGTCTCAATTTCAATTCATTCTCTCCTCGGTACATTTTGCTCATACTCATTCTAAGGCGTAATGTGTTTTTTTTTGCCAGGGGAAAAAAAAACGATTCTTGCATTGTTTGGTTCAGAAAAGCTCTCTGACTACAGTACAGCATCATTCTGCTTTTGTTACTATATTAAGCATGCATGCAGAAGTGCGCTTGCGTTGAAATGCGGGGGGTACGCGAAACCGCTCTGCGCATGCGTTCAGTGTGCCTATCAGAGGAGGGCAGTCACAGAACAGTCTGGAAACATCCGGAGGAGGAAACAAGCTCTCAGTCACTTCAATGGGCATTTTCACCTTATTCGGGTGGCCGTGGAGAACGTCCTCCCATGTCTACTGATTTCGTCCCGATGTGGAACTCTATTCCATTAAAAATCTAATAAACCCATGGAAGTACAATTTCCTATTTTGGTGGATCGCCTAGACACCAAAACTAAATTCATCTTTTGTGATTTTCAGACCTGGATTATCCTGGAAACTGGACTGGTTTGCCCCTTGTAATTTTTTGACACGGAATGATGGGACTGACATAACAAAAACCCTCTCATGGAATATGTGTCCACAGCTCTCAATAAAGACACATCTAATGGGCATCACATCGGCGTCAAAGTGTGGATTTAATTCGATGTGGGTGTCAGAGAACTGATAAAATGTCACAAGAAGTCAGGCTTTAATGTTGGGTAATGTAGCCTAGCAAAGACGGTAACAATCATAAATCTCTCATAAAAGCCCCTCGGAAGTTATGAAGCGAGTTTTGTGTTAATACGAAAACTGTGTGAAATATGACTTCCTAAAATGTCTTTGTCCGCATTATGTCGGCGGAGCTCAGGTCAGTAAAATCAAGGAACGTAGCCTTTTCTTTGTCTAACGCCATTTTGTGTGACTTTACTGCACTAACGTTGTTGTCAGCCATTTTGCCTGTTCTTTTCAAGCAGACAACTTAGGAAGATGAACTAAACAGAATAGGCCCATAAGGCATGAGGGAAATAATAAGACACAAAGAAATAAGCTGTTTGGAACAGAGTTAATGGACGTTTGCAGCCGCATCGGTCGCTGCACTTTGTTCTGCATACAGTACATTTATATGCCTGACTTAGGTTTTAATCTGCGGTAAAACACGATCAGAGCCGCATGTTTGAGCATTGTAGCCCATTTCATATTATTGTAATCAGTTCGTGTATTGTGCAACTGCGTGGTTACCTTTCTTTGTGTGGACACCCTTTGTGTTCATGGCATTTATAGGCTGAAAAAGTAATTCTTAGATGGCTGAAAATGAATAGAATGCATTTAGTTGTGAGTTTTTGGTCTCTCCTGAAAAGGAGCATTGATTAGTGGGATGATAAGAATCAGCTCTTTGGACACAGCTGGGCTTGATAATAGCATTAGCATACATAATGTAAAACCTCAATTATTCTGACCTTCATTTGTCAGTAGAAAGGGATTTATATGGACAAAATCTATGTTCAAGAAATCACACAGAACCAAACATCCAGAACTGCAGGCTGAGATACTGTCAGTAGACAGAAAGAAAATTTAATTTAAAACAGAACATCACTTCCTTTAAACTATGTAAACAGACCCCAAGTAACATTTTTAAAATAAAACCTAAATTAAATAGGGCATGTTACTATGTGGGTCCTGTTCACAGGCATTGGTTGTTGATAACCCTTTTAATCAACTGAGGTTGAGGAACATGTTGTCACTTGACTGAATTCCCAAGAACAACATTTACAAAAGAAGCTTTGTAAAGTATTTAATGAAGAAAAAAAACATTGTCGGTACAAAAGCAATATGGTTTCCATGCGCTGTTCTATCTTTTATTCTCCTTCTCATGTGCTCGTGGTCTGTGCTGACGCTCTCTCTTTACGTAGTGTGTATAATCCTCTTCCTCCTATGTGCACACAAAAAACATGACAGATGAAGTTTGTGTAACGGAAGGTGATACGCTGCATAACCAAGTTGCTGGCCAGGAGCAATATAGAAGAGTGTGACGGTCACAATATCTACTAACTGTGCTCCTGCAGGTAATGATACAATCGATAAAAATAAGAAGTAGTATAATAAAAATATGTCCAACATGTTACTTGGCAGCATAAAGTATGTATTTTATGTTAATCATAAATGTATTCATCCTAATTTAATTAAATATCATCATTTTATTGACACAATAGATCCAGTCGGCTTTCTAAAGTCAATATAAATGCATGAATTGGAACTTCTTTATTTGCTCTGCATCAGCTGATAATACTTCATTTGAAACCCCCAACTTTTTATATAGGCTAACTCAGTGAAAGCAAAAGTAGGCTCAGTATTCTGAGTCAGAGATTACTTTGACCTGAATCTGTCTTGGGGGTCTTAAACCTTCTCCACCTGGGATACAAGTTTGAGAAGTTCAGTCTCATCTTGGGACTCAGTCTAATGAACACATTGATATTCTGCCCCAGTTTTTGGGTCTCGATAGACAGAAAGTGCTTTCGGCCCTGTGTGCTGCTTCCAGGGAGACTCACTGACCTGTGAGGCTGCTGCATCCAGCAGATCCTTCGTGGGGATTAGACAGCTGGCCTCACCCAGGAAACACATTAGGATGTGGAGCACGTCAGCCCAGCGCCCAACAGTCAGCATCAGGACCATCAAACCTCCGAGTCGCACCATCACTGCATTAAGGACAGCCTGGCTGCTAGGCAGACGGTGCTGCTCCTCTGCAGCACCAAGATATTAGAGCAACAGTAGACGGGAAGATCTGATTTAAGTTTAGATTATGTATAGTTGGTAAAACATAAAATGCTTAAATTCATCACTGATGCTTAAGTGGAGTCAAGACCAGAGAGAAACAACAGAAGTGATCATTTATTGCTGATTTCTTCCCTCTGTAGATGGGCCTTTACTGTTAGTGCCTGTGGCATTGTTAGAGGTCTCAACCGCATTTATTATTGTCTGATGAGTTTGCACAATTAAATCTGGTGTGATTTTCATATTTGCTGTGTGCTTCTTACCCTGCATGTACACCACCAACAGTGTGTAGCAGATAGTCAGTGGGGTCCAAAACCTAAGGGCTTCTGTTGCAGAGAGGAAATGTTGGTTGATGATTGATACAGCAGCCAGCCCAGCCACAGAGAAGGTAATGATCATAGCCCTGCACAGCATGGGCAGCACAGAGCTGCCTGATGTGAGGAGGCTGATGCAAATGCCGCAGTAGCGCTGTGAGCTGTGGAGTTTATATAGAGCTATGACATGGTGCAGCAGCCTTGTGGCCTGCCGAGCCAGGAACCAGCTGAGTCCCGCTGCCAGGAGCAGGCAAAGCCAGCGCTGGGATGACCCCTCGTGGAGGAAGCACAAACTGCAGGTTAGTGCACATCCCAGGGAGAACTGGCTTTGAACCAACAGCTGCTGTAGAAATTTCCTGGACTCCTGGGAAATAATGGAGCAGATGAACAGAGGTGATGATGTATCAAAGCAGATTACGATCAGTTTGTCATAAACAATATCATGAGTCATCATGACATGATAATATCTTGAAATTATCTCTACCAGAAGCCACAGGAACGTCAGGCTAAACAGCTGAGCATCAGGCATATTTTTAGCACATAATTAGTTTCTTACTGGTCCAGCTGTGACTGATCCAGAGACAGCTCGAAGAGAAAATTCTAGTACCACCAGTGAGGCCACACGAGAGCCCACTATGGCCAGTATCCCAGTCACAAAGAAAAAATGGAGCATCTCAGCAAGTCCAGTTTTAGGCCTCGTTTGATGACTGGTTTTCCTCTCACTTGATGTATTTTTATCATGTTTTTCACTCCAGCTGTGAGTTACATTAAAAGACATAAAATTAGAAATTAAAGTCTAAAGATTCTGAGCCCATTCTGATGCATGACTATGTTAATGAGAATGATGAAAACATGAAATCATACAAAGTGATGAGAATATTCCACTAAACACCAACAATTCACGTCTGTAACAACAATTTCCTTACCTCTCCTCTAACAATAAGTGCACCCTCAGCAGGGAGCACAGCACAGAGATCCCACATGCACCCACCAGTCCTGCAGGTCACATAACACTGAATTTGCATCACAACCAAAAACGCACAATTCACCCGTCTACACCATTTAGACACACCTGTAGCCATGTTGATGTGAAAGAATCTGAATAGATGAGGAGCTCACCTTGGAGTAAACTATCCAGTGGATTTGCATCTAGAGTCAGCCACCCGGGTATGAAGTAGGAAGTCGGAAGAAATGATATGATAAAGGAAAACATAGTTCTACTTTTAAAGTACGAGAAGACAACTCAATATCAATGTCACAGGTCTACAACATCACATGGAGGTGCAGCTAATTTAAGCCACGCTTAAGATCCATATTTTGTGGTTCTTTGATTGAGTTGCACTCATGTGGAGTATCTTCTCAGTCGTTGTGTTTGTTTCTGTTGCTTCAGCGCTGAGCTCTGCTCGACCTGAAGCCTGTTCTGCGTTCTATCTATCAAACACATATCAAAGGTCAGCTTAGTGTTGGTGGAGCAGAGGGCCTCAGTCGACTGAGTCATATTAAGATAATGGAGGTTATTGCACTACGGGAAAGACTTTGCACTCTCTATAATAGTTACGCTCTCTAGTGGTCTGCAAGCAACAACATAACATTCTTCTGAAAAGGGCAAGATGTGTATGAAAAAAAATCCTATTTTTCCGAGAGTAATATTTTCAGTCCATATTCGTGTAGCCCGAAATCTCAGAGAGCCTTAAAATCTGTATAACCTACAACACCATCTACTCTTAGACAGAATTTAAAAGGAAAAATGTGGATAAACATAAGTAACTATACTGGAGCTGCAATAAGAAAAAAAAATGCAATATAATATGTCAGTTCAAAAAAACATTTGTAATTGTGTCATTTTCAGAGTTAAACTGAGAGTACTAAATTAATGCATTTTAAGAAAAGTCTTTGTAAAGATGTGCTTGCAGTGGCTGCATGTAAATAAATACATTCACTCAAGTAGTATACTTGGACCATCATGCTACAACAGTGACATACTGCTGACATACTGATGCTGAACTGATAATAATGCAATGATGTCACATATAATATCAGTCAGAGGGACCAAACCAGGAATTTTACATTGATGTGTAGGTGCTTTTACTTAGTAGATGATTTGATTTAGTAATGATTTGAATACTTCTTCCACCAGTGAGTGTTTATAATTATACATGTGCTTTAAAACTTCTTTGGAGGGGATTGACCAGATAACTTTGGGTAAGTCTTCAGCAAGATGTTTTTTTCTTCTTCTTTTTTTGCATCACTGATGTTTGGCATTAAATACACAGTGCTTAGCAAATTTATTAGACCACCACCCAGTGTAAGGTGTTTGCCAATGATGCACTAAATTAATAGAATTGCCGATTACCAAAATATTTTTAATGGTTAATCCACCAGAGTGTACAAGCTCTTTAATCAAAATGATATAATTAATGCTTAAATATAATTATTGTTGTTATCCATGAATTTTCTAATTTACTGTTTTACAAAAAAGCATAAAAATAGTAAAGCACACTATTATTTTTTGATTGAGATGCCAAATTAAAGTTATTTACTTGCATTCCTAAACAGAAAAAAAAATTGTATTAGTGGTTTTATGTTATTCGTCATTCATTTCTGACTTCTCAGAGAATTCCAGTGCGCTGGCTCAAATTTAGGGATAAAAACGTGAATTCAGTTTGAAATTCTTCACTCCTGTTCAAAATGATGAAGCACAGGGAACTCACTGAGAAAGAAAGAGTCTGAATTAAAGCATTTCATGATGCTGGATGGTCTTTGTGACAAACAAGGCAAGACATAGTGTTCTCTCAATGTGGTCAAGTACACCTTGGTCTGGATTTGCAGAGACTCATGCTTACTAAATGCGCCAAGGAAGAGACCAAAAATGAAAGCTAACTGAAGCAGATGTCAAGCACCTCAAGATTTTAAGTACTAGAGACAGAAGGAAGACCACTGCTGATCTTCTGATAAAGATTAATGCTTCTAGATCAGAATCTGAGAATGTCTCCAGAATGACTGAAGGAACCAGGTTTAAATTGAAGGATAGCTGGTAAGAAGCTATTATTGAGGCCTGCATACATCCAAAAATGCCAAAAAATCACCAGGGAGCACAAACACTGGACTACAGAGGACTGGAAGAAGGTACTCTGGACGGAAGAGGTCAAGTTTGATTTCTGGTCAGCATCATCATGTTTATGTCTGCAGAAAAGCTGGAGAGCGTTTTGATGCTAGATGCATTGCACCCACAGTGAAACACGCTGGAGATTCCATTATGGTATGGGGTTACATTTGTTGAAACAGCATGGGCAGATTAGTTAAAATGGATGGTATCATGAACAAGAAGGTCTACCACAACATCTTAGTCCATCATGGAATCCCTTCTGGATTGAACCTGATTGGCCATGGGTTCATATACCAAGAAGACAATGATCCCAAGCAGACTGTGCAGAGACTACTGGACCAAGAAAAAGAAATCTGGAGTACTGGAACTGATGGACTGGCCAAGTCAAAGTCCACACTTGAATCCTATTGAACAGATCTGGGATTTATTGAAATCAGAATAGAATGCACATAAGTTTCATCCAGAGAAAGTCTCTGTGAACAGCTAAAAACTATCTGGAGCTCAATAACAAAAGAGACTGTCCAAAAGTCCATAAAATCAGTGGTAGCAAGAATGGAAGCTGTTATCAGGGCCAAAGGAGGTCAAATGAAATATTAAGATTTTTAGTTAATATGAATAAGGACTATTTACTTGTTCCAGTTTATTTGCCCAATAAATAACAATACAACTTTTAGTTTGAAACATGTTTTTGACAGATTTCTAAAATATTTGTGTTTTCTCGTTTTTGTGACCGGTAGTGTAATGAATTCTTTTTAAGCACTGTATATTATTTCAAGCGAAATGCATCAGAGAATGAAAGGTATAGCAAGTGTTCCATGTTGTAAGCCCAATGCTTGTCCAAAAGGTGGCAGCAGTGTACAACATTGACGTTAATAAAGTGAGTGATCACCTTCACCAGGTCCTGCAGTGACTGAAGGACAGCCAGACAACATGGGTGCAGGCTGCCCTCTTTCATTTTGGAACCCACTGATGTCTTGCAGGTTCTGCCCTGCAGTCAGCTGTAACCCCTTGCATTGATAATGGTGTACTTTGTAGTATGTTTACCTCCTGACTGGAAAGATGAAGTGATATGGATCCCAGTGTAATCTGAATGCATGTTAACTCAGCACACAGGTAAAACGTGCCAAACAACTGCCTCTGCATGCAGGGGATCTCAAGGAATAATTCTCCCAGCTTAACATGTGTATGTGTGATAAATGAAGATGATCACCTCATTGACTAGGAGTTATATTAGCAGAATTTGGTGTGAGCAACTGAGATTGCTGAATTGCTTTGTGTCCATCTCAGAATAGAAGTAGGTGATTTTATATTTCATAAAATTAACCTTAATCTTTGTGTTGCACTCTTCTGTCTGCACGGATTGTGATGAAACTGGAGGATAACAGTCCATACGGGGCTTGAACTGGGCTTTATCACTGAGAAAGAGTCATAGAATGAGGTGAAGGACAACAGCATGATTAGGATGAGTAGGTTTATGACAGACTGTCCTCAGTGAACACATGAACTATGGCTAAGACAGGTCAGTCGAGGATTTAAAAATGTTGGGGAGCAGAGCTTTCTGAGCAGGTTGAAGACTGGTTTCAGACACATAAAGCTCAGTGCAACTTTTACTGTGATGTAGAGATATGAAATGAATTTCTTCTCAGTCACGGCATTTTGAGCCAGATTATTTTAGTTCAGAGGTTCGTTTTAGCTCTAGGCCTCATCCAAGTGAGGCTTAACTGTCAGGATAGATTTGTATCAAAACCAATTTTAAAGACTTGCTGAGGATGGCAAAAATGGCCAAAGCTACTCGTCTATGTCAAACTTAACACTGCACTTGCTCCACATCCCAACAGTACACATGCCAAGTTTGAGTGGATTAGAAGTACAGTTGTCAAGATATGCAACGAACAGAGACACACTTAATTCATTAGGCGATTCATTGTGCAGACACTGCATTACCAGGTGCCAGGGAGTAAAACATATCTGCTTTGTGTGGGGAAAAGCTACTCATTGGCTGTTCAGTCTCAGGTGAGACTACTTGAAGGCATTTAAAAAAAAATTCTAAAAAGTGAAGTTATGATAAAGTATATTGTTAAAGTGGTGAAGACTTTCAGCATTCCATTCCATATTGATAAATAAGTTTACTTTATTACAAACGGTCGGTCTACAGCAGTTTTGCTCTAACAGAAACTAAGACCAAGATTTCTAGTGCTGGTGCTTTAAAAGGGTTTTATTACAATTTGATAGCCATGTTTTTCATATTTAAACACATTGCTGCATTTAAGAAGTAAATATAACTTTGCATTTGTCACATAACAGTGGGAGATTGTTGCAACTGTACACACCGAGATCCATTTATTGCACAGGTATCTAACCAAAACCTATACATTGAAGCTCTGACACAGTATTCCTGATGGATGCTACTGTAGACACCACATAAGGAACTACTATGGCTCAGCAGTTTAATAGCATTGGTGAAGACACTGTACATTAAACAGAGAGAGATGGACTGACCTCCCTGTGGAGGTAAAAAGACGCCTCTCTATGGGGATCAACAGCAAAACAATTGACCAACAAAGACAAACAAGGTGTAATATTCTTACAGTAACAATACAACACAGATTGGGGTTTGTAGATTGAAGGTGCTGGTGGGAGATATTGTTACTCTTTTCTACTGCCATAGATTTCAGTTTCCCCTTCAATTTTACTATCACAGATTTATAACTACATTGTAATCATGTTACATAAAAAAAATCTGCATTTATGAACACTAACACACAATACATGCCAATAAAAACAGAACCATATATGCAATATATGGAATGCAGTCAATCAACTGTGTGGCCCAGACTGATGATAGATGAAGATTTTGCACAAAATGACAACACAGTGCATCAGTCTGATCCTTAACACTGGCTACAGCAAAGTGAATGACCTCAAAAGCACATACCACCAAGAACATCTCACACTCGATGACCCCGCAAAAATTCTTCGCTCCGCCTCTGATTGGCTGTATAAAATATTCTGTTCAGGATTCCTTGTTGTCACAGATTAGTTAATGCAGACGTAGCAATCCTTTCAGCAAAGTTAACACCTACGTTTTCTGGGTTCTCTCTTCCACGTAGAGCTGCATCTGTTAACGGAAAACAACCAGATGTCAGTAACAGTCATCACAGGAATTTAACATGACAGCAATATTTCAACATAGTCAGGCACAAGTGTTCATCTAAGCTACAAACTTAAACCTAATTTCAGTGTCTATGTTTGTCTTTGGAGAGTTAAAGTAATGACTGAGTGGGATCTTTCTGCTCACTTTTACAATGTCAGAGGTCATGGTTTTAAGCGGAATGAGTCGAGGCTCCTGCATGTGGACTTCTTGCTCGTCAGCAACTATCCACGGAAAATCCTGCAGACGTAAA
The DNA here is from genome assembly GCF_022539595.1 of Amphiprion ocellaris. Taxonomy (NCBI): domain Eukaryota; kingdom Metazoa; phylum Chordata; class Actinopteri; family Pomacentridae; genus Amphiprion; species Amphiprion ocellaris. Next base: position 11,327,020 of record NC_072773.1, on the reverse strand, counting down.
TTCACAAACATAAAATGATTCTTCCTTTTTTGGAGCTTACTGCAATAGTTTTGACAAAACAAACCAGCGGCTGTTTTAGTGCACTGTGCATTTGACAACCTCACCTTGATAACCTGAACCTTCTCCATGTTGCGTGTAGCAGCATCTCTGGTATGCACTAGTACAGTAAAAGAACACCCTATGGCAAAGAAAAAAAGCAAGATTATTAACCCTTAGATGCACGAGTGATTGGACCCAACACTCTTCCATACATAAGTGGGTCAAAAATTGCCCGTACAGGACTCAATGTATTTTTATGCCATTTTTGTCATTTTGGTTAAGAATAATCATTTGTATTATTGTGTGTATAATATTTTTGTCCACACAAGAATGATTTAATGTTTGAAACCTGTTTATTTTTAAATTTATAACAGATTTTAAACATTTTGATAATTGAAAAAGAAGACTATTACACACAACCAGAAGAATGTCAACATGTTTTTTGAGGAATAGCTGGAAAATGAAATGCTATAAACTTTTCATTACAAAGACATTACAAGAAAATGACCATAACAGGTTATTTTTGACCCACTTAAGCATTTGATGGTTAATTAAGGTCCAAGATCACTTTAGAAGTGGAGCATTTGACTTTTAATAAGTGATGTGACAAATTACGTGACCTGTCAGACACAGGCGGAAACTTAGCTTAAGTTTAAGATGTTTCAAATGATATCTTGGTGTTATCATAACTGCATTATTATGACAATGACAACAAAGTAGTCACAATAATGAGTTCATAGTATTCATTTCACCTGTGATAATACTATTCTGGGAAGTCAAAATGTCTGCTGTGAATAGAAATCACTTTAAAACAAAAGTACTGTGCTTCCACAGGTAACTACTGCACTTGCCCTTGTGGTTGAAAGTAGTCTTTATTCTTTCATTTTTACTGTTGATGTTATCCGATAATGAAACCCTCTATAACTCAGGGGAAGTCAGTCAATTTACCCACTTGCAGTCTTACAAATAATGGCTGGACTGATAAAAAGTTTGGGAACTGCAGCCACAGTTTCATTTTGGGCTGAATAATACCAGGAATAAGAGGTAACCATTTAAAGATCCTTCGAAAAGTTTAGTGTCCTGTACTGTTTAAAAGTGATACGTAGGAGACGTGGTGTAGCAGGGCTACACGCTATTGAAAAAAAAAAAGACAATATTTAATTTTTCTGCAATATATTTTGTGATATTACACACAATCTGAATCTGAAATAGTTCTTTGCTTTGGATGGCATTCAGAACAGGCTTTGTACTCAGTATACACAACTCTGTGGTGCTGATTAAATTGGACAAACTATTTAATTGTGTTGTCTCATGTGGTGGCAGGAACTGTAAGACACTGCCAGCAGAGTACCTGTTTTTGGTCAACATCATCCCTCTGTAGTCTCTTGTAGTTTCATCAATATTGAGATCGCTATTACACAATTTATCACAATTATTCATTGATTTTAGAGAAAATATTTTTAATGTCACTTCCACTTTAAAATAAACAGAGGACTCTGTGCACTTCCATGTTGTGTGACATTCATTTTAATGTACAGATCTGCATTAATATGAGACGTAAAATAAGGTTCTTCTTCACCTGAACTACATGATGTACTTCCCCTCAAGTAACCATCCATAACATTACCTGGTGGATTATTATTTAAGACAGCATCGCACACACTGATCTTCAGGATGAACGCCCTCAGCAGCTGCTCCACATGTGACAGTAATGTGTCTGAGCTGTGGCAACAAAACAAAGTTAGTGACCATGATCACTACAGAATCAGGCTGGTCATTATAGCCATTTCTGATTAAAAGAGGGGAGGAAAACCTGATAGAGAGCAGTGGAGGTTGGGAAATCTCAAATACAAATCTCTCCACTGGGTGATGCTCTTTGTCCATGATGACCACTACCACCTTCTCTGCATCATTCTAGGAAGTAAATGGAGGACTTCAGCAGTGTATACAAGTAGACTGAGGTGACACTTTCCCCAATGTTAGCTGTCAGCTTAAGGGCACATCTTACCTTCTCAATCAGTGGTTTTACACAATGTAGGGTATCTTGAATATACTGATTCAGCTCTGGGTGGCATGACATCTGGAAGTGAACATACCAAAGACAGCAGACCACCAATGAGATACGAACAGGTAAGCACATCCTCAGAACTACAACAATGTAGTAATTCCACATAAAACTCTACCTGCACGGGAACATTGTATTTCTTTCTCTTCTGAAATATGCCAGAGGGATAAACTTCACGAACATACAGAATGAGATGTATAGCAACCTCCAGGAACTCACACAGAATATCAGCAACCACTGGAAAAGAGGAATAAAGTGGATTATTAAACCTCTCATATGTGAAACCATGTATTCCAAAATACCACCGTGTCCAATGCAAATACATGTTAAGTGAGTAAACCTCTGTGAAACATCACTCAAATGTCAATGATTCAAGTTAAACAGCAAAGTATTTGCTCTTATGTTAAATTACAAACTGACAGTTTAGTAGTTACAATATTAAAAATGCAGACCACACAGTGGGAACTCAATGCAACAAAAATGAATGCACCTTTTCTTACTGTGTTTCAAATCTTTTATTTTTTTCCAATACTTATATGCCCACATTTATTTCTAATGTCAGACTCAGTCCTCCTTGGCATGGAGGACTGAGTCTGAGCGAGGCAAGCCTTTGAAGGATCCTCCTTTGTTGTACCTTTGCGACCACTTCTACATCCAGCAGACACTTCTGCCAAGGGCTGACCAGTTTTTCCTGCATTTCAAAGAGCAATGGCCTGTGCACATATCTCAGACTCTGAAAGAGGAGCTTTTCCACCCTTACTCTTGGCCATGGTAACAACGCTTCAAAAATTTGGTTGAGTGTCATGCATTTTGGTCAAGCAAGAAATGTATATACTGGGACCTGACAGTTTGACCAGAAAAACAACCAAACAGTTTCTGATTGACCAGGTGTAACCAATTTTGGTGACAAGCAATCAAACATGTTGTCCAGTGGAGAAAACAAACTTTTGGGACACGGTATGTGCTCTATTTAATTCAAGTAAAGTGACATTACTGTCATAGTTTGAAATTTTTTCGGTTTAGAAACACTTGTGCAATTTTGTCGGTGTGCTTTGGACCATTTTCATGCTGGAATATTCCTGTTCTGTCAATCTTCTGCAGACTGTTAGTCATCTTGTCAGCCAGTATTTTGGGGTGTCCTCAGGTATTCATAGTGCCATCTGAAAATGTCATCTCTCAACAATTTTTGAACTCATGCAACCCCATATCATCACATTTCCAACTCTGCATTGCATTCAGCATGGTAGTCCTGACCAGGTTTAAGCCAAACGCATTAGACCCCCACCAAACAAATTCATCTTGGTCTCATCCGTCCCAATATTTTATATATTGGGAGCACATATATTATTTACATTTATAAGGCTTTTTTTCATGTTATTTACCAAACTTTCATCTTGCAATTTTGTGCCATAGAGCAAGCAAGGGTTTTCTCCTTGATTGCCATCCACTGAGGCTAATGCTAAGCACTCTCGCAGTTGTCAGAGAAATTCTGCTTTCAATTTATAACCTCTCTGCTATGTCGAATGGACATGCCACTCTGTTTTTCAGAAGTAGATTGTAAGTGTAGCGCACTCTGGCATTTCACGACATTTCGAGGGGACACCACAGCAGCTCTGATTAGTCATACTAAGCCTTCCATACCTATACCTACTGAAACTGTGTTTTGACTGGGTTCTAACAATTCTCTTCCATGTGAAGAATTGAAGAACATTTTATAACCAATGGTAATACAGTTGGCCTGATTTGGAAATCACAGATATACTGACTTGATTACAGGTTTTCTACCTTGTGTGTCAGGGATCAGAGATGTATTTACTTTTGTTGATCTTCTACTTTATTACGTGTATTTTCAATCTCGTCTTTCTGAAGTATTAGTTTTTGTTATTTCATATTTGGAAATACTAGACTTGTCAACTTAGGATGGAATTATTGAGAGTCGATGCAGTTTTAAGTCATTTGATGTCTTAAAGCTGACATTTGACCAACATATGCCGATTATTCAGCAAATTGTTCGGGTCATATAAGATAAAAGTTTATCTGTTTGTAAGCAGACCCATGTGTACTGTATTAGTTGTACTTTGTCAGAGCTGGAGAGAGCACAGCTACCGAAAGGATGTTTGACTGCTTCATGCCACCGATTAGTATGCTTATCTTACCTTGTCCAAAATTGAGGTCTTGTCTCGTTAAAGTCGTCATGTTTTGTTTCCCAACAGCTGTACAATGAGACACACGGTACAGTTCTTCCTTCCGCTAGCTAACGTTGGCAAAGAGGGTGTTTTTAATTGTGTGATATCCTTCTGTAGTCGCTGTCTAACTTGATGAATAGAGACGTAAGATGTCAGCAACAAAGCGTACAAAGATTCCCCGTAAAAATGCAGCGGAACATTCTGAAACGAATTTCAGGTATGACCCATTTAACGCCGCGGTGCTCAGCTCTTTTTTCGTGCTGTTACTAAGGCGCGTTTCAGTCACGTCATTCGTTGTTTACTCTATGCCGGCGACTGGTGATGACGTTATGTACAGGGCCCAAATCAGAATCAGGCCTTTATTGTCAAAGTATGCCAAAAACACACAACGAAATTCAGAGTGCAACTCGCTTGGTGCTTAAAAACGCAGATATAGACACCAATACATACACCACATTCAGCAATGAATGATTGTTTATTGTTTAAAAAGCACTAATAGAGGTGTTTTATATATATATGAAGATAATAAATTAAAAATACATTAAGCTCAATCTAGTGCAACATTGCTCTAAAGTGCATTGTGATTAGCAGCACTTAAAAGAGTCAAAGTGTTTCAGAGTTTAGTGCCAAGAGGAAAAAAAGCTGTCTCTAAATCTGGTTGTTCATGCCATCGTTGTCTGGTAGCATCTGCCTGAAGGCATCTGCTGAAACAGATTGTGATGTGTGGAGTCCTTTATAATGTTTCAAGCTTTCCTGAGGATGTGAGTGGTTGCGGTGCTCTCCAGGGAGGATAGCAAGCAGCCGATGATCCTCTCCGCAGATTGAATTATTTGTTGCAGAGTCTTTTTGCCTGCCATTGAACAGCCTACGTACCACATTGTTATACTGTAGGCTATAAGGCCCTCAGTCGCAGTGGTAAAAGGCTACCAGCAGCTTCTTCTCCAGATTGTTCCTTTTCAGCAATCTTCAGAAGTGGAGGTGCTGCTGTGCCTTTTTGGTGACCGCAGTGGTGTTGAATATCCAGGAGATGTCATCAGATATGTAGAGCCCCCAGGAACCTCAAGGGATGGACCCACTCCACGCAGGCTCCATTGATTCACAGCAATGCAGGATCCACTTACTTCTTCCTCCTGAAATCCAGGATGAGTTCTTTCATCTTTGTGGTGTTGGTCCAAGCTGTTTTCTGTACACTACTCTGTCAGTCTAAGGATCTCATCTCTGTACCCCACCTTGTCTCCTTCTGAAATGAGACAAACTACTGTACTGTGGTGTCATCAGCAGATTTAATGAGGGTGTGCTGGGGTGCAGTCGTGAGTGTGCAGAGAGTAGAGGTGGAAGTAAAAGTGGACTCAGCACACAGCTCTGGGGAGTGCCAGTGCTTAGTGTGATGGAGGAGGAGCGGTAAGGGCTGAGCCTGACAGACTGTAAACAGTTAGTTAGGAAGTCTGTCATCCAATTGTAGATGGAGGGGGAGAGACCCGGGTGAAGCAGCTTGTTGACCAGGATGCATGGCAGGATGGCGTTAAACGCTGAGCTGTAGTCTATGAACAGCAACTTCACATAGGTGTCTTTGTGCTCCAGGTGGCTCAGAGCAAAGTGTGTTGCCATGGAGACAGCATCCTCAGTGGGCTGTTTGGCCAGTATGAATACTGGTGTGGATCACAGAAGGGGGGAGACTAGCTATGATGAAATGTGACATGCATTTTTCAAAGCACTTCATGATAATTTGAGTGAATGCAACTGGTCTGTAATTGTTCGGGTCAGCAACTGTCATCATTGGTACTGGTACAATAACAGCTGATTTTAGGCAGGGTGGTATGATGGCCTGTGACAAGGAGGTATTAAAAATCTTTGTAAAGACCCCTGACTACTGTTTAGCACAGGCTTGCAGTACCTTGCCAGCCTTCCTTTGCCTCACCGATGCTCTTCATGTCAACTCTAGCAGAGCTGTACTGCTCCTTGTTCTGTGACCGGAAGGCAGAGTTGCGTTGTTTCAAAAGTCTTTTTACCGTAGTAGTCATCCAGGGTTTTTGGTTGGGAAACATCATGATGTGTTTTTCAACTGTGCTTGATGTAAAATAAAACAATCTCTATGTGTTCCACCACATCAGTGTGTGAGAACAAATCCCAATCAGTCTGCTCAAAGCAGTCCTGGAGCTAAGAGGTGGCAATCTCAGGCCAGGTCTTCATGATCCTGGTGTATGGTCCCATTTTCCATTGACCAATAGCTATTGTGAAGAGCTGAAGTTCTTCAGTAAAAATGCTAATACCACACTGTAGATGCTCTCTATTACAAGTATAAGTCCTGCATTAGAATTTTACTTATGTTCATTATAGAGCAGAAGAATCACCAGAGTACTCGATAAAACAGATTTTGAGGCTTAAAAAAGATGGAAACAGACTAGCTCGATAACTGAAAACTCTGCCTCGCGTTCTACTTCTGGAAGCTCTGAGTGTGAAGGACTCTGTTAGGATGATATGGTACAATAAAGTCTTTAAGGTAAAATGGAGATTGGTCATTAGCAGCTTCGTATGTGAGGAGGATTTTAAAATCTTTGTTGGATGCTGTAGAACTGATTGGTGCATTTTAATATGACAACGAGTGGTTCTGACAAATCATGAGCAGGTGAAGACTCAGGAATGAGAACAATCAGGTCCTCACTATGTCTGCACTCAGGGTGGATGCAGTGTCTGCTGCTTCTCTGTTTGATTTTAATCTTTGTAAAACTATGAGAGAATTATATTTTGTTTGTTTTGTTTTAGTAAATCTACCTATTGGAACAAAAGGCTTCTTGCAGCAAAATCAGAATTACAGTCACAGGACATCATTCGACTTTACTTTCAAAATAAAACAGTAACAGCAAACAAGTAACACATCCCACTAATGGAGTCACGCTTTAAATCTTACCCGGGGATTAGTTCCAGTCCAGTAAAAGCCTTAGGGTCCTATTTAATGGCACCCTGAAATAAATATTTCCTGTCCATTATGTAATAAATACTACGCGCATGCTCAACATTATAACCTAGATCTTAAATTACCTTAAATAGCTACATACGTAAACTGTTAGTGAAGTTAATGAAAAAAAAATCAGAACTGAAAACAGAGTTATACTTTACCTTTATGTGTGAAACTCTAGAAACTTAGTAACTGCTTAAGATCCACCTCTTTTCGGTGGCAATTCAAGTAGAACTTGACTCCATCTCTTAGTGTGTCTTTTTAATCCAGCCATCCATTATCTATACACCACTCAATCCTCATTAGGATTCACAACTATGGACAATTTAGAGTTACCAATTAACCTCAGCATGTTTGGACTGTGGGGGAAGCCAGAGTACCCGGAGAAAACCCACGCGTGCACAGGGAGAACATGCAAACTCCATACAGAAAGATCCCAGGAAGACCGGGACGCGAACCAGGAATCTTCTAGCTGCAAGGCGAAAGTGCTAACCACCATTCCACTGTGTCTTTGATTCCTGTGAAACACTTTGGTTTGACTCTTGTTGTTTTTAATATCACTACCGTCCTACAATAATTAGACTAAGTCATTTTTTGACAAAGGTTTTTTAATTCTTTTAGGTTTAGTGCGGTGTGGTTCAGCTACGGTATTTCCTGAAAAAACCTGAAAAATGACTTAGGTCATTATTTTAAGATGGTTTCCATATGTGCTTTACAAACAAATTTGACTTTGACTCTGAATAAGAATGTGGGGCTTCAAATTTTCGATCAATTGTTATTTCTTTATTTGCTTGCTTGCTCGCCTGCCGGTTTATTGCAGCTACATAGTCATTAACGTACAGTGACGGAGCTTTTATTGTGGAGGGGGCGCTGTGGAATATGATGCAGACTGTAAAATGTTATGCCACAGTCTATGGCTACTTCCGAGCTGAGACACTAGCGGAGCTGTGATTTCTCAGAGCCGGACTGTGCAGAGAAACAATGAGGTGACGCAGACAGAAGGTAAGCAAAGTGTTCTCATGTAACAAACCTGTTTTTGAAAAATGATAATGGGCCACACGGTGACCTGCATGAACCATCATACACAAGAAATGTAGATGCGAACGATAAGCACATCAGTGGAGGAGAGTGAAATGAACAGTTGTGGAAACTGCGCCTCAAAAATTGAATTCCTCCAACCATTTGATGGGAAAAGCCTTAATTTGTACATATTTGTTTCACCTTGGACTAATGGCCACAGTCATATATGTACTGTCATTGGCTGTTAGAGCTGCCAGTGGGCTTTATAGCAGCTGTAAAGCTGACTGTCATCTATTATCATTAACAGCTCACACTCTTTGGTCTGCCTACAGGTTGTGGAACTGCACAAGTCATGCCTTTCTTGGAATTCATAGCCGGAAGCATTTCAGGTAGAAAAACACCTGTGTGAAATAAGATAAGAAATGCTCTGTAAGCTGTATACATGTGGAGAAATGACATGTCCTTCCTGGTCACTGTAGGTGCTGTTGGACTTGCAGTTGGACATCCTTTAGATACTGTGAAGGTTGCAACACACTGAAAACCATAAACATGACGGAATGCAGGAATCTTGCCTTTTCTTTAGATTTACCCGAACATTTCAGTTAGAGTAATTTGTATTATGTATAATACTGTTGATTATTAACTAACTGTTAATGAAGAACAGATGGTCTTTGCTATAGTTTTGCTTTTTTACTTTGGTAATTTTCAGTGTTACATAATATTATAGGATATTAACTGTAATATTTAACTCTGGTGAAACTAGATCGTGCACTGATCTGTTAATGTCTTATTTGACGGTTGTTTTGAATGTGTTATCTAAATAACTTTGCTTTTCTAATACTTTGCACTTCATTTTTAGGTGCGCCTGCAAGCCCAGTCTGCGTATAAGGGGATATTTCACTGTGTGGCTAAAACGTATGCTCATGAAGGGGTAGGTGTCATGTGTTCTTCAGTTGTTTTACAAGATATTGCTGCATATTCAGTCTTAGCCCCAGCCTTCACCAAAAAACCCCTGACATGAAATAATGGTGTGCTTATTTACTATGTCTTTATTACAACAGCTCAATGGATTCTTCAAGGGCATGGCATTTCCGGTGCTGACCACCGGCATCACCAACTCCGTTGTATTTGGCTCTTACAGCAATGCTTTAGATTACCTCACTCAGTCTCCGCGTAGCGAACGCAGTCAATGCAAGCCGGCCTCTGCTGCACAGGTCTTTGCTGCCGGCTCCTTCTCAGGACTGGTGCAGGTAAGATCACCTGAAGTTCACTAGGTCCTTTCATCCAAACACACCTTACAGAACATAGCTGCAGATGTTACCGGCTTGTTGACTGTTGATGTGTCTGGGATCCATAGAACCCCATGTGCCACTATTTTGATGGTGTTAAATACCATACATCCATAGTTTCATGTAGAATGTGTAATTTGTTGAAGAAATCACTGAAACTTCTGTTTGCTCTAATAGGAAATGTTATTGGTATTCTGGTGTACACTGGACAAAGGGTGGGTTTGGGAAGGTTAGCAGACCTAGAAGATTGTCAGATTGCAACATGTTCCACCTCTCCAGATGGTTAAACTGTAGGCAGGGGACCACATGTCAATACCGTGGAGATCAGTGGATGGTTTGCATGTAGGTATTGAACAATGAAGGGGTCAGGTAGGCAACAGAGGGCTGATGAGATCTATAGAGTCAATTTTCTAAGAGGTTAGGAAACAGTTTTCAGACGTTACTTGATTAGTTCATGTTACACTCATCACATGTTGATTCACACCCTTAACGATTAGTGAAACTGTGGCAAAGACTGTCTCTTCTTCATTAACAGCAGATATGTGTTGGTAAAACCTGTATTCACTTTCAAATCCCCACCTAATACAAGGCAGATCAAGAGAGGAGGAACACCAAGGAGAATTCAGACGTTGTGTTTAAATAACACTTAAAGTATAGAGTAGGGCTGCAAGACATTGGGAACACTTGATATTTAGTTCTTCTCAGATATACAGTATATTGCAACATGAAAAAACAGGAATTTTCACCAGATGATGTGAATAACTATTTGGAGAGAATTAATGATTGTAGAATGATTTGGTTGTTTTTGTAGGGTACTGCATTGGCATCAAAAATGAAAACAATTTTTAAAAAGCGGATAAAAGGCCACTTGGACCCTTTGGCATATGGCGTAGCTCCTACAAAAACAACAGGTTTTTTCTTTGCATTGCATGGCATTTAGATCTGTCTTTGCCCTCATCATGCAGAGCTTTGTGGTGCTGATTTAAATGGTCAAACAAATTCATTGAGTTGTCTCATGTAGGGGCAACAACTGCAAGACTCAGCTGACAGAAAGTCTTATTGGTCAACGTCATTGTTTCTGTTGCCGAAATATTTCCATATAACTGATGTCGCCTTTCATTTTGTCACCAAATCTTCCTTTTTATGTTGAGTCTGCAGCAAATTGCAACAAACTGTGTCTTGGAAATGAAGTAAAGAAACAAAACCCTCACAGTTTCTGCAGTGTGACTACTGTGCATGCACACATCCAATAGTGGATGTTGAAACTATATATTGTGGAGATCTAGTATAAAGAGATACTGGGACCACAAAGATTTCTATGGTCATTACACCACACAGAGGTTTGACCTGAGCTGGGCAACAGAGGCCAAGATACCATGAGAATCTAAACCACATCAGTCATGTAAATTTGCACATTCTGTGTACTAACTGGAACCACAAATGGTTCTTTGAAGTGACGCCATTGAACAGCCATTTCACTTTTTAGAAGGAGGTTTTTCAAACAATCATTTCTTAAAATAGTTCTTTAAAGTACCCCCAGAGGTGGCTCAAAGAGCCATTAAAATGTTTCCTTTAGGCACCATAAATGGTGCTCCAAAGAACTTTCGCAAAAACTGTTTTTCAGGAACTATTTCCCAGATGGTTCTTTGTGCACTCAGCTGGTTTCATTTTGATAACAGGCAACAGACAATCGTTCAGGTGATTTCTAAGCGACAAGGTCAAATGTTATCCCTTCCATTATTATACACTGAGTATTTTGAGTTCTTGGTCAGACAGAAGAACGTATTACAAGATACCAAGGTGGGATGTGGGATACTGTGATGGACATTTCTCACTGTTTCTAATAATTTACAGACGAAATGATCAACTAGTCATGAAAATAATTAGAACTTACAGCCTGTAATTATATGCTGTTACCTGCCACCAAACCTATTAACTCCAAGAGCAACAAAAAAAACTTTAGTACTCAAGAATCACATACAGGGGGCGCCTGGAGAGCTCAATTGGTTATGAGGGTGACCCATGAACAGGGGCTGAGTTCAATTCCCGCTCCCAGCCCTTTACTGCATGTCTTCTCCCTACTGTCCTCTCTGCCTCTTCACTGTCCCTATCTAAAAAGGCCAAAAAAAAAACTTAAAAAAAAAAAAAGAATCACATACAGTAATTATCCCAGAAATAAACAAGTTCTTCAATTGGTGATGGCACTTTGAAGAATCAGATCAGAGAGCCTTAAGAAGTAAGCTCCACTTTCATCAAAACAGTGCTGCTTATTGGTTATGTTTTATCATAACTTCAAAGAAATAAAACCTTTTTTGAATCTATCAGGTCTAATTTGGTTGGGCTTTCATGCACTCTGCTTTCAGGTGCTGGTTTGTGCACCCATTGACCTGGTAAAGGTGCGCCTGCAGGGTCAAACAGCCGCTGACCGTTACCGCGGACCCTTCCACTGCGTTGCTGTCATCCTGAAGGAGGAGGGTCCCCGGGGTCTGTTCAGAGGAGGGCTGGCCCTCGCTCTGAGAGATGTACCCTGCTACGGACTCTACTTCCTGCCTTACGAAGTGACTCGTAGTGCTCTGAGTGAGAGCGGTCAAGAGCCAGGTCAGTTACAGAGCCTGACTCACAAAGTCAAAATCATGATATATTTATCTGTATTGTTAGATAATAAGAAATTAACTTTGATGAATGAATAGAATGGTCCAAACTGCTGTGAGTGGAGGTCTGTCCACACATTTTCTATGATGTGAGGGTCATTGTGAAACCTTCAGTTTGCACCTCTCAGTTTGTTCCCTAGCATCATCCTGCTGTAGAAACTTTCCTCTTTTCATCATCAGCTTTTACAGATGCAGCGATGTTTTTTTAATTGATTCTACTCTCCCATTCTTCCCTCTACCAATGAAATGTGACTTGTTCCACTGGCTGCAGCACAGGCCCAAAGCATGATAAATGAACCCTGTGCTGAACAGTTTGAAAAGACGTTCCTTTCATGAAATTTTGCACCATTTTGCACCATTTTTCCCCTTGGCTCACCGTAGCCACAAAGTTCTATTTTAACTTCACGGGTCCTCAGCGTTAGTTTCCAAAAATTGCATTAGGCTCATTTATATGTTCACGTACAAACCTTTGATGTTGAATTTAGCGGTGAGGATGCAGGAGACCTTTTCTGCTGTTTACTGTTCAGTGAAGGTCATAATGGTGCCTCTACAGTGCAGAACAGTGAACCAGCAACCCTCCAGAGTCTGATGAAATTTCTGAGTGCTCTTTTGCAGTCAAACCAGGTCTCTGAGCACTTGTCATGGACCATTTTCTTGGTCTTCCAGACCTCAGCTTGACTTCTATTGTTCCTGCCATTTCTTAGTTACATCAGGAGCTGATTAGGCAGCTACCTGAAAACACCTTGCTATCTTCTTACAGCCATATACAGCTTTGAATTTTCCTGATGATGACTGTGAACAAGCCAAAATCCTAACAAATGAATTAAGGTCTGAGAGCTCAAATGTCATGGGCTATTCAAACCTTTGCATGGTCCTCCTTTAATTTTTAAAATTGTACAAAACATAAAGAATGCAATAATATTTCTTAAAATGCTTTTGCAGATTATCTTTTTTTTTAATCTATTTTTTGTCCAGTGCCCAAACTATTGGATGCCACTTTATGTAAACTAGAAGTCACATGCAAATAGCAGAAATTTGGACTTTGTGATATTTAGTTTCTTATAGTTTTGACTAACTTTAAAATGTCTTCATGCTGATTTAGTATCTTTTTGACTGTTGTCATTCCTTTCTTAGCTTCAATACAGGGTGTCCCTAAAGTCTGGAGCATAGGAAATCTCTTTAACAATAATTTTTTGGCCTCGACTGATTAAATATGGCTTTGTCGAAAGACGAAAGAGTTGAACTGGTGAAGGATGGACATATCGACAAAGCCATATTTTATCTGTGGAGGCAAAAAATACATAGTTAATGAGATTTCCTATGTGTCCAGACTTTTGGGACACCCTGTATAATCTTCCATATAGAAGACCAAACAAACAGACCAGAAAAGTAGCGCTTCTAAATGTCCTGGTTTTATTTAATGTACTATTTTTAGCACTCATGCTTTCAATGACTTACATTCATTGTGAATCTCTTCTGCCCTCAGGTAGTTTTGCAATACTGATGGCGGGTGGTGTAGCCGGTGTGGTGACCTGGGCCTGTGCCACACCCATGGACGTTGTGAAAGCTCGGCTCCAGATGTCGGGTGCCGGCGGCCGGCTGTACAGCGGGGTCCTCCACTGCATGAGAGTGAGCATCAGGGAGGAGGGAGTGAGGGTCTTTTTCAAAGGCCTCCTCTTGAACTGTCTGAGAGCCTTCCCTGTCAACGCTATCACATTCCTCAGCTACGAGAGTCTCATGAAGATTTTCTATCCACCAGCAAAACCAACTCATTCTTGAGTGTGAATAGAGGCAAAATGAAATGACCTCTTGTGGAGATTTTATAATACAATTTGACTGTGAGTTTCATGTTCTTATGGTTATTTTGTTTTCCACTGAAACGGTGATTTAAGATGATGAGTACTAAAATACGGTTTAAAGTCTTCATGGAATAGGTCAACTCTCATGTGGCTAATGTCAGAAACAGAGACACTTTGAAGGTGACATATTTTGCCTTTAGTTAGGTGTCCTGTGACCTAATCAGCTTTGATTAAATATATCAGTGTTAAGCTGTTTAATAGAAATCACATCCACTATACTTGACAAAACGAGGATGGAAATTATTACATTTGTTGCACATAAAACACAAACATTTACCATTTTTTTTTACTAAGGGGAATTAAAGTACAGTAAAGGGTTTTCTTAATAAACAATACAAACAAATGTAGTTGATTTTATATAAATCTTGACAGTCATGGATAAATAAATGAGCAACTAGGTGGAAGAGAATACCCGATCTTTGGTGTTTAGTTTAAAATAGTTGAGATTATATAAAGTAAAATCAAAACTGAAACATTCCATAGGGCTCAAAGCTCTGGACATAATAGAGAGTAGACAGATTCTGATGTGTTGTCACACTTTTGAATTCCATTGAACTGTATATACATGTAAATGTTTTTAAAATTGCATTGTATTGATTGTACAAAACTATCACAAGCACCTTTTGCCTTTTTCCACATGCATATTTTCAGTCGCGAGTAGCATTAAAACACCTCAACACCTCTTCGCTGCGCTCATGTCAGCAGCATGCCGTAAGTGCTTTACTCTAAACTTCTAACTCGATGTAATTATTTCAATACTTTGTCACTTTTTTATGTTCAAAGCAATATTATAAACTGACATTCACACTTAACACAACAGCAGAGCCATATTCAGAGCTTTAGTAGTAAATGCTTCTATATTATCATCCACAAATGACGGATGTATTCATCTCATTCGTTCATTTTTGATACTTTGAAGCACATTGTTGTTCGTTGTGTAAATAATCTAGTCTACTCTAAGCAGTGGTAAAGACCTGAGGTAAAGTCATGGGCTTCACTACAGAGGCTACAGAAGACTAAACAAACCAGTGTCGACCACCACATTAATAAAATTCGACACCATGTTTGGAGTCCATCCCAGCTGACTCAGGGTCCAAATCAGTTTTTGTTTTACTTCAAGTACGCACTACATCCTGAAGTTTTTGGCATACAACTACTACTGTACTACATTTCACATACTATGTGGGACGATACTGAATTGTCTTCTCACAGACTAAATATTATGGAAGTGTGGATGTTGGCATGCATCCCAAGTAGATGCTGAGAGTTGTGCATTTGGCACCACTTCCTGAAGAGGGTGCAAACAGCCGCAGCTCAGTTGTATTTAAATCTACCGGACACTAAAAACAATCCTGTCTGAACAGGTCTAAAACCAGAGGTATTATTGTTATGGGAGACTTAAATTCTGTGCAGTATTTTAGGTTGGGGTGCAATAAGGGACCTTTTTTTAAGAACACAAAATACAAGGAGGTCAAATATGAGTATTGTCTTAGACAAATGTAACTTACAATGCGGCTTCTTATCCAATGCCAGCGTCCACCAGATGTCTCATTTCTTCCAAAGTTCTTTCCCTTTGTCTCTTTGTAGATGAAGGGTGTAAGTCGTGATTTCCATGGAGCGTATGTGGTTGACAGTTGTTATGAAAAGATCCACAGTTGGGGGTTCTCTCTGCAACCAGCATTTGGTTTGGGCTTTTTGGATACAGCACAGAAGACTTTTTGGAGGTAAATGTCGCTTTTACATAAAACTATAGGAGGGACACTGAGGTACATGAAGAAGAATGACACACCAATATTTATTCTCAGAATCCTGGACAGCAGACGACTCAAATTTTCCCAGAAAGGTCTAATATATGGACTTAGCCAGAATACGTGACCATGGTCTACTTACATTCATCTGCACGAGTTGTGAGCAAGGTTTAGATAGCAGATCTCTGATCTCATTATGAAAAAAATTTCAGACTTGTATCTATAGAAGTCCTGACTGTTGAGTTTGTATGCTTGGCACATACTCGAGAGGCTCTCAATTTCCCCATTTGAAACAATTCTATAAAATGTAGTGATACTATGGCGTGAACCTAAATAAGTTTAGGTTCCGTCTCACTGCTCTCATCAGAGTTTCCAGGTGCAGCCTTCAGGTGTTTTCAGAGAAACTGATCCTGCAGGTACGTTGTACACTTCCTGCCTCAAAATCAAACAGTAATGTTAGCAATGAGCTGGCATTTGGCACATAAAGCCACATGAGTTGGAGAAGACTGGAAACAGAATTAAAAGAGTAAATATTGGACTTCAGTTCATCAGGTGGATTGAAATGTTAATTCATATTTGCCAACACATTTATTTAAGTTGCTATGCCAGTGTTCTGTTTACAGCTTCAGTTTGAGTAGTTAGGGCACATGACCTGAACACATCCCAGTTGGGGACCATGTGCTGTGTGTTATTCCCACAGTTTATGATCATTCCCTGCTGTTTCTCACATCTCCTGCCTTCCTCTCAAATGTCACTTTATAACTAAGACAAAAATGCCTGAAAACAAATCTTTGTTCAAAAAAAATAAATAAAAAATTTTAAAAAACTAAACAAGAACATCTAATAAGAACATTTCCCTTTAAGCCTTAAGCTCAAAAATGAGTTGCTTCCATGTGCAAATATAGAATAAATGAGATATGAACGCTCTCATTAGGATCTTTGTGTGCTGTATGTAGATCATCAACTTGCTGATGACTGACACTTACACAATATGCTGAAGACAAAATATTTTTAATATCTGTGCAGTGTCCACCAAACATTACATCCACACTAATATTTTTACATCTTTGATTTGCACATTCCCAAGCATACAGTTCATAATTACCTCAACACTGATGAGCCTTTAAACAGAAGGTGCATTTTAAGGACACGGAAGATTAGTATAAAAAGATGTATTGTTCTAGTATCGACGCTAAATCATGATGTACACTTGTGTTTTTTTAATTAGCACATGTTGAGATATAAATTCTCAAACAGTAACAGGAAACAGTCATGCAGAATGAAAAAAATAATAATGGAAATGTAAAAAATGCTAAAGTCAGTTAACTCCTACGTTCAGGCTCTGTGGTCAAAATTAGGGCACCAATACATGTTGCAAAAGAAAAAAAGCTGCTTCTTGAGGCACAAAAACTGCAGCAAAAGTAGAGCATTAATAAAATGCTTTCCAAATAATGAACTGACAGCTGATAGTTAGAATTGACAATGATTAACACAAACATGTCATATCAGACAACTGATGGACTTTGTCATTGATTCAGTACAGGTAGAGACTAGAAGCAGTGTAACTGAAACCATATGGTCAGAACAAGGTTAATATGTATGTTCAATAATTGGCACCATGCAGCTGTTTTTGGCAACGTGGTTCATTTTAATGAAGAATCTATGGAAAAAGTTTCACTTTCACCACAGAAGCTGAAATCAGACTCAGTGAGGACAGAAAAGGAAACACTTACTCTCAAACTGCTTATGTGTGCATGAATGAATGTAAGTTTAAACGTCAAACATCTCAGTGATCATGAATGTATGTAGGTTTCAAAGTTTACGTTGGAACCTGCAGAGCAGGTTTTTACAGGTTCATTACAACTTAGGCTTTGTTGTTGGGCTATTGATCTTGTTTGTAATGAGAGAAATACAACTGAGATAGTGAAGTATTACAACTCTGCAACAAAAGGGTCCAAGAAACAGGCACAGTCAGGCAATCAGACCACCTGTAAATGAGTGAACAGTTTTTCTACACTAGTTAACACATTATTTGTTGATAAAACCAACAGTTTTAGCATCATTAAAGCATTTGGAACAAAGACCAAGTCCAAAGAACTGCAGTGAGTACAGTAGGTCAAAGTTGAATCAGGAAGTTGGTTGTGGTTGCTTACAGTAGTTCATTTGTGTATTAACCCTCTGAACCCTAAATCACACCACCATGTTTGAAAACCATTTATCAGAGCCAGAAAATGTTACAACAGAAGGCATTGTTGGATTTTCCACATTCAAACAATCTGAACTCTTCATGAGTGATTTGCCATTAGGTCAAAAAACTTCACTAAATCTTAGTGTAAAACCATGATATTTACTCAAAATCACTTTATTCTACAGGTTTCACTTAATAATTTGACCAAAATAATCAGATTTTTAAAAAAAACAAACAAATGAAACAAATGTAAAAAATACAAAAAATTAAAAAAGAGAGAGAGAAATTGTTTGGTGTTCAGAGGGTTCATTTTTTTTCTTTATCCTTATTTTACAAACTTGGGCTTCATCTAAAACCCCTGTGATCGTCTGACCGCTGGATATAAACTTACAGTGCTAGAGGGCCGAACTACAAAACTAAAGCCTAAGGTGTAACAAACAGGTTTTTTTTGAAAAAGTACGCATGTGTAACAAACAGCAGCTTGTTCATTTATTCCTTCTCTATGCCCATCTGTTTAGGTGGATAGGGCTGGCATCCCAGCATGCATTATGGAGCAGTCAGTTTACAAAGACTAACAAAAATACTACATGATAGAGGAAGAGCATTCCCAGAATGCAGTATTGGGTTTTCCAATGTTTTAAATGTGTCAAACGGCCAGTCTAAGCTTTGCCTGGACAAGCCTCAAAAAAGGCCTCAAACCTCAGACACCGGTGCCCAACTTACATCTTATATTGAGATGCAATTAAGATACATTAACTTTGAATTACACCATAACAAAATTTAAAAACCTACAACGTCAATGATTTACAGACACAATACATTTAGTAGCTGCTGTACCACAGATAAGAGAAACCAGCATACTCTGGAATGCAAATGTTAAGTCACTTCCTTAAAAAAAATCTGACAGACGCCCTGAGCTTCTCCTTTTAACAGACCAACACAAGACAACTAAGGATCAAGTGTACTTTGAGTGGTCATCGAGTCAGTGTGTGGACTTTTTCAATACCTTTCACGTCATTTCTGGCAGCATTGCAGCCTCTAGTGCTGAGTTTTTAGCGAGAATCAGAGGCCTGGAAGTCCTCATCCTGCAGTAGTGGTTTCTGGCTCTGTTCGGCAGCCATAGCCTGCAAGGTTTCCCTCTGGATCTGCCTGGCCTTGTTGTACAAGAAGACTCCGATGAAGACGAGGACGGTGCCGGCGGCGCTGAGGATTGTGATTTGGTTGCTGAACACGATGATACTCAGCCACACCGACAGGGCGTGCTTAACAGTACTGGCAACACTGAGGAAGAAATAGAATTGTTGCTGCTAGGATTACCATCAGATTCATGCAGTTTAACCCATTTGAACCCCAAAACCCATCGGTCGGTTCCAAAGACTTTATGTTAGGGATGTCCGATAATGTCGGCCCACTAATATTATCGGCCCGATATTGGCAGAAAGATATAATATCGGTTAATATCGTTACTGTTTTTTTTTTGCCTATCATGAAGATCGATGAAGTTATGCCTGGATTTTGCCACCATTTACTGGCGTGCAAATGAATCATCAATAAACTGCATCGTGAAGTGTGTAAACAAGTCGTGGCTGCAGTAACAAGCTGCCTGACTAACAATATGTCTGTGGTTTGGAATTATTTCCAAGCCCAAATATCATGTATCAGTATCGGTTGATATCGGAATTGGAAATTGAGAGTTGGACAATATCGGCATATCGGATATTAGCAAAAAAGCCAATATCGGACATCTCTATTTTTTGTTTTTCTTTAATAGAAAAAGAAGCAAAATGACACTGCTTAACAGAGGTAGATACTGTAAAAACAGCAAGAATAGCTGGGTTTTTTTATGACGGTCTTGGAACCACTCATCTGCGACATGCTGTTTTGATAGAAAGATTCAACAAATCTAAACCAAAAATCAGATAGTTCATCAATATCACTTGGTCTCATTTTAAAATCTGCCAAAAATATATCATTTGTGCGCACCAGATTCTGTAAAAAAAAAAAGTTTCTGTTGGCCTCAGTGTAACCAGGAAGCTCTGAGAATTCTGAGAGTTTTCGACTGTGCTAGGCTGAACTGCAGGCTGTGTTTACACAGAGCAGATAGGAGACAAGTATGGAAACCAATAAAATGTAATGTAAAATGTGCAAAATATATATATATATATATATATATATATATATATATATATATATATATATAGAGAGAGAGAGAGAGAGATAGATAGATATATATATAGATATATAGATATATAGATATAGATAGAGTAAGGTATCTATGGTACGTAAAGCAACCCTTTCTTCTACTTGGAAAAATGTTGGACACGTTGATTCCATGTATTTCAATATATGTACAATAAATAATTAAAAAACTTTTGGTGCTGCTTTTCTATGATTTATGACATTGCAACTGTTACACTGCACAGTAGACATTTCTGAGTTCTCTCTCCTTCCAGCCAGAGTTGTGCTGTTTCCATAGAGGCCAAGAAGTTTGTAGTGAAAAATTTGCACCCACAGTGTAAAATGTGACACGAGCAAATAAACCCAGAGAGTGCTGGGAGCTGAGAGGGTTAAACTGGTTTCACATACAGCAGCAGCCCACTTTGGGAAACATGCACTCAGTGGTCCACATGCTCATTAACCATTTCTCAGCACCTTCATTATGTGGCTGTGACTCAGTACATGAGACTCTGTACTGCTTGCAGTGGGAATCGAGAGTTTTGGCTCCTGTTTTCAAAGTGTGACAGTATCCTCCCCTTCAATCCCTCACAGTTATAAAACACGAAAACGTACGCATTAGAATCAAAAATCCAGCGGGGCAACAGTGTGTACAATTATCTCAGTTTGATCAGACGACTTGAATCTGTGGCTGGTATAAGGAGCAGGGACACAACATAATGAATGCTTACACAAGGGACCAGATAAGTGTCGGTACAAAGTATCGCTGTAGACTTTGTGCTGTTGTCCTACCTGAAGGTAACAGGGGATATCCTTCCCATGAGAGCATAGGCAGTGACACTCTGCAGGTGAAACAGGCAACCATCGAAAAGCAGCAACAAGATAATGTCTTGACTTAAGATGAAGCTCTGTCCACTCTTCCCAGTCACTGGAATGTCCTGTAAACAGAGACAAAGTGCAACAATCATGAACGTAAATAAACTATTGTCCCCGTCGTAACATCTACCAGAGACTGTCATTCTGCTTTTATTTTGAAAATATTCCATAAACTAGAAAAGCACTCAGAGAACGCAGTACCCCGCCAAGGCTGCTCAGTTGTATGATTTCCGACGGATGACATCTTTAATAAATTTGTGGTCTGCAGTGGTGGATTTGTAGTAGGATCGCAATCGTGTGATCATCAGCAGGCAGCTGATGTAGTGTTCACTTGCTGTCATAGTTACAGTGACGCCATGACAATATCTCGCAATGATACAGAAATCATTAACAAATCCGTTTATCCAGACTATAAGCCGCATCACTGTCAATCTAATCACTTGATCCTTGTGTCATTTCTGACTTTCCCTGAAAATTTCATCCAAATCCGTTAATTTGTTTTTCAGTAATGTTGCAAACAAACAACGGCGATCGTCACGAAACTCCACTGCGTTCCTAGGCGGAGCCACAACTACAGACTTTTGGTATAGTATACACTGTAATTGCATTTGTCTAGCTGTAACAATAATTCAGTACACAGGGATTTAGCAGTTGTGTGTTGACCTACCAAGAAGAACACCCAGGCAGGTATAAGCATAATGATTGCTGCTGCACTGGTATAGAACTGCAACTCTGGAGGGCTGACATAAGACAATGAAATTAGAGTTGCATGTATACTTTTGCAGTCGCAAATAGAAGAATGTGCAGCCTTTTACCTGAATCTGTACGTGTCTCCACTTAGCAGTTTTTTGGAGAATACGTTCTGCAAGCTGAGATCAGAGAGACAGAGTTAGGTAAAGCATCACGCTGCTGTGGAGTAGCTCTACTGAGTGCTGCAGTACCAGTCCATGATGTTGGTGGAGAGAGCGGCAGAGAAGCCGAGCATGTTGAAGCTGATCTCAGTGGCTGTGCAGAGGGCCAGGCCTGCCATGACGGGGAACAGCGAAAGGTTTACCCACAGCCCTGCAGATTGGAGAGCAAACAGTACACACAATGAAGCGAGTCACTAAGCTTATCAACACAAACCCATGATTGATTTCCCTGTGGCTGTCCTTTCAGTATGGCCTTAGCTATGCATTAATATGAAGTGAGTGATAGGGGTGTTAGAAGCATTCAGATTATGAACATTGGTTGATTGTATTTCAAGATGACAGTGGACCGGATGTTGACCCTGCACAGAGACAGCTGGTAGTTTCATTCTGTCAGTCTGGATCTCTACAGTGCCTGTTTCAACTAGCCTATGAGGCAGCATGCCTTGGCCTCACTATATGCTGTTTGAGTGACAAGGAAAAAAAAAGAAAAAAAACAACACACTATACTGTCTTATCACTTCATCGTAAGTGCAATTTCAACAGCAGCATATTTGCTCCTATGCAGTATTAACCCTTTGATGTGGAACATGGGTCAAAAGTGACCCAAATCCAATGGAAAATGGGTCTCTGATGACCCAATACTGTCCATCAAAGGGTTAAAAACTGGAAAGGTCAAAAATGATAAACACAGTAGGAACTCAATGCGACAAAAGTCAGTACAGGTTTCATCACTGAGGTTCAAACACTTTATTTTTCCAACAATTCTTGTCTCCACCTTTATTTTCCAAGACAGACTCAATCCTCGTTAGCACAGAGGATACCAAATTTCTAAACAGATGTTCTGTCCTACTTCAGAAACACGTTTTTTTCCAGCTAATTTTTGCTGGAGATGTTGTGTTGTTCTGTCTTTGTCTTTAAAATACTCCCTAAAGTGTTTGATTGGATCAAGTCAGGCAACATACCTGCCCAGATCATAGTTCACTCTTTCCTTCTTTAGCAACTCTTGTGTGATTTTGTCTGTGTGCTTTGGATCATTATCATGCTGAAATATTCCCCTTCTGCCAAACTTCTGCAGTACTGAAGTCATCTTGTCAGCCAGTGTTTTGGTGTATCCTCAAATATTCAAGGTGAAAATGTTATTTAACAAACACCTTTTGCACTCATGCAGCCTCATATCATCACACTCCCACCTCGGTCCCTCATTGTGGTAGTCCTGACCGGGTTCACACCAAAATACAGGACCCCATCTGAGCCGAACAAATGCATCCTCTCATTTGACCAAAGAATCAGCTCTCAATATTCATCAGGCTCCTTTTCATGCTATTTAACAAGTTTCATCTCGCGGTTTGGCTGACCAAAACCAACAAAGCATCTGACTTCCCATCAGAAGTGAAACACATCCTCTGGAGCCTGGGTATGTGTGTGTTTACCTGTGTATTCCCCAAGGATCAGCCTGGACATGATGACAGTAAAAATGGGTGCTGAGCTCTTCACTGTCTCAGCAAACGACACTGCAACGTTCTTCAGACTCACTAAGCCCAGAACCACAGTGGTGAACCTGACAAAGGAGATGATGATGTCAATTCTGAACTTACAATAACGCTGATCTCCGTTAGTATTTGTAAATCTATGAGCTACTAGTAGCGATTTACTAAGCTAGTTCTGTGCCTCAAAAATATGACGACCGTTCAATAAAGCCCTCCTTGAGTTGGTATTTTACATGCACACATTAATGAACATGTGTTAAGCGTAGTTATGTGGAACGAACTGTGAAGTTTAGAGAGACATAGGAACTCACCTCATGAGTCCAACAAACAGCATGATCATGATGAAGTTGGGGGGATAATCTGATCTGGACTTGTGCTGATACAGGCAACAGGGGACAAACATCTTCAGACAGCCTATGACGGTGGTGGAGAGCATCTGAACAGCACCTAAGGAGCAGAAGACAGACAACCAAATAGAACTTCAGCAGCAAACACACCCATTTTAATAACCCACTGACTTGGACATGCTTGAGTTACTTCATTACTTACTAGTACAACTTCTCTGAGCGTTACATTATCATCAGAACGAAAACACTTTTTAAAAAATTAAAAATGTGGTTACTGTGAAGAATTTAATTTAAACTGGTTGTCTCTGACATGCACCAGGAAGCTCTTAGTGTGTGTCCGTAAAAGCACCTGCAGTTACTTTAAAACTGTATCTGTTCATAGCTGCATAATCAGTTATGCAACCTTTTCCCCTCAAACAAGTTTGGTGTCTCTGAAAGTTGTTTAGCATGCCAGGGAGGAAGTTAGCCTAAGAAGTCAGCAGCATGTTTCTTTTATTGCTTCTAACTTTTTCTCTGAGCAGTCATTTTACATGGAAATATCTCACAGCACAACTGTTGTTTTTAACTCGTGTTTGGTAGGTTTGTCAGCCATTGTTGCACAAGTGGTATAGAATTGCAGTCTGGAAATGGCTTTGAAGTCATTGCTGATTAACATGTAGCCTTAATGGATTGAGTTATTTCATATTCCTTCATTCTCTACAAGCATACAAAAATGGCAGGTGTAAGCCTCTTCATGTTCTCACAGCGTGTAATTTATACCTCCAAGTATTACGACATAGAAAGCACAATAAAAATGCTTTTACACATATGAGACTTTTAATATTAGTAGTAGCAGATTATTTGTTCTTACCCAGCATGCTGGGTTCCCCTTCCAGCAGCGACAGGATGTATTTGTTGAGGAACAGAGTGCAGAAGCTGAAGAAGTACCAGAGGCCCAGGTAGGTCAGGGAGCGCCAGTTCCAGACCCCAGACTCTGCCTCGATCACTGTGGTCTCTGTGACCGTGATCTTCAGCACCTGCTCCCCTGGCAGGCTCTCACTGCGGGCCAGGACCACCCGCTCCTGCCGGGTACGGAACGGTGACAGGAGGCGCCACAGTGAGTGGCGAGCAGTCTGCCTGCTGCCTGGCATCACGCCTGCTGCCTGAGGGCCCTCAGGGGCCCAACAGGCAAGTTACAAGAGACGAGATGATGAGCCGATGACTGTTTTGATGGTCAGTCCATCTTCTTGTGAGCCCAGCAAAAATCTGTCTCTTTGTCTTGCTGTGGCTACCAGGAACAGATCATGTACTGATGTCACCCGTCCAGGAGCTGGAAAGAAAAAAGATCGTCTTCTGTCAGGTGAGAGGAAAAAAAGGGAGGAACAAAGAAAACGCTCTTTGCGACTCAAAAAAAAAAAAAAAAAAAAAAAAGATCACAGGCAGGAAATTCAAGTTGTGACACAATACTCCATCCACGTTTTTCACGTTTCTGAATAGCTACACTACCGTTCAAAGGTTTGGGGTCACCCAGACAATGCCATGCTTTCCATGAAAACTCACACTTTCATTCATGTGCTAACATAATTGCACAAGCATTTTTTTAAAATCATCAATTAGCCTTTCAACACCATTAGCTAACACAATGTAGCATTAGAACACAGGAGTGATGGTTGCTGGAAATGTTCCTCTGTACCTCTATGTAGATATTCCATTAAAATTCAGCTGTTTCCAGCTGGAATAGTCATTTACCACGTTAACAATGTCTAGACTTTACTTCTGATTAATTTTATGTGATCTACATTGAAAAAAATGCTTTTTTTTCAAAAATAAGGACATTTCTAAGTGACCCAAAACTTTTGAACGGTAGTGTATATATATTTGGTCTCATGCTGCTCTGATATTTACACAGAATAACAACTGCACAGAGCACATCTTTCATTATCATTACTTCATGTACTATTTTTGCTGTTAATCTGTTAGCTGTGTTCAGTAGCAGACAGTCGATATAGTGGTGGCCATCCTGAGAACATTACTCACACTGGAGTGGCAAAATGCTTCACTACTACTATTTTGTTTTTAAGCAAACCTCTGCACGCCAAACAGTCATCTTCCAGCTGCAAGGAAAAAGTGATAACCACCAAGCCACTGTACAGTCCTATATTAGAACTCATACAGTATATTAAGCTTTTTTCATGTAACCCACAATTGATTTAACATCTGGAGCGGTTGCTTTCTAATTGCTGATAAAGCTGATAAGTAAATGGAACGCACTTAGGTCAAAAGCCTCCTTGTTGGGGTCAGAACACCAGCCTAGATGAGACATCACAGTGTGTCCATCCAGCCCGTTGTTTAGCAGTTTTTATCTTTCGGCTGCAGGTTCTGGGTCAGTCTTGCATTGTTCAGCAGTTTGTCTCCAGAGCTCTTCAAAGTAGGTTTCATCCCTACAGTCTTTAAGAGTCAGTACAAGAGCTTCAACTAAACCCGCAGGTAAACCCAAGTCACACTTTACCTCATTAAAACATGCACAAACACATCACATATTTCCATACAAAACAGTTGCATTTCTGCAGGTGTGATCTGCAGCTACCGGTCCCACCAACATGTCCAGTGTTTGTGCTGTCTAGTTTGTCCTCTTGATGTCTTACATTATATACTGTCTTTTTTTTTTATTGTAATAGATATCCACAGTATACTACCACATGTTGACAACGCTTACACAGTTTCATATTGATAATTCACATCTGGTACACTGACATCAGTTCTTCAGAGCTGTTTGTTGCTGAGGTGAACGTGAGTCTGCACAAAGTTCCCTTAATGTGTGGATATGGTGAATTACAGTTCAACAGCGCCTCGGTCATCTTCATGCCCCGCCAGCTACAGATCACTGCCACGGACTAGTTGCTGCTAGCTTCTGCACACAGGAACACAGCGGAGCACGACCGAATGGTGAAAACGTTAGTGTGAAGATGAGCTCTTACCTCTGTGTGTTCTGGCTGCCTCTGTTCAGATCGACAAACACCCGGAGCAGCTGCTCAGCGGACTTTATGGAAGGAGGAAGTTGCACATCGGCGTTAGCTAGCTGCCGTCGGCTACAACATGATGGGAGGTGAAGGAGTCCTGAGGAGCTCTGTCACTCACACACACGCCGGTACACAGCACAGTGTTTCATACTAGCGGCCCTGTGAACAATCATGAAGCTATCTGACGGGCTCACAGAGCTGCACTCCTGACTGTGAGACGTGGGTGCTAACGATCAGTGCGCAGCGTCAAGTTAGCCCAAACACACGCACAAGGAGGAGCCTTCAAATTAAAACCTCTGTTAGGAAATTCAATTCCAGCTCATGCCTGATGGACTCCGAGTTTCTATTAAAATAACTTCCCAGAAAAAAAAAAATAAAAATAATGTGTCCATATACACACAGACACTACCATTCAAAAGTTTGGGGTCACTTAGAAATGTCCTTATTTTTGAAAGAAAAGCATTTTTTTTTTTTAAATGAAGATAACATTAAATTATCTAGACATTGTTAATGTGGTAAATGACTATTTTAGCTGGAAACGGCTGATTTTTAATGGAATATCTACATAGGGATACAGAGGAACATTCCCAGCAACCATCACTCCTGTGTTCTAATGCTACATTGTGTTAGCTAATGGTGTTGTAAGGCTAATTGGTGACTAGAAAACACTTGTGCAATTATGTTAGCACATGAATAAAAGTGCAAGTTTTCATGGAAAACATGAAATTGTCTGGGTGACCCCAAACTTTTGAAGGTAGTATATAAGGGTCATTCCAGAATTGGAGGACATTTGGGCTTCAAAATTTTTGAAAAATAAACTTTTTTTTTTTTTTTATACAATTTTCTGCTACATATTCATCAGTAATGGCTAAACGATCAAACACTTGATTAGCTCAGCTTACACATCAATGGTATCATTTTATTCCATGTTTTAATTGCTGTTTGCTAACCCTACTCTAATCATAGTAACAGGGTTGCTAATCCATGCTAATGTTAGCTTTTTCTCAGCAGTAGAAGCTAGATATTTAGCTAGCTGTTACTGCTGACCAAGAGGACAAACTCACTGATGTAAGAAAAAAATAGTAAAGAAAGAAGTAAAAAGAATTAGTATTTTCCTGATAATATGCATAACAGGGTTGCATGAGGTAGAGTGAGACATTCAATGAGGGCTGACAATGTTATGAAAATATAAAAAATACAAGAGAGGACACAGCTTTGCTTTACCCATTCTTTTGCGAAACTGTTTGATGATATTATTTCCAGCATATCGTGTGATTCACTGTTTTCTTCTTCTTCTACCAGCTAAAAAGGTTATGCTAACAGGGTTGTTGTGAGACACACGTTCCATGCATAATAATTATTATTGAAAATATTATGTTGATAAATAAAATGTTCACACAATTACAAGAAACATCAATGAAAAAATTATTCCACAAAAAGGAGGTTTAGGTTTCATTTTAATGGCTTTATTTGAGATTCAATTTGATCATTATTGGGGTGGGACAAGAGAAAAATGTAGTTTTTGGAGGAGCTCCAGACTTATTTGGTATTTTAAAAAATATTTTCAAACATTCTTTTCTCCAGTTTTATTTTTTTAGGTTTGATCTCAGGACAAGTGAATTTACACAACTGCATATTTTAGTATTTTGTACATGAATTATTCAGGACCATTTTTCAGTGCCTTGTTGAAATACAAATATTTCATGTTCAATGTTTCCTTTTACAGTTAAAATTTTACATTTTATGCAAACCTATGATCTCAGTGTTCTAGTTCCATAAACATGATGCAACACTAAACTCTCAGTTCAAAGGTAAATATTAAATAAGCTATTTAAAACTTAAATTAAATGAAAAATAATAAAGACTGAAGCAGTTCTGTCCTGGGAGTGTTGGCGCTGGTACACATCTTGCACTGTACTTTCTGACTGTGACCAGTGGAGAGCAGTGAAAACAAAGACTCGCTATTCACCCAGTACTTTAACAGTAGTAACACTAGAGCTGCTTTTTCATGCAATTCAGAGTAAAGGGAGGTCCTACAAATTAATCATTGTTTAAGTTTACCACAATAAAATTCAGACAGCAGCATTTACTGTGGGGAAAGATCACAAGTAAAATCAGAATGCTTGCAAGATCATTGTGCTTTTATTTAGCTTTAAAGGCTTCACAAAAAGTGTCTGGTGGAACCTCTCCAGTCTGTGGTTGGAACTGCAAGCAACCATCGAAAGGCATTAAGTTGGAAAATCACTGGTTTCTGAAAAAACTACTACATACCCTAAATAAAATTTTAAAAACTAACTTTGTGATTTAGTTTTAACTTGCAAATATTATTCTGGGGTTGACATAATAATTGTGGTCGTAAATGTATTATTGCCTTATCCCGACTTTAATTATGCTCTGTATTTTTCTACTGAGAACCATGACTATACTTGAGGTGTCTTATATTACACCTGCTTGTTAGCCACAACGGAGCAGAGACGGTATCAGAAACTCTTGAAGGTCAGTCGTATCCTCCTGACCACACAGTGTCCATGTGGAAACTGCTTTAAGAATCACCCTATAGCATCGCTGTCAGACCTCTGAACACACTTCAGCGGATAAGCTGCTAAATATTGGGTGTAATTTAAACTCAATTAGCTGAAAACTATTAGTTTAAAACTAATTTCGCTTGAGGTAACTTCATGAAGATGGCTGGATAGCTTCATTCTTTTTTACACTTTGAGTTCAGGATTTCAAGTCCCCCCACCTTTTTTCTCCAGCTCAATGCAGACAAGACTGATAATTGTATTTGGCCTCAAAAATGAAGGGTCAAAGATCAGTGCTCAGTTTGACTCCATGTCACTAAAAGTTATGAATCAAGCCAGAAACCTCGATGTCATTATTAACTCAGACCTGAATTTTAACAGCCACTTTAAAGCTGTTACTAAATCTGCCTATTACCACCTGAAAAACATCGCTGGAATCAAGGGTTTCCCGTCTAGAGAACACACAGAGGAACTTGCTCATGCATTTATGTTCAGTAGGTTAGATTACTGTAATGGTGTCTTTACAGGTCCTAACAAGAAATCGATCAAGTAGCTGCAGCTAATCCAGAATGACATCAGTCCTCAAATCACTACACTGGCCTCCTGTTAGTCAAAAGACAGAGTTCAAAATCCTACCCCTGGTCTACAAAGCACTGAATGGTCTTGAACCAGAATACATCCAGGACTTATTAGCTCCATGTGAAGCATCCAGAGCCCTCAGGTCACCAGGACAGGTTTACCATGTGCTCCCAGATTTAGAAACCAAAAATAGTGACGCAGCATTCAGCTATTATGCTCCTCACCTGTGGAACAAACTTCCTGAATGCCTGAGGTCTACTCAAACTGTTGGCTCTTTTAAATCGGGCCTGAAAGCCAGATTGTTTACTGCAGCTTTCTCTTTGATACTAAATCTATTTTCTTGACTTTTAATGAACTTTTCTGCCTCTATAATCTTGGACTTAATGCGCTTTTATGTATTATTTCTATGATTTTATTGTATGATCGTAATGTCTACTTTTAAATCATCTTTATAATTAATTTTCTGAATGTATTTCTTTGCCATTGTGAAGCATTTCAAACTCCCTTGTGTATGAATTGTGCTATAGAAATAAATTTGCTCTGCCTTGCCTCTCCTATCATAATATAATTAAGAATACCTTTGACTGAAGAAGAAAAGCCTATCAGCCTGACTCAGTGTGGTCCGTTGGTTGGACATAATTTCATTAGAAGTTTTTATCACTCAAAGAGATTTATACAGGCTGTCATGTTTGTTGTTTTTGTTCAACCCAAGCGTTATTTGTTTAGTGCTCAAAAGGATGATTCAAAGTGGGAGAAGTTCTAATGCTGACCTGTGGGGGGCAGCAACACACCTCTGCTGCGCACATTTCATCAGAGGAAGAAGAAGGAAGAAGGAAGAAGAGAAACTGGGCAGGTTTTTCCTGTTTATATCACAAAATGTGAAAGTGAAGTTGTGTTTGCTGGAGGAGGAGACAAGCTGGAAAGGTTGCAGGAATGTAAGCCACGGGTCCGGCCGTTTTGTCAGCTGGGAAATGGACGAGATAAGGTCAGGAGCATCATTTGTAGATTTATTTACATAGGTTTATTTTTTTCCGTCATTTAAAAATGTCACGACAAACTGTTGATGCTGTTCAGATTATTATCTCGTTATTTCCTACACAGAGGGCAATACAGAAAACAACTGGACATTTAAATGAAACAAATTGTTAAAATGTTTTCTTCCCACAGGCTGTTTATGAAATATTAGTTTAAATTCAGTGTGTGGGTCATTATCTGACTGCCAGACTCTTCTTCTGTGGAAGTAAACATGTTAGCAGGTGGGACTGAACCTGACAAAAAGTCGACAGGCAGCTAAATGAACGGAGAAATAATGTAAGCAAGACATGCATAGTTTTAAACACATTTAGAATTCATTCAGTCTTTATTTAGCTACAGTCCTACACCTGAGAGAAAATGAAAGTGAAATATAAACCTGTCAATATGGTTTATGGATTATACTTTACTTTCTAATGGAGGCGATTTTTATGGTGGAAAGAGTTGAAAAAATATTCTTGAAGTTAGTTTATTGTTGTATGTAACATGATATTAATATTTTGCCATTTTTTCCTGTACATTTTGTTTATTTTAACAATTAAATATGTGTCATGTTATCAGTCCCCTTTTTAATGATGTGCCACGGTAACAGTTAAAGTACAATCTACTATAATCCTACTTTTGGCTGTACTGTGTGTTTTATGTGCTTTGTCATGTGTTTTTATCGACCTGTACACCACTTCGGCGCCTTAACCCTCAACATATTTAACATACAGGAATGACTGACTGTGAGAAAGAACCAGCATAGCAAAATGTTAGCTTATTTCTTCTCGAAACATTATTAGTCATGCAACATCATTTAAAAATGTTAGAGCCCATTAGTATTTTTAGGAGAGTCCTCCAGGACTCCGATACATTGGTATTTTTAAAAGCAATTTTTAAAACCGAGTGATCGGGAACAAAATGATTGACAGAGTTAAGAAAAATTATAATGATAGAACAAGGCGCTTGTAAGATATGACAAAAAATGCACCTCTGCAGTCTGCAGGTACCCCAGTCAGTAGGGTTACCTGCAAAACTAAGTTATGAAGCCTTTAAGTTATGAGCTTAAAGGCTTCATAACTTCTTTATTTGCCTACTTTATCACAAAGTCAGTCACTTTGTCTGTCAGGCTTCTGTTTTAGGATGCCTTTAAACACTGTCTGCTATGATATAAGTTTGCAGTACCTTCAGCTCGGTTCCCTTCACTCTGGAAACAACCTACATAGATCTATTCTTCTTTTCATGTGTAGTTCTCTTCATGCTTGTGAACTGTCTGATGCTTGCATTTCATCAGTTTTCTCATTTATACACCTTAATCTTATATGTATGTGACAGTAAATGAAAATAACCCACATAGCTTATTTATAATTTCTCTGTTCATCAGTTGTCATTGTCTTTGGCAAATAAATGTAATAATATAACTGTATTATAATGATTGCAATTTTATACTACAAGTATTTATTTGTTAATATGTAGAGAAACATTAAATTACTTACGTTTTTAATTTGGTTGGGCGTGGACAGTTGCCTAATTTAGTGCTCAAAATGAACATTAACTTTACATCAAAGAAACTCAACCTTTGAATGATTTTTTTCTTCAGTCCTTTGTTGGGCAGCCAGCCACAGCAGGGCCCAGACCTTCTGTCTCCAAACCTTAGGCCAAGACACCAGGAACTGATCCCAACACCATGTGGACCGGTGAGATGCCCAACCCTTTATCCCAACAGCATTCATCACTATTGTGCCCTGAAAAGACAAGTAGAAATTAAAATATGTAAAGAAACTATCACGACCTGAAAGTTAAATATTTAAGTGTCTCAACCCGTTGTGCCTAAATTTTCTTAGTTCTGTTGCCTTTTTCGATTGTGAACCTGGTCTTTAACTTGCCTAGACACACAGACCCCTGAACACAGGCTTTTTCACGTTCTTTGTCCCCTGTCTCTACCATCTTGCAGATCAAGCCCTGGTCAGAGCTGTCGGGGCTTTTGAGGCTCTATTTCTGCTTCACCATAACGTCTCTACTGGTGCTGCTTGGCCTCACATTGTCCAGCATCTATAAGCAGCACATGGACACAGACGTGTCTGATGAGGACAACTTTACTGTATCTCTCATCCAACTGATTGGAATATGTGAGTGTCATCACCATTTACTGTCAGTGTCTTCAGGAAGTGGTTTTATGGCACGCCTGTTAAGTGGTGATGAGCAAATCATAAACGTTCCATTTAATCAAGTGATGAACACTGAGGGTGTTCTGTGCGTGCTCTGATGAAATGATCCCATGGTGCTTGTGGGTTCCTGGTGATTCAGTTCCCCCCAGATAGCTTTACTTCCTCATTCTCTACGTAAACCATTACCAAGTAGCAGGGGCAACAATGGAATGTCTGAACACAAGAAGAGAAGCAGCTTCTACATTCACTTTGACTTGTGAAAGTTTACACGTCAGAAAGAAACCAGCTCACGTTCTCAGTGCTTAATGGATTATTAGTCATGTGAGCTGGAATGACTATAAAATTCTGAAACCTACCAGTCGTTTCAAACTGAAGAAGCCTCTTGGATGAAGGTGAAATGCCTTCAAAAACCTTAAAGAGAAGTCCAGTTGATTTTTACTGAAGTTCCTAGGATTACCATGACCTGGATGACTAAGAATCTTCATGAGAAACAAATGCTGTGGGTCATTTCAGTATTGAGTCACATGGTGATCAGAATAATTTATTATTATTTATCTGAAGATTTATAACACTGTAGAGCTCTTACTTTTTATAGCTTTGCTGGTGCACAGATTAAGATAAGGATAACTTGTAGTTTAAATAAAATAAAATGAAATAACTGTTGTGAAATTAGATCAGAAGAGCAGGGAAGTAACTGATTAATTGGAAACTAACTTTGTAAGACATTGTCTGTAGTCAATGTTTGTCTTTTGTGCTGCAGCTGAGACTAGTTATTCAAAGATGTTATAATACACTTTTGCCAACATTATTGGCATTTTATCACCTGAATGCTTGATAAAGCATGAAACATCTTCGATAACTTAATCAGTATTAGGAACATTCAATCAATCTTTATTGGTCATTACACACTTTCTCTGCAGCCTTACATATGCTGCACAATACGATAGCCAATACAGACAACCATAGTCCATCCATTATCTATACACCGCTGGAGTCTGTCTCAGCTGACTTAGGGAGAAGACAGAGGACACCCTGGACAGATCACCAGTCTATAGCAGGGCTACACATAGAGACAAACAGTCACACTCACATTTACACCTACGGACAAGTTAGAATTTCCAGTTGACAACCATTATAAAAAAACCAAATGAATGAAAATAGTATTATAGTAGTTTTATAGTCAGAAATATGTACCGAAGGTGATAGGTTGAATAATATGAAGCATAAGCTAAAATATATGCATGTATAGAAATACATTAAAGACATAAAAACATTATATACAAGAATATATTGTATATATATACTAGCATTCAAAAGTTTGGGGTCACTTAGAAATGTCCTTATTTTTGAAAGAAAAGCATTTTTTTAAATGAAGATAACATTCAATGAATAAATAAATACAGTATAAATAAATACAGTCTGAACATTGTTAATGTGGTAAATGACTATTCTAGCTGGAAACGACAGATTTTTAATGGAATATCTATATAGAGGTACAGAGGAACATTTCCAGCAACCATCATTCCTGTGTTCTAATGCTACATTGTGTTAGATAATGGTGTTGAAAGACTCATTGATGATTAGAAAACTCTTGTGCAGTTATGTTAGCACATGAATCAAAGTGTGAGTTTTCATGGAAAACCTGAAATTGCCTTGATAACCCCAACCTTTTGAACAGTAGTTTACATACACATTATATAGAAGTATAAAAGTCAATCAATATAAAGAATGCAACACTGGAATGACTACTACCATGTGTGAGATTTGCATGATCTTGTCTCCTGCAGTGTTCTGCATCTACTACATCAGCCGTGGCGTGCTGCAGGAGAACAGGCTGGAGCTGGTGGCATTTGTGTTCACCATCTTGGTGGTCATGATTCGATCGGTGGTGAACTTCTCCGTGCTGGGGTCGAAGGGAAAGCAGGAGCTGCTGGTGGGTCGCTCTGACACAGAACACAGCATGATGAGATGTTTATCTGAACTCTCTTTGGAATTATAATGATGGAACATCTGCAAATATGGATTTGGAAGTGCAGGCACTGAAAGTTGCACATTTATTTTAATGACCTTTTGTGTGTTTCTTTGCTGATTTACAGATGTTTTTTTTATGGATATGCAAAGCAAAACTTTACAAAGCAAAATTAGGATATAATGCACAGGATTACATTAGACTTCAGTACACCTTTGAATTCATCCTGTTCACCAAAAACTGAGTGTCATGAGGTAAAAGTTCTGTCTAATACCAGGCAGAACTTAGTCTTATTAGGCAGCCCATACTAGGAACTTTATTAGCATTCTGCCATAAGGGTAAAAACACTCACCAATCACAGTTGCTGCTGGCAGAGCTAAGCAAAGGCTGCAGCTTTGGTGTTCCCTCAAAATAGTGGCGGCTGGAATTATTGTGGTGAAAGATTTACATGCAGGGAGATGAACACTGTGTTTAAAATGGAGCTGCCTTATTGCTCGAGCCAAATCTTAGGCAAAACTTTTTTCATTTTCATTTTCAATGTGGTATGTTGCTGCGAGGAGGATGTTGTTTTCTGAGGAAACGGTAACACAGAGATAGTGGATGGAGGGTGAATGCCAACAGAGATTACCTGTAACCACAACCTACATGTAGTGAGTAGGACTAGGCAGCACTGGGCTTTGTCTTATTCAGATTCTTAACTCTCTAAATATGCTTCTTTCTATCCGTAAATTTAAATAAATGGAGACTAATAGACAACAGTCAAGGTTATATATAAATCATCATATGTGACACTTTAATAATGACAGACACTTCACTTCAAGACTGAGCTTTGACCTCACCTTAACCTTGCAAATCCCTCACAGTTTCTGGACAGTTCTTAGTGCTGTCACATTTTTATTCACTGTGAGTTTCTTTTTCACTACAATATAAAATCCTGCACTTTTACAGAAACAACACAACCATGGTTAGAAGTAGAGAGAACTCAGAAATGTCTTCTTTGCACTATGACACAGTTGCAGTGCCATAAAACACAGAAAAGAATAAATTAGAGTTGAATTTCTTTCAATAGTTCTAACAAAACTTTAAATGAGAAAATCAGGAATGGAGGAAGGAAGTGTCCCCTGGTTGGAGGTTCCATATGCTATGGACAGACTATTCCACGAGGCTTATTTACAGTTTTACAACCTCTACAAACTAGGTGTGTTTCACACTACTCTGCAGATCGACTGTAGAAAAATATTTCACCATGCTGAATGTATGCTTCAACAACTTGCTGACAGCTTGCTCCTCTGTATACTCTTTTCTCTTCAATATAGCAAAGT
Organism: Amphiprion ocellaris; assembly: GCF_022539595.1. NCBI lineage: Eukaryota > Metazoa > Chordata > Actinopteri > Pomacentridae > Amphiprion > Amphiprion ocellaris. Next base: position 11,290,650 of record NC_072773.1, on the reverse strand, counting down.
TAAAATGCCATAAATCAGGAAAATGAAGCAAGAACAAAAGTTGAGTAAATTTAGTTAAGGACTTAATTTACAAATATTGAAAAAACAGAATCCACATGTACAGTACATATTTTTTCAAGTGCCCACACCAGCAGTACTGGAAGAAATGGCAGCTCTACGTCAAACTGTCCCTGAGTTTTGGTTACATGACTTTTGGTGGTAGTTGACACACTAATGACTTCACAATTATGTAGAGGAGCACAGGGTTTTTTTCTTTATAGATTTGCTTTCAGAGTTTTTTTTTTTTTTTTTTTTTTAACCTGTAAAAAAAAACCAAAAAAACCAAAAAAACATTTAAATGATATTTTAACCTACTAAGATACTGATAAGGTAAATATCATGTCAGCCATGTGTTATGTCTGCACTCTTTCTCTCTGGCTTCATGCAGCTCTAACAACCTTAACAAGAAGAAGAGGCAGAATATGTGTTACCTGAGAGGCAAAACCCAATGGAAAAGTCAGCTTTCTTTCTGTTGAATGGCGTCATGGTTCCTCCACTTGATGTCACTGTTGTATCAGTCCCACCTTGTTGTGGTCATAGATTCCTGTGTCTTGAGGGAATGTAGAAAAGTGCACATTGATGCTTAAGGCTGGATTTCATGGCTGTTAGCTGCCGTTTGCTCCACTCAGTCCATCCATCCATCCATCCATCATCTGTACACCGCTTAATCATTAGGGTCATGGGGGCTGGAATCTATCCCAGATGACTTAGGTGAAGGCAGGGGACGCCCTGGACAGGTCACCAGTCTATCACAGGGCTACACATACAACAAACAATCACTCTCACATTCACTACAGACAATTTAGAATCCCAAATTAACCTCAGGATGTTTTTGGGACTGTGGGAGGAAGCCGGAGAACCTGGAGAAAACCAACGGGGAGAGCATGCAAACTCCAAAGATTCGAAGAAGAAAATGATTTTGGCTTTTGCAGAAAGAGAAAACATCCCTGTTAGTGGCAGCAGTGTTTCTTCTAGTTGAAAGAATGTAAAACCCAACAGTGTCAGTGTAGCCTACACAGTCTGACACAGCCATGCCTATCTCCCAAACACAGCGCTGGAGAATGGTCTGGCTGCACCTCAGTGTCATTCTACTACAGGAGGGGAAAGGTCTGGATTGTTTGTTTTTCTTTCAACAAGTCACAGTCTTCTTGGGTGAGGCTAAGCAAAGGTTGCAGAGATGATGTTCCGGTAAAACAGTGAAAGTGGAATTGTTATGGTGGAAGATTTATACGCAGTGAGATGAGCTTTGCCATTAAAAGGGCTTTTTTTTTTACTGCACAATCCAAATATTCATCAAAACGTGCCACTTTCAGCATGTTCAGTAGGTTGCTGTTTGGAGGTTATAGTTCTTGTTGTGACAACAGCAACACACACATAATGGAAGGGGAGGAGAGAGCTGCATGAAATGTGCAACAGTCTTATACTTAGCGTCTGCATCTGTTGAGTCAGATTATCCAACAAGTAGCTGCTGTATCACTGGTTAGGTTAATGGTATGTAGACTCTTGATTAAGTGTAGTCACTGAGTCCTGTCTGAATAATGTCAGAGAGCTGCAGCAGACCCTGCATGTTTGTTTCTCTCAGCAAGGCTGTGTGGATGTCAGTGTGTCCACCCTTTGGTGCACACTAACCTGAAAATAACTGATTGTTAAAGTAACTAATTAAACGACTGACATGACTTATGGTTTAAACTTGTGTTTAGTTAGGATTTCACTTAGAAACATCATCTAGTTGAATTTTCAGGATTTGTCCACTAGTCTGGTAAATGACTAAATTCAGGCAACAATAAAGACATTACTGTCAACTTTACTATACCTGTTTGCCAATAAATGTCTATGTGAAAACATAAAACACTAAGAAAGTGACATATACTGAACAAATATAGAAATGCAGCAGGTTGTAATTCATTCAGCTACATTTTCAGTTCCACCTATTCTTTTTATCACTGAGGAATAAGTACTTGTTGTTCCAGCATATAGTATCTCTCCAACAGAATGGATGGCAGGTGGAGAGTGGGGTCAGTAACAAGTGCATCCACCTTTTGAACTGTGTAGTGCCACACATCTGCAACACATAGAGTTAAAGAGCCTCAGTGTAAAACCAGATGTTAAAAAGGGGATGAGTTCAGCATATATGCATTTGCCAGATGTCGGTTAGTAGTTAGATGTTGTAGCCTTTCACATTAAGTTTAATTAAATTAAAAAGTTACCGGCCGTGATGTGTTTGTGTCGCAGGTTCGCTTTGTGTGCATCATGAGTTTGGGCGTAGTGCACGTCTTTTGCACTCTTCTGCTCATCCAGAGGCCCAACATGATGGCGTTCCGTGTGGGTGGGGCCTTGGAGAGCCTGCAGGAGCAGTATTTCCTGCTCAACCTCTGTTTCTCCATGGTGACCTTTGACCTCCAGGCTCAGGTACGTCTGCATTCATCTACACCAGGGGTGTCAAACATACGGCCCGCAGGCCAAAACTAGCCCGCCAGAGGGTCCAGTATGGCTCACGGGATGACTTTGTAAAGTGTGAAAATTATGGAGAAGACTTAGACTTAGGCAGACTTTATTAATCCCCAGAGGGAAATTCTGTGGTTACAGCAGCTGGGTATTCAACAACAAGGGGGTAAACAACAAGACAACACAGAATATTAGGGTCAGGTATAAAGTGAACGTAATCCAAAATACAAAAAAATAAAATATAATAAAATATAATATAGAAAGAAAAAAAATAACAATATATACAAGAATGTACAAGAGTGATACAGAAATGTGCAAATGAGGATGTGCTTAATGTGCAATGATAGAAATAGGTGCAGATAGTTTACAGATGTAATGAATAACATTTAGAATGTAAAGTGTCCAGTATGTACAGGAGTTTAGTCAGCAGGCAGGGTCTGTGAACTGCCATACACGGACACTGCAAATTGTAAATTTGTAAAACCGTGAATTTAAAATAATTTCTAGATCTTTACAAGTTGTTTTGCTCAAAAGATAAAATACTACATTGTTCAGTACCGGATCCCTGTTACTGAATGTTTTGTGCCTTTGTATATACAGTGATCTCTAAGTTGTAATGTGTAAATGATAAACTGAGGCGTAATATTGTTGAAATTTAACTTACTTTTCTTAAGGAATTTCAGGTTGTTCATAATGTTTTGTAAAAAGATAGTTTCTTAAATGTGAACATTTTCAGGATGTACTGTTTTGCTCTGAAACAGAGGGACAAATTAGGATTTGTCATTATTGAAAGGTTAGTATGATGGGATTTTACTGGTCACTTGAGATCAAATTGGGCTGAATGTGGCCCCTGAACTAAACCCCTGATCTACACAAATACATGACAGGCAACCGCTCCTGTGCAAGCAACAGTGAAAATTTAGTTTGGTTTTTTTTTGGTTGTTTGTTTCAGTATTGGTTCCAACAAATCACTAAAGCCATACTTGCTCGGGACTAGAATTACCTGTTGACCTCATGTAATTTAGAAGTCATTCCCTCACATCTGTGTTTCGTGGGGCGCATTTACAAAGAGCAGTTTTGTCTGTGTTGTACTTGAACTAACATTATCTGTGGATGTGATTTGAACAGGCTTCCACATAATAACTGCTGGGCCTGCTGAAAAACAACAAAATGCTCCATGCTGCCATGCATGTCATCCATCTAATCATTCTTCAGAGTTTCACTCTTCTGATGAATTTGAGCTTTCTGTGAATAGGTCTCCACACTGTTTTGTGACTTGAGGCTCCGGAATTTGCGCCCAAAATGCTGTTCAAACTTTTACTTGTAAATGCCAACGCAGCTTCCAGAAATGCGAGAGTGATGCAGAAAAAAAGTGCAGAGAAAATACAACCAGAACTTTGCAAACATCTCTTTTTAAATCACAGCAAATCACAGAGATGCCAATTCCCACAGAACTATTATTATTACAGGACCTTTGTGTTTGCCAAATCACGGAAACGTGGATTTTGGCAGTGGAATTTTTACTTTGCAAATTACAGACATGACAGATTCACAGACATCCTCCAAAATGATTACAAACAACTAGGAGTCCCCAAGTATACCAGTTCCGAGTGAATAGGACTTAGGATATAAAAGTTGGCTTTGCTGCCATTAATGAGATGTTTGTGGCTGAACTGTTGTCTGTTTCTGTCATCACAGAGTTCATAAGGTGTGAGAGCTTTACCACAGTTCCTGGAAAGACTTTAAGCAGTTGCCTATGGCTGCATTTGTTTTGAAGAAGTAAAGTATTTACATTAATGAGAACAGCATTTTTTTTCTGGTTGTGTCAGATATCATGCTCCTCACTGACGCACAACACAACACATGCGACTGCAGCAATTTCAGGTCTGGTGATGCTTCTGTTGTTGGAGAAACTGGTGCCACTTTTCTCCTCCATGCTATTGGTTCAAAATGACTGACTTGATAAAGGCGGTCTGGTTTTAGAAGAAGAGAGACAAAAATACAAGAACTATAGACTGGATTCATTAACGTCGTATTGTTGTGTGGCATTTTCAGCTGTGTCTGTGTATCCTGATCACAACGACAGACTCAGCCATGTCCACCACCAACACCATCATCCTGGCTGTGGGAGTGGTCTGGGCCTGCCTGACTGCTGCTGTAGGCGCTGTTGCAGTGAGTGCTGTTCTATCTAGTGCTGTTCTATCTTCTGGTCACACCAAGAGACAGTAAACTGACTAGTGACAAACATATTATACAGGGTGTCCCTAAGGTCTGGACACATAGGAAGTCTCATTAGCTATAATGTTTTTGCCTCCACAGATTAAATAGGGCTTTGTCGAAAGAAGAAAGAGTTGAACTGGTATTTCTCAGTGGACGTGAAGGATGGACATATGGAAAGACAGCAGATGAAGTTAATGCACATCATTCAAGGAGGATTCCACTTGGCTTTTCCACAGTGACCAAAGTGGTTAAAAAGTTTAAAGAAACAGGCAGTGTCATGGACAAACCCTGTTGTCAGCAGAAACTAAAGAATTGGTCATGACCCCCCAAAAAATCACTTCCCTAATCCGAACCCTATCTTTCGATATGTCCATCCTTCACATCCACTGAGAAATAACCCGTTCAACTATTTCTTCTTTCGACAAAGCCATATTTAATTTGAGGAGGTAAAAGCATTATAGTTAATGAGATTTCCTATGTGTCCAGGCTTTAGGGACACCCTGTAGAGGATACAGTCAAAAGCATATGTGGTTGTAACCCCTTGTTGTTTTGCAGGTGTTAAAGGAAGCCAAAGTGTTGGTTGGAGTCTTCATGATGCAGAACCTTCCTCAAGTAGCCTTCTTTGTGTATCTGATGTACACGGTAGGCTGACAGTAACGTTTCTCTGAATCCATATTATTACTATGTGCTTTTTATAGTGGACTGGGTTATACAGATGCTGATCCATGGATGACTTAAGTCCTTTTCAGACATTAAATGCATAACGTAGATATGGGCCACTTTATTGTTCCTCACAGCATCATTCAGACGTCCCCAGCACACTGATGGAGAAAGCCGTGGTGCACACACAACATTTAGTCATGCGTGGAAGATTGGACATGACATTAAGTGCTGTAACATACAAACCAATGCCATAACAAACAGTAGACTATATCTAAATCTGCTATGTATCAAATGATAATGTAATTCAGGTGTGAAATAAATGCACTTAGTGTTGTAAAACATATATTTTTTAGAGTGCAGAAGAAGTATCAGATGGCATATAAAATAATTGAAAGTTATATTTAAGTGCATTGCTTGAATACTTAGTTACTTTCCACTGTTGCAGAGTGCCGCCACCAACACACAAATAGATGCAACGTAAGCAGCACTTCAGTTCATGACCTGTTTAAACTGCTGCTTGAACGAATCCCCTTCAGTAAAACACACTGAAACGTTGACACTGATATGACGTTCACTGTTTTGAAGCACTTTGTACACTTAGAAATGGATTTCTGCAGTGAAGTAATGCGGTTTGCTTTAATCCCAGGTTATAGAGAAGTGGTTCCATGACAACATCTACACTCTGGAGGCAGCTGCTGTCACTGGAGCTGCCATTTCACTGATGATCAAAGTGGCTTTATTTTGGGGCCTTATCAGACTGGTTCACAGCTTTGGACAAGGCCTGAGAGAGAGAAGTGAGTAAACTGGCTTCACTGCATTTCTGTTTCTGGGTTTCAGTCCTTCAAAAGTAACTCTGAGCATGAGGGGAATATTTCCATGGCAGTGTGTGTTCACCAATATATAAAAATCCTGGACCAATTTTCTTAGTATTCCTGATTGTAAGATTTTTTTCTGAATCTGCAGATACTGAGTGTGTTTATGTTGGCTAAAACGATATTAGAACACTAAATGCTACTTTTAACCTGACATTCTGTTGATGCTGTTTTTTGTTCTTGTTTTGTTTTGTTTTTTACAGTGTTTGCATCCAGCTAGTCTTAAACCAGGTCACGGCTGCATGCTGAGTGCCTAATAAGAGCATTAAGAAACTTTAGCACTGTAGTGCTAACCACAGAACTCCAATTTCTTTTCAGCATTAACGCCACCAAATCGATCACTCTACATTTTTTTTAACGTCTTTTTTTTTTATCCAAATGTGTTGTTTACTGTATTGATTTTTTTTAGACTTTGGCCTTTTTATAGAATTTTCTGTAAATCAACTCCTCATTTCCACCTGGTATTAGCACTGATCTGTACCTGAATACATAGTCTGGATAATGATATCTAATCCACGAGTCTTTGTGTTTACACCTGCTAATAAAATGCATCATCTTGATTGTATACAGTTTGTTGCCAGTGCAATATGAATGATAGTAGCTGTCGGTTTGTCAACAAACTTGGCTCATACCAGGTAGCTGTGCTGCTGTTTGCACTATATTTCTTTTCTGTTGCCAAGCAGACATGACTTTTGCTACCTGTAGCTTTTCTCAGACTTTTTTTGAATAAATTATTTTCTTCAGAGTGTGGTCAAACTGCATAGATTTACCCCTGGCTGAGATCTTATCACAGTGGGAACCTGACCAACCCCAAATGTGGTCTGACCAATCTGATCACATTCCAGTCTCAATGTGCATTTACATCTTATCCTCTTACCCTCATTTATACAGATACAGATCACACTTAACACCCATCCACTCACCCATCATCCATACATGCTTAATTCTCATTAGGGTCATGGGGCAACTGGAGTCTATCCCAGCTGACTTAGGGGGAAGGCAGGGGACACCCTGGACAGGTCACCAGTGTATCACAGGGCTATACATAGAGACAAACAATCACACATCTACAGACAATTTAGAATCACCAATCAATGCAGATAGATCCCAGGACGTGAACCAGGGATCTTCTAGCTGCAAGGCGACGGTGCTAACCACTGAGCCTCTGTGTAGCCCCACTTAAAGACCAGGTATAAGAAATATTATTTTTATAGATTTCCATCTAAAACTACATAATATGCTTATCATCTTAGACTGGGTTAATATGAATTTTTAATTTGTACTTTTACTCTAGTATATATGGTGTCCCTAAAGTCTGGACTGATGGGAAATCTCTAACTATATTTTTTGCCTCCACAGATAAATTATAGCTTTGTCAAAAGAAGCAGCAACTGAACTGGTACTTGTCACTTTTCCTGTGTCCAGACTTTAGGAACAACCTGTACATTGTAATACCTAACTCCAGCAGAAATCCATTCATAATGTAACTTTTTCATCTCAAAAGGTAATTTTTGTTTGTTTCATGGAAATAATATTCAGAGTTTACTGAGTTAAGTGTTCTTTTTAAAATTGTAATTGTCTAAATGAAATCATGTGCTCTGTAGACTACTACTTTGGGCAACACTGGAATATTTTCATTAACAGATGTCTTTCACTGAACTTTGTGCTGCACCTTATTGCAAATGTTTTTTCATCCAAAGTTCCTAATAAAATATTAAAAGAAGATTGCTGCTTTGATGTATTACTCAGTGAAAAAGAAAGCATTTGGATATAACCCCAGTTCCATGACTGGCTTCTCTGTGGATCTCAGAACTAGTCCTTCAGGCACCACATTCCCACGATTCATAGCAAACATGATCTGAAGGACAGTTTTCGGGTGTGAAGCTGTTTGATCAGACAGGACGACACACACTTCCTGGTTAAACTCTCTGTTTATTAAAGTGTTTTGGGGAAAAAATATTCATATTAGAAACATTAACAAACTTAATACAAAAGTTAGAATGACAGGTTCTCAGAGTTACAAAAGTGAAAAGCAGTACGAGAGCTGACAATGCTGAAGGTGGGTTTTTATGTGGAACTGGGGTTTAAATAGTTCAACATTTAAAACAAACCTGCCAGCATCTTTCCTAAAAAGTAGACTATTCATGTTGTCCTGGAATGCATTTTGAATAAACTTGAATGTAAAAGTACGTCACTGTATCTCTTTACAATTACAGTCGGTTAAATAGGAATTAGAGTTGTTAACACAGACTTTTTCCTCATAAACAAAAAGAATCAACAACTGAAGAATTTATTAATGTAAAAAAGTACCAAATAGATTTATTTCCATTAATACATTGTAAACCAGTTAATAAACATGTTGACTTTACAAAATACATTTTATACAAGCGTTACATTTATATACATACGCAAGAGTTAAAGGAATGATTGCCTTTTAGAGCTGAGTCTGTTTTGCAGAGTTTCAACTGGTGATGCCACTGCTCCTCTTTTCACTCTAACACAATTTGCAGAGCCAAATTAGAATGTATATATTAACATCTGTACACTAAGTCCAAACTAACATGTCGGGTAGGCCACCTTGAAGTGTTCACTTGTCACAAACTGATTGGAAGTCTAATGATTCCTCCACATTCACACATAGAACAGTAAACCACCCACAGACATTGGTCTAGAAAATACATTTTCAAAAGTTCAGCTATGGCTTAAAGGACATTTTAAAAAGCAGACATGAAAAAAAATAAAGACATCTGAACTGTGGTCTGCTTGGAATGAATCCCACCTGTTAGCGTTTACCAACAGCTGAACACAGAGATATAATGCAACATTAAATAGAATTCAATCAAGTGTCATGTGCTGCTGATGGAGAAGACGGTCAACATGGGGTTATAATGCGCACGATACAGATATGTGCAAGTGTATGATAAAAAAATATGACAAACATGATGTAAACCTTGAAAAATAAGATTTATCTATGTTAATGATACCAGTGTTTAAGGCACAGTCTGTACAGTTGGGCTGCTGCTGCCGAGTAGACGTGCTGAAAATCTGCTCTTCCCCTGAATGCGCCTAAAAACATTAGTTGACGGCATTACAGCGTTTTTCCTGACCTGTTTAACAGAATTTGAAGCGTCTGATTTGACAGATTGCTTTTCTTTCATGTAATTTCCTCTAAATAGTGCAACTTGGCCTTCACCTCCAATGAAAAAACAAGGCTTTTGCCATTTATAAAGTAGCAGTCGTACCCCTGCCGTCTGTCTCAAGGATTCGCAGACCTGATGACACCCATTAAGAGTACTGCAAAAACTGCCGTCCACAACTGACCTCTGTGCACTTTGGTTCAAGGTCAACTCAAGTGTTGTACTTCCATTTGATTACTAGTCAAAACATCTTTCTCTACAAGCTGCTTCTTGACTTCAAAGGGACAGTTTTCACAGCATACAGATCCTTCACCAATGGGGGGCCAAACTCCATTCGAAAATCCAACATTTTAATAAGCCAACACAATGCAGAACTTGACGTGTGTTTTTTTGGGTGGGGAACTTGACAGACTTTTTATTAAATGCGTTTTTCTCCTAACATTTAGTCTCTGACTAGCGTGAGTTAGATTGTCACAACGTTCAGATTTGTTTTGTATTGAGACCAAAGTGTTCCATGTCTATTAATAAACTGTAAATTATTCAAATTTGTTTTTTTGGAAAAGTTATTTAACAATCTTATTTGTATTTTTCTTAATTTTTGTTTAATAGTATTAGTATTAATATATATAGATATTTACTGTAAATGCTTTCATTTCAGTAAGTCCTTTCTCAGGTCTGTTTTTATGCTGCCTTTTTCTGAACAACACATGACAATGTAGTAGTTCCCATTCTCTGCAGACTCAACAACTGTTAGCAGCCAACACCCAGCTAAAAACAACCAAAATATTTAGTTTCACTTTGGGTCTTATTACTTCACCTTTCTTCCTGTAAAATACAGCATTAAGGCCCGCAATAGAAGCATTTTTTGGATCAGTATTCTGTGGAATTATTTCAATCCATGTGAAGGGCAACATTATTACAAGAGACCTTTTTGAACAGAGCTTGGTTCTACCTTCCATCCATAAAAAATAAAATGGCAACAGAGCATGGTCAAGGTAAAATGATGACTTCAGAAATCCTTGGAGACCTTAGAAAAATCTTGCAGCCTTAGAACTCCTCATCCTCTGAGCTGAGATAGTTCTGTTTCTTCCTCACGTTCCAGTGCAAACACTGAGCCAGACTCTCAAACCAGTCATTGACCGGGTCCCGGAAACAGATGGAGGGAACAGGGAAGCAGGAAGTGGTGATGGTAATACTGGAACAGGGATGGGGAAAAAAACGTCAGATAAGGTTTTCTTTGTCTCACACAGGCTGAATGCAGAGTGATGAAAGAAAAGCCCAGGTATTTGCAATCGTAGAACAAAAGGACGTGTTGACACCATATGCAGTAACACCACTTCCTTGTGATGAAATACTGGCAGCTCATTTCGAGAACCAGGAAGGTGATTATGATTGGATGAGTTACATAAAGAAAGAAGGTGGATGTGGCTCAGTGGACACTCACGGCCTAAAGCGCATTAAGCAGGTTGATAAGGTTACATAAGAAAACCTGTAAGTGTTGAGGCAGCAGGTGAGGGAGTCGCTCACTCTGCGGACTTTGTTTTGCTTCATTTACTTTGTTTCACCTGTGTCACCTGTGCCGAGCAGCTCGATATGTGGACTAACCTGTCTCCGTGGCAGATCTCTTGTCTCTTCCTTCCATCAAATGATACCCAGGCTGTGTTTCTAGCGTCACATGACAGCATTATCTGACAAACGACAAGGAAAAAAGGCGTGCTATTTATAAAGGAAAAATGCCAAACTTACACCATTTATCAGAACAAGAAACTTCCCAATGGTCATTGAACTACTCATCTGATATTTTTTTGTAGTTGATGCATTTGATAAATGGATTGACAACATACTAAATAAAACCAAAAACACGTTTGTGACATTGCATGCTGCAAACTTAGCAAACTCTTAAAATGACATGCTGCAAATTCGGATCTGTTGTCAGGGTTAGGGTTAGCAAAGCAAACCACTTGATCAAACATCAGTGCGGATACCTTGAGTTCAACCCCAGCGGGCACCACGATGGGTCTGAAGGACAGCGAGTGTGGGCAGATGGGGGTGATCATGATGGCTGGGACGTTGGGATGGATCATGGAAGCTCCTGCTGCCACAGCATACGCTGTGCTGCCTGTAGGTGTAGATACTATCACACCTGAAGGGGACAAAGAGAAATATTCACTGTTTCACTGTGTCAGCCAAAGAAACTCCAGTACACAAGATATTTAACTGCATCTTCCAGGTAAGAAGTCCCCCAGGCTTACTCACTGTCCAGATCTGCTTCTATTAACTCTAAATTGTCACGGCAATGAGCAAAGAAACAAATGTTAGCTGCAAGAGTGAACATAAGAGTCTTCATGCACTCTGTATCACAATACAGCCAAATTCTCCAATAAAAGCTGGTTTCATTTACATAATTTTGCCATGCGGCCAATTGTTTATCTCTGAACTTTCATTTGCAGATTCCTTCCTTCCGGAAACGAATGAGGACAGCAGCAGCTCATTGGTTGTCACAGTTGAAACAGTGCGTTTAGAACAGGGCTAAAAACAGGGGCTATACATAGTAAAATCACCCATCCTTGTAATATTTTTATATGAAAACTTAAGATGCATTGTGGGGCCACAAAATGAAAGCTTCAACAACTTTGGAGTTAATAAACTAAACTGCATTGTGTCATCAGAAGGTGGTGCTATAGGCTACACCTGGCGCTAAAGGACCAGAAACAAAACCACCACTGCGTTCCAAATGACTTCCGTTCACCTTTCAGTAACCACTGCAGCCGCACTTACAAGTACATACAACTAGGACAAAGTACTTTGTCATAATATTGCGCCTTTGACCATCTTGCTTGCAGTGTAAAATCTCCTCTCTAAGTGCTCAAGGGACAGTACATTGGACTTGATGACCTCAACAGCATGCTGGCTTGCAAACTGTAACATCAGACCAACGATGTCAAACATCCTGGCATTTTTGGCATACAATATATTACCCACTATGCCACAGTAAAACTACTCTATTGTCTGGTTGTATGGATACTGGAACGTACTCCAGTTGTTTATCAACTGTCAAAAAACCTTGAGGAAGAAGAAAAACTAAATTTACATGGTAAATTTCACATTCACAAGATAGGAAGAAAAAGGCATTGTTTTTAGGCAAGTTGTAATAATTCTTTCATGTTAGCTGGTATTGGTCATATATGCTCCTTATGTCAGAACTTACTTAGAAAAGGAGTGTTAATTATCTACAAAGCATATTAATTGTTTTTCAGGAAAAAATTGGAAACCATTTACCAGACATAATTTTTTAAATTTTGCACAACTGGGGAGGGTTTTTTTCAAACTGCTTTTACTAACCTGACTGAAAATATGGCTACTCAAATTTTTGACTACCTTTCTGGATGGGGATCTTTGCATGCTTTAAATATTTTGCTGCAATTTTCTATAGCGTGTGTACAAAGTACACCAAGTACCCTGCTGTATGGGATGTGACAGCCAACGAGAGTCGCAGAGACTAAACTTTGACCCATCCTCAGACCTTCCTGTCTGGGCTGCTATAAAGTTTTACTCAGAGTGTATTAAATAAAGTAGCTCTCAGCCCAGGAAGACAACATACAGCAATGACCAGATTTATGTATTAGCACATTGTGACTCTTGTTTGAAGGAAAGAGTCGTACAGCATTTACCCAAACCAGTGAGTGTAAAGACACTCTGCCCACTCACCATCTCCCTGTACTGTTGTAATGAGGTGTCCATCCAGGAAGAGATCGACATTGGAGAGATAGGAGGAAGGTCCTCTGTCCACCACTACCTCATTCAGAACCTGAAACACACCAAATCAAAACTAATTCAAGTTGTAACTTGGAATTTCCAAGTTGCGTTACCCTGGTGACCTCCACTGCTGGCATGATTTCACTAACAGGCTCAGACCAGACATTGTTGGATTTGTGCCAGTAAAAAAAAAAATACTTGTTGGAGACCATTAACCTCTTTCCTGCAGTTGGAGCAACATATCATTCATGACAGCAGTTGTGTTGTTTATCAGCACGTTCAAAGCCTACAGGCAGCAAGGTGAAGACGGTTGAGTCATGATGATCACACCACATGGATGTGCCTTTGACCTATTTACAATGAGCCGAGTAGAATAGAGCTGCACCCTGTAGCCGACTGATAAATATTTTGGAGAACCCAGGTCTATAATCTAGCAGGGCTGGTATGTAAATCACTCATTGGACAGAACTATCAGTTCTACAGTTCAGGTCTTGGCAATCAAAGGGTGAATAATAATGTAGAGGTACTGAAATGGTGTTAAAGGTGTAGAGATTACCTGATACTGCAGGGCTTTGCGGCTACTTTCGATGTCCCCATTGGTCAGGATGATACCCTTTTCGTCCACTCTGGCTTTCTTCTCCCAGTTCTCTTTAAGCACCCGGACTTTCAAGCGACTTCGCAGGACAATGGCAGCATTACCTTTTACACAATACATATAACCATCCATTATCTCCACACCGCTTAATCCTCATTAGGGTCTCAGGAGGCTGGAGTGTATCCCAGCTGACTTAGGACACTCACATTCACACCTATATAATATATAATATTATAATATAATATAATATTCACACCTGGATAATTTAGAATCACCAATTAACCTCGGCATGTTTTTGGATCGGGGATCTTCTAGCTGTAAGGTCAAAGTGCTAACTACCAAGCCACTGTGCAGTCCACAGCACATATAGTCTTTGGCAAATTAAAACTGGAGCACAACCTCTGCTTTACAAACCAAACAGGGATGCTGAGTGTGTGGCTGATAGACAGGATAGAGAACATTTAGTTACCTTCAATAATTTGGGTGACCTGAGACTGGTAGGTGTCAAACTTGAAAGGTGTCAGAAAGCCCAGAGAACCCAGGTGGAAGGCCATAACTGGTGGAACGCTCTCCTACACATAAATAAACGAAGGAGCTTGTAGCAGTACATGTAAAAAACACACAAAATGCTGCATTTAAAGTGACAGAAGGAATGCCGGGCTGAATACCTGGAAGAGCGAAGATGCGTAAAGCAATGTTCCATCTCCACCAAGACAGATGATAAAGTCTACACGATTGGAGATGTCATCGAGATCTGACAAATATAAAAGACAAGAAATCACTTAAATCTGCTATAATAAAGTCATTTTTTAAAGACAGACTCCCCATATAATTGCAGTGAAGGTGACTGATTATCATACCTTCTCTGAAAGTGCAGAATTTCTTAGTAATGGCCCCGAAGTTTTCATCGTCTGATATAGCTGGGTCCTCCAGAACTTTTTTTTCCACGTAAACAATCATATTTTTTACCTATAGCAACAGCCAAGAAGACAAAAGCTTAGCAACAGCCATTTCATTTATCATTTTTTAAACAAATACTGACCATGTCCATGCTAGCAATAAAATGTTCAGTTGAGTCTGAATGGCTGTTGAAGCCTGATAATCTCTGTTAGCCAATTATCATCATGGTTGACACAGTCCTTTGCAGATGATAAAGTATTCAATTTAGGGGTGGGAACCATACATTGATCAGAAGAAAGATGGTATCATGATACAGTGATTCTGAGATGCTTGATTCATTGCAAGACAATCACCTACAACATAGAGCAATGTCTGTGGGGAAAAAAAGCAAACACCATTGCATTGTGGTGTCAATTTGTATTATTACTCTGCCAGGGAACGTGGTGGAGTTACGTGACGATCGGCGTTGGTTTGTCTGTTAGCAATATTATTCAAAAACAGACTAACGGATTTGGATGAAATTTTTAAGGGAAGGTCAGAAATGACACAAAGACAAGTGATTAGATTTTGGCAGTGATGCGGCTTATAGTCTGGATCCACGGATTTGTTAAAGATTTCTGTATCATTGCGAGATAGCAGCACAGTGTCACTGTAACTATGACTACAAGTGAACACTACTGCTGCCTGGTGATGATAACATGATTGTGATCCTACTACAAATTGACCACTGCAGACTTATCAGGACTTATCCATCGGAAATGACACAAGGAAGGAGCAGCCTTGGCAGAGTACTGTGCTGTCTGAGTGCTTTTCTTATTATTACTATTATTATTACTGTCAAATTTTAATGCTGTGTCAATGCAAACAGTTAGCTCTCAGATGTGCTTTGCTCTGCTACATAAGGAAAAAGAAAAGTTTGTTTGCATTAACAATCTGCAAGGGCTCGATCCCTGGTTCATAAACAGCCTACTATACAGTGACAACGGAGCCTCTTCACCCGTTGCTCAACCTGCAGGTGTACAGGTCTCCTGAGGAATGCTAGTCTGAGGCCACCTGAGCCTTCTGTCACCCTCAAACCTCTGCTGATGAAGGCTGAGGCCTGCTAGGACTGGTGGTTGTCCTTACAAGATGGGCTTTGTGGTCCACCATGTAAACAATACACTCCGTCCTGCCTGCTCCATGGGCTGACGGACTTGTTGTTGAATAAATAAATAACAAATAATCCTAGGTTTTACCATCTTTCTATATTTAATATGTATCAGGGGGAGATGATTCATTCATTCTTTTTTTTATATGTACATTTATTCATTTGTGTGTGTGTTTTCACTGCTTTGATGAAATGAAAATGATTATTTGTGCGCCTTGATAAACAGCGGTTAATTCAAATGAAATCTTTTCCTGTTGGTCTTTATTTAAAACCTATCAGTAATTGTTAATGTAGACTAAAATAAATATTAATTAATATTTTTTTTAGCTTTATTGCCCACTTCTAGTCCCACCCCTTATTCCTATCTGTGTAGCATCAAGGAAAAGGTCATGTATCACCATTTGAATACTGAAATTTTTGCCTAACAATAATAATAATAAAGAAGAAGAAGAATACTGACACCAGTGCTGATAGATTTTCTACTTTTTTTTGGTTGATCTGACAGGAAGGGGACAACATACAAAAAAGGTTCATGCTAATTCCACACCACCAACAAACACAAACAAGCTGCCACTGAGTGGTATCAGTCTTGGTACATAGTCTTACCTCGGTGAGAAATATGCAGAGCTCTTTGAAAGGCTGAAGCAGACTGGCATCTCGGATTTTCTTGATGACAAGGACACTTTTTGGTGGCTTGTTCCACGTCAGTCTCTGGCTGGCGGGGTCCTGAATGTGCCTGAATGTACAAATGGAACTATTACAGCTGGAGGAAAAAACAGACTTCTTCCTTTCAGCAAGAATTCTCCATAAAAAATTTAAATTAAATAAACTGGTTGACAGAGAGAGAGATGGATGATAGGTAGATTTTTACTTCAGTGAAGTTTTGGGACTCGAGCCACATACGTTAGTCAATGTACAATCTGTTAAGTGACTGAAGATTCCTAATGTTTATTGTCACCAGGATTTCTTAGTACCTATCCAATTAGAGGCGCAGGCTTACAGTTTAACATTGTTTCCACACACTTCTGACCCCACATGCTGTGTGCAGGGCCCTCACCTTAACTCAACTCCTGACAGTGTTCACAAAAGACAAAACTGTGAGACAGACAAGGTGGAAAAAATAGTTAGATTGCTGTATTGAGAGCAAAACTTAAACACAACTGATTTTAAAAAATGGCTATTACAAAAAAAATCCCGACAGCAGGTGAACATTGTGATGATGCCTCAGGAAAAAATATGCTAAAAAGCTTCTTCTTCAGTCACTTAAAAAAAAAAAAAAAGTGACTGAAGAAGAAGCATGAAATTCAGATTTCCCACGTGTTCTGAAAGGAAAAAAGTGACTCAGTTCAAAGGTTATTTAACAATACCAAAGTCTGTTGACTTTGGTTAGTTATGGCTGTCATTAGTTGCAGCACTGCCATACATATTAGGGAATTACTGACTGGATAATAGGCTGATTCTAGTTGCTGATACAATACTTCATTCTTGCAGTTCTCATGCAAGAATTCAGTTTTGAAACAGCCATGATTTTAATATATAATTCGATTTACAATTGCAAACATGCTTTTGTCTTTGTCACTTTTATGTAACAAATTTTAAAATGCTGCAATGTTAATGTGCTAATGTGTTACTACACATTTCCTTAGTCCCGCTACTTAACTTTCACATGAAAACTTAAGTAAGTAAGTAGGTAAATGAGGCAATGAAAATTTTAAGGTTTGTGTAATAGATTTACAGAGAAACTTCCTCTAGTACATATACTGTGACTTTTACACTAAAAACATGCTAAGACAGAGCAGTTTCAAGCTTCATTACAATCCGTTGTACATATCACTGAGACTAAATGAGAGCATGAGGACATTATTGGTAATCTGCATTTGCTCAAAGCAATTCATCCATTTAATGACATCTGAAACCAGAAACAACTTAATTTGTCAATTAAGTCGTGTGAATGCTTCAAGCCCATAATGCCAGAGGTTATATTCAATAAATGCTGTTAATAATAAACACAATTAATGACAACAGGCTTTGAAACTATTAAATTTATGAATATAGGGTTGGAATAGTTAAGAATTAATTATTAATGCATGTAACTAAATGATTAATTCTCTGACACAGCAACATTAACGATACATATCGTCTGTGCAGACTGTCATTCATCCAGATCGTGGTATATCTCAGTGCTACAACAGAGGCAACTGGACTTGCTTGAGTTTCTAGTCAGGGGACTCACCCCCACTCAGCCAGAATGGAACACGCCTTTAAGGATAGAGGTGAAACGCCTTCATGACACTCAAACAAGTCGGATGGCCTTTGTTTTAGCACATAAATACATCACACATGTTACATCATCTGGTGTGAATTCTTTATTGGAGGTGCAACTGAGTCTCTTCATAATATAATGTAACCAATTATGGCCCCACCTCATGCATTCAGGTCATATTACTTCTATGCTTCCATTACTCTTTTACAGTGATTTACTGTACTGATTAGTTTCAGGGCTATTATAATGTGACTAATAGACTGCAGCAATGTATCCATACCAACCGCGCATGTGGCCTACCATCTAATATAGTAGTCACTGGAAATCCTACAATACATTTGACTGTTGATAAAAATGCAGCGATTACACACTCACGCTGACAGTGATTACTTCAGGCTGCCACACTACACTTTAACCTGCCTTTGCACTTCTTCTGAATGATGCGACACATTGACAGAAGACCACACGGGCTTTCTCTCCCCCTCAACACGCTTCCATCCCCGCAAATAGCATAAGAAGGCAGCATCATTATGACATATCCAGTTCCTGTTTCTTTCAACACAGATTTAGCCAAGCAGTAATGGCTGTAGACCAGTCAAGTGTACTAAAACATCCCCAAAATGAACTGGATCTGAGTTTCCCAACAATGAACAGGTGCAAACATCTAAAACTCAAACTGTGCTGACCTGGTTTCAAATACAGTTGCATGAAACAAAGCAAAACTTCATTAGCATTTGAAACGGCGACAAGCTGTGATCTATTCATGAACAATTTCTCATCTGACCACTCAAAGCATCCACACCCCGACCTTCCCATTCATTCAACAACACTGCTCTGTCCCAACCACAGCGCCATGCTGTAACAACAGCCGGCCTGTGATAACACACAATCACGAGCACTTTTAAAACGTTGATACAACACAATTAAACCTTGATATCACGCTGGAGTCCAAATACACAATACCCCAACCTTGCACTCTCAGGACAAATATATGTTTTTGTTCTATGTTCCAATTACTTTAAAAAAAAAAAAAAAAAAAAAAAAAAAAAAAAAAAAAACGAAGAAAGAAAGAAAAAAAAGGAAAAACTATTCTCTGCTTTGTCTGAACCTATGAAGCATAGCCTCGTTGTTACATCAGTTAAACATTACCATTAGCTCACGGCAGTGAAACTCTGCATCTGGCTGGCAGTAAACTAATGTGTCAGTTAATACTTTACCTATCAAACATATTCTCTCTGCTGATACAAAGACAGGGAAGATGCTAGAAGGTCTTCTCACCATTTCCAGACTCTGTTCTCACTGTGGCTCCCAGAAGCCTCCTGCAGTCCATACGAGTTGATCTTCATGGTTGTACACATGTAAGGAGGATGCTGCTTCAGTCTGACTCAGCTGGAGAACGGGGCTCTGTCCTGGTGACCCGCTCTGACAAAACAACTCATTCTGTCTCTAACAACTTCCTCGAATACTACACATTATAGAGCAGCTTTAGCAACAGAGTCACTTCTTGCAGTCAAGCTGTGAGTCAGCCTCAGGCTGTCTGAGAGTCTCTCCATGTGCTGTGGTCAGGCCCTGCAATCAGCTAATAACCCCTCGAGCTGGATTCACTCGGGCTATATTTGTCCCCGTGAGGACTTAACACTAAACCTTCCTGGTTGCATTCTGCTGCTGAATTAACGCTCTCACTCATCTTAAGGTTGACTTCATCTCAGCCCCGCCCACTCAGCTGTGCTGAACCCGCCCATTTCAGGGAAGGGCTGTCCTTGTTTGACAGGTATGATTCACTGAAATCCAACACTGAAACAACGCTGGCATAGCTGCTCCTAAAACTAGTATATTCACTGTAATGACAGGTATTTTACCACCAAGTATAGCAATTATCAAAGCGTTAAAGGTGACGCATGGTAAACAGATATACCTTTTTTAAGGTTTACATTTCAGTATAAAACAAGTTCAAGTACACCTGAGCTTGTTTTATGGCTCTTATCCAGGTTATTTTCTCCTGACTAGATCCTTGTTTGTGTTATATCTACTGTCAGATGTACGTCGCTTTGGATAAACGCGTCTGCTGAATGACATTGTAGAAATGTAGCAGTACATCAAAAAACAAAAAAAAAAGATCCCTGTCAATTACCTAATATTGTGTGCAAATAATGTAATTCTGCGTTATGGGAATACATCATGATGTACTTCAGCTTTGTGATGTTTCATTACAGTAAGAAAACTGACTTGAACATAGCCAGTTCTGTTCATATACATTACGCAGCTATTTCGGATAATAAACTTCCTTATTGGTAGTCTTTGTCTGGAAAACTAAAAATGCATAGTAGCATTACATATAAGATTATCCATGGTATAATGGGAACATGCATTGCAACTTCAGTTTATCATGCATTAGAGTAAAATAAGCAACATAAAACAAATAAGGTGTGGTATTCAAATGTAGTTCAGATATCCCCTAGAAAAACTGCCCTTTATATCCCAGTGATAATTTGACATTACAGTGTATTCTTGAACATTCAGGACAACCTGAAGTGGAACCAGTCTTTCAGCTGTTTGATGAATGGTAACTGCTTCAACATCATTTCCACAGATCAGATTGTATGACACTTTTTGTTCTTGCCTTAAATGAGCACACAAATATGTTCAGATGTAATCAAAGCCACTGGTGTAATTAGTTTTTGTGAAAACTCTGCAATCAGGAGTAAAAACTTAATTAACTAGACAGAAGATATTCAACAAGTTGCAAGGCTTGATTTATTTTTCTGCAAATAGGCACACATGGGTATGAGATTGCCGGACATGAATGTGACGACGGGGGAACATTCTCTTCTTAGTCAAAAACAAAGTGTCCATCTAGCCAGAGCAGTATCACAACCACACCCTTCCACAGAGGATCACATAAGTGGTGTGGGTCCTGTTTGGAGGGTCTAAATTGTGGCTATTTTACTTTTAAACCACCTTTCTATTGCCTCATGCACTAAAGCACAATGGCTATTGCCGACAGTGACTGCACATATAAAATCGAATTTATTTAAAATGTAATATATTTGATAACAGGGAATGTGTGGAACTAGGCCTAAAGGTACCATAGTCTGGCCTTTATTTGGAACAAAGACAGCCTGGTTTTACTACTTTTAACCTGTCTAGCCGCTTTAAGGGAGCTAATCCTTCAAATACAGCATCCTGAAATAGTCAGGGCTGTGAGACGCTTACATGACTATGAGAGTCAACAGACCAACAACATTCTGGCCAGTCTTTGACTGGAAGACGTCAAGAGTGTTTCATAACTCTGACATGACAGAATGTGTGTTATCTTTGACACAATAAACTAGTCCTACAACAAAGATCTACGTACCTTTATGAGGTCATCAACTTGTGTTGACAGTGTGTCAGAATGGTGGCAATATGATTGTGTGTGTAGGAAGTTGTGTTGATGAATTGCATTGTGTTATATACTTACCGGTAAACAAGATATGTTACATTGCTAGTTGCATAGCATTACATCTAGAGGCTTATAACTGTATGAAGCGAACCAACGCCTTTCTTACATTGTCTCAAAAGCTGAATGTTAGAAGCTTTATAAAGATAGTGTTTATTGTATTTGATTAGGTCCTATGTAACAGACAGAGCTTTGGAAACAGCTAGTAACATTATGTCGTCAAAGTACAATATTAAAATATTTCCTAATGTTTGTAGAGATTCAGAGACACAACACACTGAGAAAAAGAGTGATTTCCTAATTATAGTGAAAAAAAAAATCACAGAACTATTTAAAATCCTTCTCCTTACATACAGACATTAATAGTTCATAGTTTCACCTCATAGTTTCATTTTATTGTATCATCTTATTCCAATAGAGCACTCAGGTTGCAGGCTGACCTGTGGTTCTTCGAGTACACAAAACTGGAATTGGATGCAGAGCCTTCAGCGATCTGATGCCTCTCCTGTTGAATCAACTTTCAGTCTTAAGATTAGACTTAAAGCGTTCTTTTTTGAATTAAGTTCTGCTCAGTTGACTTTAAAACATCCCTAGTCACGTTACTTCCATGATGCACTGGGCATTTCTCCTCTACTCTTCTCCATACATATATAAGCCTCTTTTCATGTAATTAACTTTGTGTCTCCTCTCTCTTCCCCATAGTTTGTGTTTTATCATCTCAGTCCTCTCTCCTCATACCTCTCTGCAGGTGCCTCTGGCTCTGGAGCTGCAGGTTTCTGATTTATGGCCGTCAGTGCTGCCAATCGGCCCAGTGCTTTTATTTCTTTAATGCTAATCTTTTCTTTCTTACTTCTCCTCTTATCTCAGCTGTTTGAGGCAGACAACCACCATCCCCGAGTTTGGTTCTATCGGAGGTTCCTTCCAGTTAAAAGGGAGTTTTTCTTCCCCATTGTCATCAAGTGTTGCTCAAGGGGAAATTATGTAGTTTCTCTCTAAAACACTGTAAGATAGTGACCTTAGTATAAAGTGCTCTGAGATGGCTGATGACTAAGTATAACATAAATAAATCTGAAATGAAGTGAAAAGCCAGGATTTTTCTCTACCCCATAATACTGAGCAGTAAGAAAGTTAATTCATGTGACAGTGACAGTTTTCTTTTCTCATTCTGGCTCTGTACTACAGCATATTGGAGTTATTTAAGGTGATCATGAGGTCAAAAATGTTAGCGTTGTGCTGTAATACGAGGGGACAAGTAAACTGTTATATATCATAACATTACAGTTGTCATATTTACAACCTGCTGGCAAACACAAACAGCAGCATACATCCTTAAAGTCTTCTGTCATTGGGCTCCTTCAGGCCTTTACTATTGGATGTCTTCCTTTCTTGCTTTTTTCAGTATTTATATCAAAACAATTCTTTTAAAATACCTCAATTTGAGACATTTTTTAACAAAATCGTTTTTGATTGTTAGATATTGTTCAACACATAGCTGAATGTACACTTATTAATGTCTGTAAGAATAGATGTGTAGCAGGACACGCCTTCTAAACATTTACGCAATGTGACCCAGGAATCTGTGAAGCCAAATCGTGGAAATTTTTTGACTGGTCAAATCAGTCACCTGACCTCAAACTGCCCGAGCATGTCTGACTTGCTGTAGACCAGAATGAAAGAAAACAGCCCCTGAAACCTGCAGCTGTGATACTTACTGCAATGTGTCTCTTGCACCAAGCATAAAAAGTTGTCCAGTAATTATAGCTGGCAATATATGCCTTATCTTGTTTACTTCTTTTTTTTTTTTTTTTTTTTTTTTTTTTTTTAAATCAGAAGTGATAACTATTTGATTGTACATTTATTTCAATGTGAAGCCAATGCGGAATGTAGGGCAAAGTGTACTGATATGGCTGGCTTTAAAACTCCTTGGCACTCTGTTGAAATTGATTCAAGGGTGTGTTTAGGGTGTCGCTGACCATTTTAACGATGACTGGACATTATTTTCTGCAGCCAGTCCTTGTACCTGGAGCAGTATCACTCAACACATGAAATTCAGTTTGAAGAAGATGCTGTGAACCCCTGTATGAGCAACCTTAAACTATCTTTATTATTAACCGCCTCTATGATGATGCAAATTAACTGACAATGTTAATTTAACATAAAAAAAACTGTTAGTGTATCCATGAAGCACAACTTTGGTTTCAATTTTTCACCAAAACAAAAGCTAAAGAATAAATATATATTGCCATATACTGTATTTTTTTTCCTGACATGGAAGTTACACAAGAGGGTATTAGGACATTTAAACTGAAGACTGGGCTTCAAATCTCATAAAAAGACAGTTTAGGAGAAGCAACAGTACATATTCATAAGTTATATGTAGAAAAATACGCAGGTGAGCATTGGTTTCACTGGATTTGCTTCTTTGAGACACAAGTGATGTACGTTTGCCCCAGGATGCTCAATATTTTTATGGACAAAATTAAAAACAGGTTTCATTGTTTGTTTATGCATACTGACATTCTCTCTGTAGTTTGGTTTAAATTACTCAGCAAGAGCCTAATATAGTTAGCTGGTTTCAAAGGGGTTATGGCTGGTTAGCATGTTGTTCTGTCATGACTTCCACTGTATGTTCAGCTACTGTATGTTAAAGGTTCCCACCAATCATGCGTGGAGACATTTGAAATGACTCTGCTTTGCATATTTAACCCTCTGACCTCACAGCAGTTTCTGGATGATTTTGCTGCACCTCAAAGAGACTCTTGCTTTACTAAAAAAACAAAAAAAACCCCAACAACATGTGTCTCCTATCTGCTCTTCAGTTCAGTTCAGTCCAGCTTAGCTAAAAAGTCCTTGAGTATTTGCTCCATGACTGTTGGTTTCAACCAAGTCACTGGCTTCATGGTCGTAAATCTATAAAGTGCAACTGAAAGCGTGCATTAACAGGAGCTGGCAGTGGGAGCTGCA
Organism: Amphiprion ocellaris; assembly: GCF_022539595.1. Classification (NCBI taxonomy): domain Eukaryota; kingdom Metazoa; phylum Chordata; class Actinopteri; family Pomacentridae; genus Amphiprion; species Amphiprion ocellaris. Next base: position 11,266,210 of record NC_072773.1, on the reverse strand, counting down.
CGTGTGAAAAATAAGTTATTTTCAAGTTGATGAGAGCCATTGTAGTAGAAGTGTATGCTGACAGAAGTGATATAACTGTTTTAGCCATTAGGTGTGCAGGTAGGCTTCAATTTCAGTGTAATCTTTATCCAAACGCTGCGTACCCCAGGATAGGAAACGTTAAAACATTGTCTCTCTGGCTCTCCTCGGAAAAGGCTAGTTAGCAGCTATGAGCCAAGCTCAAGAAAAGACACTTGATCTAAAACCAGAGGTCATCTGAGCCATGGATCCAGAAAGGCATGCTCTTGTTAAGCCAACACAGGCCCAACGGCAACACCAGCAAGTGGTTCTATGGTTTTTTTGGTGATACACAGATTAAAGTCTGAATGCTATTCAAATTTGTACCCTGACTCATGACTGCAACAGAAAATGTGATTTAAAAAAGAAACAACAAAACTGTCTGTGTGGGACTTACATTACTGCGTGTGGATTCTGCAGCATGCATGCCTTCGGGCCGAATGTGGTCACGGGGCTTGGTCCATGAAGTGACTGAGTCCTCCTGACAGAGAGGAAGACAAACATACCGTTTTAAGGAACCTTCACAAATATGCAAATGATGACAAACTATTTTTACAGTGTAGAAAGTAAAAGTTACAATATACACAGTACAGAAGGCTATGTACATGACACAATGTTGTGCATAGAAGTTGTTCTCCTGCATTTAGTGTGTTATACTTATCATTTACAGAACATTGTAAGCTGAGAACAGCCAATGCTATACATCCTTGTTTGGACATGAAGGTCTCTAAAATTCCCAAATTACTGAATGCATGTTTTTGTCAAAATTCTCATCAAATAAATTTCACTTTTCATTTCTGTTTTCAAGAAAAAAGAGAAGTGATACATGTTGTGTTTGAGACATACAGAAACAACTTACAGCTTTCACTATTTAATTCATCACCAGGCAACATCAGATTATTTGGTTCACTGTCGGTCACGTTTTGTGATCACCTACCTGTGACAAACTGCTACACTGTCTAATACATTACATCAAATTAGAATGTGCTATATGCAGTGGATCTAGCATTTATGCTGCGTCAAGGCCCTTGGAAAATGGTAACAAGGTATTGTGAAACATCTGAAAAACAAATACTTTTATCCATCATAGCAGCATGGAAGATACCATATCAGTAGAGGTTGAAATGAAGTCAAACAGTTTTAATAACCATTAATATTCACAGAACAGGTATTTTTATCTTGTCTGAAGCTCATGACCACAGACGAAGCTGCTCTTACAAAAGCGGAAGAGTTTGACAAAGTGTGTCTCTATTGGGCTTTGTTAAAACAACGTGACTGTAGTTGGGGACTGTTTAGCAGCTCTTAAAGCTGCAGTAATCAATATCGTCATATTAATACTTGAAGAAAAGGAGATTTGCTCACAGTGACAAACACAGAGAATCATCACCACCTGTGCAAGCTCTATAGTGTTTGTTTACCCTGGTTTAGTTCAGTGAATTGGTATGACAATGACAGAAGTCAGCAGTCTTTAGTGACAACACTTGTACTGCGTGTCTGTCAGCTTGTGTTGGAGTTCTTTTTCCCTCTAGTGGAGAAAAAAACGTTAATGCACCTTTAACATTGCTACATTTACCCACTTAACCAAAGCGGAAGGAGAAATAAGAGGAACTCTGCCGCTACAGCACATGAAGGACAATAAAAAGATGCACTGCACAACTGATTTAATGGGTTTATTATACAAAGACCTGATACAGCTATTAATGTATGTGTATGTCTATGTATGTCTATATATGTTCAAACATATTTGAGAGAAGAAAAAGCCTGCACATTTACCCACAGAATCCGAATCCAACATGGGATCTCCATTAGGTTGTGTTTTAGTGCTCCTCCTCTGATTTGGTCAAGACAATGACACATCAAATACTTTGTTAAGTTATGCTAACTCTATTTTTATCCCAGGGTTTAAACTAACCTTAGATGAAGAGTTTAAAAACCTGTTGCCAAATTAAGATAGACCCAATTCTAATGTATTTGTGGGAGTGTATTTCAACATCTTGGACAAGTGTGGTCTTTTCAGTGACTTCTCCTTGTAAGAAACCTCAAACAGTTGCTAAAACATACATACAAAATCCTTGCAACACCTACAGTGAACAAACGGGTCATGGTTTAAATATTATGTTTCCATGAAGTCGCTTCTGTGATGGCTGCAGGAACTGAACCCACACATGCACATTTCACAAATGTCTGAGGTGGTGCAACACAGATCATGTCACAAGGCTGTGTCCAAAACATTTCTCACGAAACCTGGGGCAACTGCACTTGTTCTTAAACACTGCACAACAGCATCTCTGTCAGGTTACTGTGGACAACTTGAACAGTGGGGCAAAAATATCGTGCCATCGATCCTCTGCATTGCTGCTCACACCTCAGTGTGTGTCAAGAACTCTTTACCACTAGGGATGTTGGCTTTTTTTCCCCCAATAACCGATATGCTGATATTGTCCAACTCTCAATTTCCGATTCAGATATCAACCGATACCAATATATGTTGGCTTGTAAATAATTCTAAACCACAGACATATTGTTAGTCAGGCACAGCAGGCTTGTTACCGCAGCCACACTTGCAAGGCTTAAAGTGAAAAATAATCATAAGCCTGAATTTTTTTGCAGATTATAAAGCTGGTTATAGATTATAGTAACACCGAAAAAAGGCAGTAGGTTGTGGTAGGTACTCCATCTGACTACAGCATGGTGCAAATATATTGTTTAGCAACCAATCAGTAAAAGACATGGAAAAGGACACTGATTCACCTTTAAACAATATGTACACCATTGGCACTATTTATTCTGAAATATAGCTACAGGGCAAAGCAAAAAAAAAAAGAAAAAAGAAATAAATAAAAAGTATAGTTTATAACAGCAAACTATAGTTCAGTTGAAATAATACCAAAAAACTTTAAAGTGCTCTAAGAACTGGTAACTTAATCAGAAATAAATAAGAAAATAGAAAATAAACAAATACAGTTTACTATAGCTCAGTTCAATTAAAAAACCATTTACAGTGCTACAAGAACTGGTACGCTGAATCTTTATTTTGTCTCATCTATTTCTTCTTTCTTTCTGACATCTTCTACTTCTTCCGTAAGTGTTGAGGCAATGTTCACTCTTCCGTCTGCCAGATGTTGAGTTACTCTGGCCGCATCATCGTCAAAAAACTAACAAGCACATTCAGAATTTTGTCCAGGCTCTGGCTAGTGGTTTCGTCAATATACAATGAAAACATACATTTTTGCGCTTTTCTTAAATACTGGTGCTATGCCATGTATAATTATGGAACCAACACGCTGATCTGACACGGACAGTTTTGACAAAGCATTTGTATCTTCAGCACAGATGAACGAGTGGCTGAGATCTGGTGAACGAGAAGCCGTGTCCTGCAACGAACGTGCACACGCGTATTTTTAAAACTCACAAACCCGGTACCTCAGCGGTGGATGTTGCTTCCGGTAAACGAGTTGTGAGTTTCAGAGCGGACTGCAGCTCTGTGGGTCTGACTCCTGACGTGACACCACTGTTCTGCCGCTAGTTGCGTACATCAGTTTTTAGGAGCACATGGTACAGAAGCAAGCACCTGGCCCCTTCAGTTTTTCGCACCAGCAACCAAAGGGCTTGCCGTCTCTGTTTAACTCTTCCAACCACGGGAAGCGCCATTTATTTTTACTCTGCCAAGGAACGCGGCGGAGTTCTGTGACGGCGTACATCTGTTCCTCCGTCTATTTGTCTGTGAGCAACATTACTCAAAAAAGCGGAATAACGGATTTGGATGACATTTTCAGCGAAGGTCAGAAATGACACAAGGACTAAGTGATTTTGGCAGTGATGCGGCTTATAGTCTGGACCCACGGATTTGTTAAAGATTTCTGTATCACTGCGAGACAGTACCACGGCGTCACTGTAACTATGACAACAAGTGAACGCTACGTCAGCTGCAGACGATCACATGACTGTGTGATCCTACTACAAATCCACCGCTGAGGACCCATCAGTCGGAAATGATACAACGACTAAGCAGCCTTGGCGGAATACTGCGCTCTTTGATTTTCTTGTCAAGTCCTTTATCTAAGAGGACGTCTTTCCCTGGCTTCAAAAATCTGTTCTCCACGCTCCTGATATCAGCGTACAGAACTCCGTGAAATCGCGTGGCACCCGCTATGGACTCACCTGCAGCTGAAGCTCAACGTCTTTCTCAGACCCGCCCCCACTCTACTTCCCATTTATTAGTTTGGTTGAGAGCAAAAGCTGCGTTCCCCTCATTCCATTGGTAGACGAACTCAATTGGCAATGTGGTCCTATCTTTTTTCCCGAGCCAAAAGCCGGCGCCGCGTGCTGGAATACTTTAAGTCATGCAGTAAAATATCGGAACATCAGGAACATCCACATCTAGACATGGTGGACAAGGTGAACAGTGGAGCAAATGTGGATTTCCTTAAATATCGTGATATCGGGCCTCTGCATTGCTGCTCGCACCTCAGTGTGTGTCAAGTACTCTTTACCACTCAGGTGACTAGTAATAAAACGTCATCTTAAATCCTTGAGGCAACACACTGGGTGACGATGGCATGACTGGACAACAGCAAAAATACCAATAGTGAAATGGAAATACAACAACTCCAGGCATGGCTGCTTTGCGGTTAGTTCATACAGGGGTCACCAGTCTAAGAAGAAAATATCTACGTAAGGTGGTGACGAGTAAAGACAACAGCTGATGGCTGGTCCGGGTTAATGCAGCTAATGTCCAGCCAATTGCACATATACCAGTGAGACCATGATCCTATATTCAAGGGCTGCAGGACATATGGTTTCTTCAAACTTTTTGTTGCTTGATTCTAAAAGAAGATTCTACTGGTTCTCAATTTTCGTGGCTGATTTATAAGAGAGGTCTATCTGACAGAACATAATTGACTCAGAATTAAGGGTTCTTGGATACACTGACTTTTTCAATTTACTTGCACTGAAATAGAAGATTTGGCTGTAGCTATCATTACTATCATAATTTTGGCTTTCCACAATTAAATGAACACAATTGGCAGTGATACTGATGTTTAAAATGCTCCGCTCATAGGAAACCGTCCATGAAGATAAAAATCCCCTGGTTTCACCTTGGCTATATACTACAATTCAAAAGTTTGGGGTCATTTAGAAATGTTCTTATTTTTGAAAGAAAAGCAGTTTTTTCAATGAAGGTAACATGAAATGAATCAGAAATACAGTCTAGACATTGCTAATGTGGTAAATGACTATTCTAGCTGGAAATGGCTGATTTTTAATGGAATGTCTACATGGGGGTACAGAGGCCCACTTCCAGCAACCATCACTCCTGTGTTCTAATTAAGGTTGGTCCGAATAGCAGTTTCTGGGATTCGGATATTCGTCATTAATTGGGGCAAATATTTGGTTCGGTTCACTATGTCCGACGGTAGGGGTGTTGTGGGGGCGGGGTTTAGATCCATATTTTCGGATCTCTAAATAAATATTTGGATACCACCGTCACAACCAAATATTCGGATATTCGGGTCCAGCCCTAGTTCTAATGCTACAAGGTGTTAGCTAATGGTGTTGAAAGGCTAATTGATGATTAGAAAACCCTTGTGCAGTTATGTTAGCACATGAATAAAAGTGTGAGTTTTCATGGAAAACATGAAATTGTCTGGGTGACCACAAACTTTTGAACATCGTGTATATGGCATTAGAACTCCTTATTCCACTCTTTTCAAAGTCATTTTTGATCACACACGTCTGATGTCAATATTGATCAAAACTAATGGTGATTATCGTTTTTGCCATGATTGTGCAGCCCTAGCCAATGATGTTTACCAGAAACAGGTACTCAGTTGTGTCTTGCAACTGTTGCCACCACGCAAGATTACAAGACAAAGATTCAAAGCAAGAATTATTTCAGGTAACTGCCTGTATTACACCATATGTTTCCAAATGGTTTGCACTCAAACAAAACATCTTCAGCTTTTTAAATCAGTTTTTTCTCATACAAATGCACTATCCTCAGGGATGAGAATGACAAATGGAAAAAAACTCGGAAAATGTCTGCCGAAGCCCCCTTACCCCTTATCGTAATCACCCTTTTGTTTTTCTTCCAAATATCAAGCAGCCCCATTTAGAATACGAGTTTACAGGTTTTATTATCTAAGAGAGGAAGGAAATCAAAACAAATACAGAAGAATTGGTTCTTCTGACCTTTAGTGTTAGACTCAACAGGCATGTCTGCACCTTTATAAATCCTGTTTACACATCTACCTGTACTCAGAGGAGTTGCAGGCTGAGGAGGTGCTCAGGCTGCGGGTCTTTCGGTTGCGTCGAGCCAGGTTACGGCCGGAGACCTCCCCTCCGTCACACGTGGAGCAGCAGTATGGGGCAGCCTCCACTTGCATTTCTTGTCCACCATCCATCTCGGCGTTTACTGACAGACAAATCAATCATTCATGAAGCCAGAGTCATATATGAATGAGCTAACAGTCATCTGGCAGCTTTGCAGAAGCACAGCTATTAATGTATGTGTATGTCTATGTATGTCCATGCACAGCCCGATTATGGGGCTGTGCATGGATCAGACGCTGTTCCAAATTTCATGGGGAAAAAAATCTATGTAATAGATTCTTCAAAAGTGCAACTTAGACAATATTCTGCATTCTGTATGAATAGCCCGTGATTTACAGCATTAATTCAGTAGTTGGGGGGAAAGTTAAAGGAAACTAAGAGCTAGACTAGGCTAAAGACTCAACACAAACTCCGATGAGTGTAACAGCTGTATCCTCTCTGAAATGATCTAGTCTACACCAGTTTAGATATGGTGGTTTTTGATTCGGACCTGGTTAATGTGGTTTACACAGTGTAATCTGCCTTTTTAACATTAACAAACAGAATAAAGATTGTACAAATGTGAAAACAGGCTTAACATCCTATTAAGGCTCTACTTAAAACATCTAACATGATTTTACATAGCTAAAATGTGGGACGAAAGAGGGAATCGGTCGCTTACAATCTGTAATTAAGTTTCCCTCAACTGTGAAATTGGACAGTAACGTCCGTTATTCCAATGACAAGAGGTCCTGTGCAGTTGAACCAGCATCGATAAATCTGTACTGCATTTCTGGAAATGTGTTATGTTTAGAGGAGCGTACAAGTTTCACTAAATTTAAATGATATTAGCTGAAGTGTTCTCTGTCACGTGAGGTCACCGTTGCCAGCTGGATAAGTAGCTGTAACTTAGCTTATCCAGTTTCATAATTATGCTACACGGCGGTAGGCTAGCAGCCTCGTTATCACCAAAGCTAGCTCGCTTTGTAAATTCTCCGTTTTTCAGAAAGTCTGAGCATTAAACGCCACGAAAAGTCCTGCTCTGACATGAGCGGGTGAATGGTGACGGGTCCAGATGGTAGAATATTCTGAGTGAGCTAACTAAGCTAGTATTGAGCTAGTTAGCCGGCTAAGCTAGTAGTCAGTCGTGCTCAAGATAAGCCGTAGCATCCTCCATTCCCAACACTACCTTTTAGCCGCAACGTTACGGGGGAAGACACGGGTTTGGAGAGCAGCAGCCTGCCGTGGGATCAGAGCCTCGCCATTACCAGGTGAAATAACAGCGTTACACCACCTTACTTCACAGTCAACAGTCAGCTCATCGCTTCCTGATACTGAGCGACCAATCACAGGCTCCCGCCTCCATGATGTCATATCGTAACGACTTCAAACCAAACACAGCTGTCAGGTTGCATCACAACTAACAGTTAACTAACGCTGTAATTACAGCATTATGTCACAGGCTTAAACTCGCAAGCTGCATTTCGCATTTAAATTAAACTGAAGCCATTTATCTGTTGATTGAGTAACCTGATTATTCCCTACAAACATACTTTAACAGACATCATGTTAGAAGTTCTGTTTCGAGATATATATATATATATATATATATATATATATATATATATGTACACAACACCAGTCAAAACTTTAGACACCATTTCTCATTCAATGCTTTTTATTTATTTGTGTTATTTCCTACATTGTAGATTAATATTGTAGATTAACACTTTTCGCTTTACAACATAATTCCATATGTATTCTTTTCTAGCTTTAATGTCTTCAGTATTAATCTACAATGTATAAAATCATGAAATAACAACCACAGAATGAGGTGTGTCCAAACTTTTGATACATACATACATACATACATACATACATACATACATAAGTAAAAAAAAAACAAAAAAATTGAGGTTGTATTTTTGCAACAGTGAGTTTTACAGGGTTTTCAGAAACTACCGCATTACCTATGTTTCTATTTATTCTGATATATATTTTTCATAATATCTAATTGTTTTGCATAAATATTTGTTTATTTCATTTACTTTCAGTTCTTACTAAAGCCACCTTTTGGTTCATATCCACTCTTAATATCTTTTTGTCGCCCTGCTGTTTTGTATTAATTGGTTGCCTGATATCACTCAATATTCTCTCTTAGTCCTCTGCTTTGACAGTTCTACCTCTTTCTACCTCAGCTTATCCTGTTCTTATGGTTGTCTTCATAGTTTTCTATCTTCCATATTTGCATGTCTGTGCCTTGTCTCTCTTGTAGTTTGTTTTATCCTCTCTGTCTGTACATCTCTGCAGGTATTTCTGGTTCTGGACCTGCACAGGTCTGATCTGCAGCTACTGGTCACAGCATCCTTTTCAGAGTTTCTCTCTTTATACCTTATACCAACTAGTTGAGTTAATGGTAATTTGAATGTATAATATTGAAGCTTCAAAAATTTAACATTTCAGTTAGTCAGGTTAATTTGTAGTATATCATTGGATCTTAAGTAAATTTGTTGTAACTACTTTATTTCTCTTCTGGAAAGCACTTTGGCCAAGTAGATATTTTTTAAATTTACTATATAAATAACGGTGACTTGACTTGAGAGTGACTATATTCTACAATCAATACAAGTGTTTTTCTAGTGCGCTTGTTCTTTACGGTTAAGCCAAAACGTCAGAAAATGTATTGTGCTCCTTCTGACCATTTTTATGCATGATGTTGAAAGTGTTTCGTCATTCTCGGGGCATTTCGCACAGATGAAGACTCTGATGCAGAATGACTGGATGTGATATAATGGCAGAATTGCTCAGGCTCCATAAGAGAACGTCATAAATTAACAATATAGAGCGATTCTCTGCTAGTTATGACTACAAGCGAAATTGAAATTGCCCCTTAAAGGGAACTATTGCCCGTTCAGCATCAAGTGTCACAGACCTACAGTCCAATGCTGTAGAATAAATGTTATTAAAAGAAATGAGTTTTTAATTGCTAGAAAAAGGTTTTATTTGCATGATGTTTATTTGGTTCTACATGTTAAAACAAAACAGATCCTCTAAAAAAGAAAAAAAATGTGCAACCTTTTCATAAAAATAAAAAATCCAATTTGCCTGAAGACATTCCCTTTATGTAATTCACACTTCCATCCAGTAGAGGGCAGTAAGGCTCAAGGAATAGTACCAAACATAGGCACCAATAGAAGTGTAGAGCCCTGGGTGGAGCAGGGACCTGCACCTGCACCTGTGGGGGGGATTAGTGGTCTGGCAGGGAATATGGTGTTAGTGAATGAGCTACAACTGACTGAGATGCCCCTTTTTGCAAGCCATCCAAGTATCGTCAGCCCAGTTAAGTGGACAAGTGTGAGCATGCATGCTGCTTCCATTCAAGTCAGTTTTCAGACAAGATGCAGCAAATACTGGCAATGTTCGGGGTTTGCAATTTTATGTTCAATTCTCAAAATAAACAGTGCAAATTAATGGTACTATGTCAGTTCATACTCCGTGTAAATATTGATAAAAAGCGACTACGTGTGGACGACTGTACAGAGGAGCCAGGCCGATTCAACAGTGGATAAGAAATTGTTTATTTGACTTAAACATAATTACAAGGAAACCAAACAGTCTGCAACATTCTAGCTTCAGTGGGAATCGCTCTAAGTGAATCACACTCAACACAGTAAGTCATCTCAAACTGCTTTTTATTACATCTTAAATAACAGTACATTTTAATATAGTTTCTATCTTGCATCCAGCTTTCGGTTGTACACTGACTGACTTTAAAATTAAATACAAAAGGTGAAAAGGGAACAGTGGGGGTGCAGAGCTCTACAGTTATTTGATGGAGAAAGAGAGAAAAGGAAAGGGAATTTAATTAATTTTTAATATTTTTTATTTCGTTTTATTTTTTGCCAACTCCAGGCCTAACGCACAATTACAGCACATTTTTTTTTTGTACAGAATGTCGCAGAGAAAAAACAGAATGGAAAAAATGTCACTACTGCTAAAGAAAGAGCGTCTCTGTTTACAAGGAGAAGGGAACAACAGAAAATTCTGCCATTCAGATGCTGCAAGATTTTTTTTTTCATTTTTTAATAAAGGACAGAAAAAAACCTGTTATAAAATGTTTTTCTTTGTAAATGGAGTTTCATTTGCTACAGAAGGAATGAAAATTTATTTGTTCCATTTGAGATTGTGTATGTTTAGGTGAATGAATGTACGTATGCATGTGTGTACAATTTAAACATTGATGTTACTCCTTAATTTTGTGGAATCCCTCCCAAGTATGGACCAAGTAACCATTTATGTTGCAGGGTTTGCTTCTCAAGTGCATAGCTTTGACATTTTAGTTGAATCATGTATGCACGGAGTAGCCAAAAACAAAAAGGAAAAAAAAAAAGAAACAAGATAAAAGAAAAATATAAATACCATCGTATTGATATATTCAACAGGTTATTTTCTTAAAGAAAAACATCAAAAGGACTTAATTCCATATGCACCTTTTAAGCAATTCTACAGCATGCGATTCTAAGAGATAACCCACCCATGGCAGACAACCAAAATCTTTTTTTTTTCGTTTTTAACTTAAAAAGTTTCAATATCATTATTTTCAAACATTGATTTATACAACATGTCATTCACAGAGTAGTAACTGCATTTCCAAGCACGGAATGGGCACCTCTGTTAAAAGAGAAATGTCCGGATTGCAACCGGCTAAAGTGGAGGTACTCCCTACCCGACCAATTCACATCACCGGTCCCAACCACGGGCAACAGAAACAAGGGAAAACTAAAGGAGAAACAAACGAACAAAAAAGAATTTAAAAAAAAAAAAAAAAAAAAAAAAAGGGTGGGGTGGATTATGATCCAATGGGTTAATCTTCATTTAATTATTCTACATTGTTGCCAGACAAAAAGGTGTAAGAATGGTTAAAATGGTTTGTTTTTTTTTGTGTTGTTTTTCGTTTTAAAAACGAGCATTCATTATCATAAACAGCATGTGCTTGGTTAGTTAACTTTTTTCTTTAGACATTATTCTATATATGCAAAGTTTAATTTTTGTGCAAACAAAGATTTGTGGACTACACTGGAAAAAAGAAACAGTAAAAGTATCATGGGGCTAAATATACAGAAGGGCCAGAAGTGGCTTGAGGACTCCCTGTTGAAGCTGAATTCTCTCGCTTTGTTCTCCAGTGGAATAAAGCTGGATTTAAAATGGCGCGATCTGGAGGTTCTTTTCTTTTTCAACTTAAAAACATTCTCTAAAATGTGTAAAGACTAGGAAATAAAACAAAGCTTTGATCCTCATTTTAAACATTAACCGACAGTTCACTGATCTACCTCTGTTCAACAAAGTATAATAATGAAAACAACGAAGAAAGAAAAATAAACATGGCCAAAAAGCTATTAAGAGTTAGATCACTGTCATGTAATAACCTTCACTCAGACCTGTGCATAATGAGGACCCAGGCCATATTTGCTTGGTGGCACCAGCAGCGGTGGTGGGTTTTTTGTATTTTCACTAACCCTGACCATGGTCGTGGGAGGAATGCACAATTTCCCCCTCCTTTCCACTTTAAAACCACTAAATTCCTCAAGCTTTTTTTGTCTTTTTTTGTTGTTGTTGTTGTAGCTGAATGAGTGACAGATAATTGTGCTCTTTTAAATGAGAAGGAGAGAAAGAGAGAGAGAATTTTTGCCCTTGATAGTTTTTTGGGGGTGTTTGGAGTCAGTATCATGGTGTTTTCGAAAAGATTGGATATGCAATAAAATTGAACATCGTGATGTTGGAATGGTCTTCCACTCAACTTTGGAGTCCGGATGCCATCTGGAAGAAACAATCAGAAGAAAAACTCACTATTTGACAATTACTATTCAGCAACATTACTCAGTGGCCAGACAACTGTGAAATTATTATATCACAAATTGGTGCCCAATTTTGATTTAAAGTGTGTAATTTCATAACACCATAAAGTGACAACAACTTTCAGATGCAGGTCACAGTAAATTTAAAACACAAAACATCAAATTGGATGAAAAATCCTATTTTAAATAGAGAAGGCAGTAAATGCAAATTGCAGATAAGGCGCCATGTAGCTGATGCTGACACAACAGTGACTTCATCAGCTATCAATTACTGCACATCAGAAAACGTCACTCTCAGATCATCGTTTACCTTCAGACTCTAGTTCCAGATCTTGAGGAAGCTGTCCCAGGACCCTGTTGCCACTGCCATGCCGTCATCGGTCACACCCAAGCAGCTCACCCGGTTATCGTGACCAGCCAGGACACCTACAGAGACAGCAGAGACTGAGACACAGCAACAACCTGCCCTATCTGACGGATGCCACATGCTATGGCAGACTTGCATATGGGGACATAAAACATGGTGGAACAGGTTTCAACCTACAAAGAGCAGCACAGGTAGCAGCTTAGCTTTACCTCATTATTGAAGACTGATACTGACCCAATAGGCTAACAACCAATAGTCCACCCACCAATGGATCAAATAAGTGTATGTGTGTGCCTATTTGTAAATGTCTGCTCAGATGTGTGCCTGCTCTGATCCCTCTCCCACTATTCAGTCAATAACTGTAAAGTATTCATGCCTCCACAGGGGCCCTACACTGCTGGAGCAGGTGACGCCTTGCTGCTCTCCCAGATGTATATTAATGTCTTTTATTCTCTGACAAAAACAAAGATCTTCTTGTGTTTTGCCTCATACAATGTGTGCAATCTTATCTGCAAGCACTTATGAGTATTTGAATGAAGCTCTAGTCCACCAAGTACTTACATATAGACAGAAATGTTTATACAGTACTACATATATACAATCATACAAGGACCTGTACATTGCATTATGTCCACATAAGTGGCACACAGTGAACGTCTGGCTCTTCGGTGAGGGTCAATCTAAGTGGCCGTTTGTGGGGTTATGTGTATTGAACAATGTGAATCCCAAAGTCTCCTGTGGGGGCACTTTATAAAAATACTATTAATAGAAATACAAATGAAAAACTACAAAAATGGCAATATTCTTAAACTCACATATTTTACCAGTTTAAAAGTTTAGCCTATAAAAGTAATAATGTATCCCCAGGTCTCAATGAGTATTTCTCAATATTTATTTTAACCCTAAAAACAAAACAACTCCCAAATTCCACTGTTTATAAGATTCACAATCTGTTAAAAAAAAAAAAAAAAAAGGTTGGACAGGTTTAATCCATTCTCCCATTCCAAAACTCAAACCTTGTTCATGTTTCAGTATTTATCTAACCATAATCCTGATGTGGTCTTTCATGATGACTTCATGTTGAACTAATTTGTACGTTTTAATACAAACCTTACCTCACTCTGCAGTAAAGCTAATTTCTGCAACAAAATGCTCTTGTGCCTATCAACCTGCGATGGGAAATGCAATGAGCTCTTCTGTGATCAACAGCGGTGAACAACATTTTGGTACACACAGTTTTTCTCAACACACCCCACTTTCATCAGATAGTAGTTTTCAACCTGTCTAACAAAAAAATCCTAGGACATTGTTGAGATCTGTAATGAGGCTGGGAGAAAAGGTTGATGTGTACCTTAGTATATTACACTGTGCTGTTTTGACAGTCTGAATACAGTAAAAAGCTCCTTCAAGAGGAGTTCTGGTGATGTGGTGTGAGAGTGGTGGACATGGTCACCCAATATTTGAAACTTTATGAGACATCATTTGTCTGCTTCTCTCACATTCTTGGAGCATATTTGCCCAGTTTGTATGCACAATATCTAATATAAGCCAATGCATTAACAATTTATTTTTGGTATGTAACATATCGTTTGTGCTTTAGTGTGGATTTTTGCTCAAGTAGTTGCAAATTCACCTTTGTGGGGTAGCATACCTGCACGGTCGGCCTTCAAAGTGTCCCAGACATTGCAGTTGAAATCATCATAGCCAGCCAGCAGTAGGCGGCCACTCTTGGAGAATGCAACGGAGGTGATACCGCAGATGATATTATCATGTGAGTAAACCATCAGCTCCTGGTCAGCACGCAGGTCAAACAGCCGGCAGGTAGCGTCGTCTGAGCCCGTGGCAAAGGCGTTGCCATTAGGGAAGAACTGCAAAAAGGGTCAAGGTAGAATTTTAGGGAGTTCATAATTCTGTTTATACATCTGCTACCTAAGGTTGATAACAAGAAATTATGCAGATGTGGCAACGTATTCAATGAGCTAAAATTGGAACTGCACTGAACTTGTCAAGGTTAAACAGTAGCCCCTACTCTGTACAACTGTCATCTCTGTAAAAGCAAAGTCTGCGAAAAGTAATTTAGTTACAATTATCTAATATGCAAACTCATTGTGTTTCTTTTAAAAGAGAATTGTAATAATTCCATTCAAATGCATCTTAGTTATGTGAGAAACACCATAAACAAAACTTTGAATGAAAATAAACATTCAAATGTAGCGTCACCGCAATGTCACCATCTACAGGGCAGAAGATCTGAATCTTGACTTGCAATGTGCTAGTGAAATGTATATCCAAGATAAGTTGAGGCCCTATTAAGATTGGCATGCTAGTAGTAAGTCAGGGTATGTCTGTGTGTGTCCGTACACAGATGGCGTTGATGTCTGACTCGTGGCCAGTGAAGGTCTGTCGGCACATTCCTTCTCGGATGTCCCAGAGCTTGGCTGAGGCATCACAGGCTCCAGACACAAACAGCCGGGTGTCGGGCGCCAGAGAGAGACTCATGACATCACCAGTGTGGCCAGCAAATGTAGTTGTCTGCTGACCAGTCTCAATGTCCCACAGAGCACTGCAAGAAAGAAGAGAAAACATTGTTATTTTACTGCTGGTACACACAACAAGAAAAAAAAAAACATGTAGAACACTTTGAAATACTTCAGTAGGGTAGAACTTTATCCCCATGTGGTGACTGGGGAATTAAATAGGTGACCTGAGAAACAGGCATTGCCTTAGTGTTTTCATAAATATTGTTGGAAACAGTAAAAATCGGGTAACTAGCAGGAACACCTTGCAGTATAATGCTAATAAATATGCTAACCCTGTGGCTAATGCAATATTTTAGGCTTCTGAGTATTTAAACTTTGATGAAACACCATTAAAAAGTAATTTTTAAGGTTCTAATTTGTGGTGGAGTTGTATTGGATTGTATTGGTTGCAATTTCACAACTCACCAGGTGGTGTCTCCAGAGCTGGTGACAATTTGGTTGTCATCCAGGAAGCGACAGCAGGACAGGTATCCTGAAAGGAATGAAACACACGGATTGAACAATGTGTTTAACGTGACTCCCCTTTCTATAATAACAAACTGGTGCAGGTGTCTTCTCCTTACTCTCTGCACACAGGGAAAAAATCTAATTCCAAATAATCTTTACATGCTCAAAGAATCCCAGGTGAGCTAGATGTGAGGGAGATGAACTGACTAATTCACTACCAAACTGAGGAAAAAAGCTGTAAGGCATCTCCTGCTTTATGACTTGCTTCCATAATTCATCCTTTACTAGCCGGCAGTGTGTACATACCCCTCCCTATAGCAAGGGAACTGGAACTAAAATGCTGACACACTTCCTGCATCATGTGACACTGATCAGATGAATGCTCCTTGCCCAAGAGCTCAACACTTTCATTAGTTTTAGCTCATACATTGCTCGACCACCTTCTGTTTTCAATAGAAAGAGATATAGAAAGACAGTATGTGGCTGGCATCTTTTGCATAAAAATTATTTTTTTTAAACCACTCTGTGGTTCAGTTAACACAGCCATATATCGTGTGTCAATAAAAAAAATAAAATAAAAAAGCAGATAAATAACTTCTGTTTGACTGTCTGTAGGATGATGTGTAAAATATACCTCTTAGTGTTCCATGCTCATTACCTGATGCAAGCTCAATTAAGACAATTTTCAAAATTAATTATGATGGATATGATCTCCTCTAGATACAAAGGAAGATAGAAATTGTAACTTCAATGTAAAATGCAAACAGTCTAAAAAAATGCAGCAGTTGGTGCTCTGTAATGACACTATTATCACAGTGATATTTTATACCACTGTTATACTTTGGACATTTTTTTGGTCAAAAGCAATTCACAGTAGTTGGGGGAACATAAACTTGCCAACTGTGTATTGATGTTTCACATAATCCAGTTATTTCTTACTGCTATTAGGTGAAGCTAATATGTCCAATGTGTCATACAGCACATTTAACACAAATCCATTAAAATCAAAAAATCTTTAATGCATAGTATTAGAAGTTAATATCAGCAGTGACCAATCTTAATGCAGGAATGGTCAAAGTTGTTGTTGCTGTTTTGTGGTTGTTGAGCGTCCTCTTCTCCAGCTTGTGACGCTCAAACCTGACAGTGCTACATGTTGTTTCGTAGCTGACCACAGGTCAAGTTACATTGTACAGAGTGCTAAGTGAACTTTCTACCAATGTCATTATACTCCTTATACCTTTCTATGACCTTCAAAAAAAAAAAAATTCCTTTCACTGATGTGTAAATAGGTGCACGCTATTGGAAATGTCAAACCTACCTGTGTGTCCAGCCAGCTCACGGCTGACACGCACATTTCCTTCACGGGTCTTCAGGTTGTAGATGGAGCAGATGTTGTCCAGGCCACCACAGGCAACGTAGTTCCCAGAAGGGGCATAGGCGCACGTCATCACCCAGGAGGAGCGCAACGGGATAGCATGGACCTGGAAGAGAGGAGGAAGATTTAATATTAGATAGCATACAGTGACAGATGGAAGAGAGCGAGGGGAGGGTTTGTGACAAAGTCTGTCTGCAATATTAACTTAACCTTTCAAGGGCACAATATCCACTATAAATAACTGTACTTGGCTCTGTCAAACACTTGTAAAATGCATTATAATGAACTCTTTCTCAATCTACATGAAACTAGCTGCTGGAAATCCGGGGGTAATGATCACCGCTGATTCAAGTTTTGATAAGGAGGTAAAGACAATGATTCACTGGAGAACCACTTATCAAACAATGCCATTTGGAAAGTTGGTTAACTCTACACATTTTTTCATGTTTAGGCAACCTAAACCCATTACTTTAGTCTCAACTGAGTTGTATATCTCTAGTGTGCTTCATATTTTTCAAGTGGTACAAAGACACATCTGATATCTCCTGCCCTCATTTTAAGACTGACTGTAAAATCATTTTAATTTCATCAGTTGACATAAATTTTGCTTTAGGTTTTTTGGTTCTAGAAAAAAGCCCCTGGGCAAGCTAACCAACCAAGTGATACTTTAAGATGTCATCTTTTCACTTTATTTGACCCTGTCTTGGTGTAAATGCTTTCGTTTATTCTTCCACTGGTGTATCAGTGCAGCTTACTTACTGCTCACTAAGGAAAAACAGACAGGAGAATTCATAAGGTTTGTGTTTGTACATTCAAGCAGCTGAACGCCAGGAATGCTGTTCCAAACTCAGGACACATACAAGCAACGCATATGATAACCAACTGCACGCAATATTTTTTTACATCCAAAGATAAAAGAAAGCACCAAAATTACAGACAATTGCAATAGTTTCAGTTATTTGAACATGATGATGCATTTACCTTGTTTGTGGTGTAGCTGTCCCAAATAATGAGTTTGCCATCCTGGGAAGCACTGACCAAAAGCCTGATGAGAAGAAAGACAAGATTACCTAAATTATGCTACAGAAAATGATTAGTGTCTACAAACAAAGAAAGTGTTGTATGTCAGTTTGAAACTGCAGAGAAATAAAGCTGGGGTTGGTTGTTGTGATAATCAACAAAGACGTACACAGTTATGTTGTGCATACTCTACTTAAATCTTCTGTTGCTGCATTCTATAGACAGCTCCAAGGTACATCTGTGACTACTGCTATCTGGGTGAATTGAACAAGTGTAACCACAGTAATGGTCCCAATGCACCGAGGAACAGGAAGAGCAGTGAACACACCAAGGACTGCTGGGACTATGCAAATCTTAACTACTGTTCTGACGGAAATGTGCTCACGTGTGTGTGTGCCAGTAGATAATAAGCCAGGGATGAGAGAAAACTCCTCATCAGCTTTCTGGCCATAAAATTAACACATTAAATGCAACAAAAAACTTTGGCGTCTGAGATAATGTCAGAAGCACAGAGATGTATTAACTTCAGATCAGACTCTACATCAAGTTCCTGTGAACTGTGAGAGCAAGTGTGTCACCTGGGACTACGACGCAATACTTTGAGGTGCTCACCCTCTAGTCAAAACAGAGCATTAATGTTTTGCAAGATGAACAGATCAAACTATATTTCTTGTATTTATTCTCCATCCTCCACTGAAAATTTTCAAAACTGTACAAAAGTCCAATTTTGAATTCACAATCAAATTGTGTTTCACATTACTGATCAGATTTGTTTATGTAACTTGGAGGCTATCAAGTGACAGCCAAGTGCAGAAAGCAGTGTGTTTCTTTTTAAGCTGTAATAAATAGTAGCATAACAAGACAGAGAAGCGTAATATGAAGTCACACTTTACTTTAATGTCTACTATACAAATTTACTTAGCTTCCACACAAATCTGCTTGGATACCCACACCTCATTTACATAAATTGCACAATCATTCAATGAATTAGGCCTTTGTGGAATACAATTTTGAAGGTTATGGGGAAAATGAAAATTCCGAGCTTGGTGTGTACCAATAAAAGACAGCCAAATGTTTTTCCCCAAATGTCAGTCTTTAACCGTAAGTAAAGTTTTTGTCCGTCAAACATGGTACTTCTGGTGCAATGCAAAAGTTATATATGATGAATCGAAAGCCAGAAATTCCTAAAGTAACCACGACTGATTTGGAAACTGTAACAAGAGTACTCTTTTACTAGGAGTATCACAGAACAACAATAACAACAAAAGGCAAACAACTTCTGAATCATGTGGTGACTGTGAAGAAATCTTTTCATGTGGGACATGAGTTATGACTCACTGAATTGAAGCCAATATAAAGTGTTATTGTAACAAAGTTTTGGAAAAACAAAGAAAACAAAAAGATTTTTCCCTATAAATAAAAAACTCATGTACATTATAAAAAATAAAATCAAGAATTAGCTCTTTCCTTAATAAATTAGGACTACTATAATAATCTGAACAGTGATTTGGCGAGTTATTAATTTTCTGTGCTAAGCAGTTGAACCCAAACCTGCTTAATGTCATATTAGAGAGGTGATGACGTAAGAGCGGTCAACAGCTGAGATGCTACACTAGGATGATCAGCAGTAACTATACACCTAAGTAATGCCAAAATAATTGTTAAAATTATTAGGAAAAACCCTGACAAAAATGTTTCTATCCATTCTCCATCCTTGCATTTGATACATGACTGTGACATTTCGCTTGATAGATTATTGCTTTGGAAGTGGAATTAATGAAAAGGTTTCTTTCTCAAACTGTTAGAGCTCTACCTTGGTCTGAATTCAAGTAGTGTCTCCATATGGCTAAAAATAGCTGACCTAGCCTAGACTCTGGGTCAAAACATCTTTATGTGATCTTCTTTCTGGGTGACTGGTTCTCAGCAGGTAGTCTGAGATAGTCTAATGAAAACTCTTCTGGAAGGTGAAACATTAACAGATGCAACAAACAAACAGTAAGAGCTGACACTGGGTAAATACAGTGGGTAGACTTTTGTATTTATATGACTAGGAGGATGATGAGGTGACTGAGCAGTTTGCAATGGTATCTCTGTGGACTGACAGTGATTAACTTGTTGTTTGCTGAGGTGAGAGGTGTCTACAACTCTTGGGAAAAGGCTTCATATGAAGTGCTTCACTCTGCCGTGGCTATCAGCCTCAGCACTCGCTTTCACAAAGGCTGACTCCATTTTGAATATTTTCCCTACCCACATACCCAACCCCCAATACACACAAACATGGCACACAAACACACAACACAGTAGACACACTCAAAGACCGAGTCTCTGATGCATGTCCGAGCATTTACAGCAAAAAAATGCATTAACTATTGTGCATGGGTACAAACATCCAACTGTTCAACTGATAGGACACTGAGTATATATGAATATGGCAGGTCACTTTGGACAGATATAAAGAAAGAACTGTTTGGAGATGCAGTCGAGTGAGCTATTGTGACATTTAATGACTTGAGACCCTCAGGAAGAGGTAACTAGCACAAAGCCAGTTAAGCAAGCTTTTATATCCATTTCCTGCATTTAGGAAAGGGGGGCTGTGTTGACAGACAAATATTTAGTTCTGGACAGCATGGAGTTGAATGAAATTACCTTGAGTCAGTGCCCCAGTGCATGGCATAGATTTTAGCCAGATGCCCCCTCAGTGTTCGTCTAGTACGCATCTGAATTCGGCCAACAGGGTCAATGTTAGCTGTGATCTAAATAGGATTTAGATGAAAGAGAAAAAAAATAAATCAGAGAGACCGCTCTAAATTTTTCCACTGTTTGCACTCAAACCTCATGTAGCCAAGTGAAAAACAAAAAAATCGAACAAATAACATTCTTCAAATCATGCATGATTAAACATCGAAGCAGATTTAGTGTATTTTAAAACATATTTACTTCTATTTTGATAAGCAACAATGTTGAATCCAGACCATGGCGTAAATGTACTTCTTACCTGAGACAGAGTAGCATCCGCACACGCTTTCCTGGCATCCTGAAACACAACAACTCAGTCAATTTCCACATCATATTTTAGTTTAACAGTCAGTGGGGTTTGTATTATATTTAAAAATGAGCGTCACCCCATTGACAATATCACATCTCTGGGGTCCTTCACCATTACAGTGCTATGTGAAAATTACATAATTGTGATATAAATGTGTGATGTCAGCTGAATTGCATTGTGACAAATATAACTATTTCAATAATAATAAAATTCATTGTACAATTATGGTGCACTACAGGTGAAAAAAAATGGCAAGATACAAACTCTGCATTATAACATCTGAGTTACATTCAAACTCAGTTGCATATGATTACAATGATGCCACTGGCTAGCCCATACAGGCTTTAGTAGACAGCTTTGACTGAAAGTCGCAGCACTTATCTGTGAAATGTAGTACAGTGGCTCATAATGGAATGTTGTCATGCCACAACTGTCTTTGATGGCTGATACACACTACTGTAGGCAGCAGTTATAGTGAAATTGATAATTCAGACTTATGTCATTATGTATGAACTTACCTTCACTGGCTACAAAACCTGTAAAAATACTTATACGTCTGAAACATTTAATTGAGACAGACCTCTGTTCAGATGCACAAAACACTTTTTTGTATCCATCAGGCTAACGCTGAAAAAATGGCCTACTTTCCACATGATCTTTATAATGTCAATATTACTAGAAAAGCGCTAAAATGGGAGGCATTTTTTGTCTCCTTTCATCAGCGCGAGTCTGAGATTTGGAGCACAAACCTTAACTGACAAAATTTCAATGAGAATTATTTCTAACCTAAAAGGGAAAAAAATAAAAATAGGATAACTTGAGGACAGTGAAGGACTTACTCTGATCTGGTTCTTGAGCTGCTCAGCCTCCTGGCGTAGCTGATCCAGTTCACTCATTTTCCTCTACTAATGGTGTGCTTCGCTCCGCCGCCTAGACTCTTGCTGATCTAGAAGAGACACAGAACGAAACGTTCAGCATACATACCACATGCTCCTGATTTCATGTTGGCAGTAATACATAAAATGTGACTTAGGCAGTTCATACAGTTGCCTTTTAGTATGAACTCCAGTGCCACAATTTACATGTATGATCGTAGCCATATTGGAGAGATGCTCTCTCTTCGGTAATAAATTTATGGACATGGTTACTTCAACAAAATGCAGCTAAGAATCCCAGTGTCTCTTAAATCAATCTGTGAAGCCCAGACAAAATCGCAGGGAATCACTTTTTAGACAGCTCAAGACTTGTCCTTGCCAGCTTGAAACTGTTACCTAGCAACAAGCACTAGGCTGCTACTTTAGGCTTAAGATAACAATTTTGAGGGTGATGTTGAATTTGTTCTCCCTCCTTTCTTCCCTTCCAAACAACTGCAAAATCGTGGGCAAACATCTGGCCACAATGAGCAGTTAATAACCATTTCTCAACAAGTCAAGACAAAATGTAAATAAATAATAAAAAAAAAAGTTAAAAAAAAAAAAAACATTTGGCCACAGAAGACCAAAACATACCCCTACTGACTGTAAAAATTAAGCACGGGTTACGACTCCAGATATCAAGAAAAGAGAGCGGCAAAAAGATCCCTGGGTGGTCAGATGATAGGCAGGGTTTTGACGAAGGTATCAATGCTCTGGCCTCTGGACTCTAAACTGTTCTCCAATGTCATCCCCGTAATCCTGGGACACAGTTGATTCAGCTTCTCCAGCCAAATCCGGTTAAGACAAAACCTGCTGATGATCCTAAAAGCAGTGGCTATCCCGCTGACCCCAATCCTCTGGTTGACGCTCTTAACACTGACACTTTCACCATCTACACAGAGATGGCAAATTCTGCCTAAAAGAAAAATACCATTTTAACAATTGTGAAGTCTGGCTGAGAGGTTTGAAAGCATGTCGGCCATTGATGAAGACACACTGGAAGAGGTACAATCATTACTACTGTGCCAGAATAAGACATGGAAGCCAGGAGATAAAACTTTCCAAAACAGCTCTGCGTTGAAATGATCTTCACATGATCACATCTAGCCAAGTAAATTTTAAAAGAATATCTCTCTCCTCTCACCAAATATTACAATTCCAAGGACCATTCGCCCTCACGACTTTATAAAATCACATTTCCTTTAAGGACATACTGCAAGAAACATCACTGCCTATCTGTCAAATACAAGCTCACGACAGTACCATTTGCACTTCAACACATCTTACCTCCCTGTTTCTCTGGGTTTCGATTTAGATCCTTTGTCCTGGAGAGAGTTGACACCTTCTGAATGAGCACCTCATCCTTCATGCCCCTGACATCTTAGCAGCTACCTGTCACCTGATTGGCCAGTGCTGCTAAATGGGTCTGCATCCTAGCAAGGCGCCTTAGCCTCCTAATCTTGATGATAAAAATGTCTCACAGTAATGTCACTGGCTAATTCTTGTCTTCCCTGCAATAACCCTCTGTATACTAGGTAAAGAAACACACTGTTGGACTTTGCAGCAAACTTTTCATACCAAACTGTAATACTTGAACATGGGAACATGAGTTCAGCTAGGGATACTGGCCGATCAAGTTTAGGGTAGTGCATTAAAAAGAAAACACTAAGAAAAAAAATACTCCTCCGTGTCAGTTTTGGTTTTTACGAACATTTCAGCCAAAGTAACCCGTTTCTTAAGGCTGACTACAATCTAAAAAGTTTGTCATCATTGTCTATACACCAATCTGCCATGCTATTAAAACCACCTGTCAAGGTCTCCATTTGTGTGTCCAAAATAACTCTTAGCCATTGAGGTATGAACTTCACAGATCTCTTTGGGTGCTCTGTAGTATCAGACACCAAGACCCTAGCAGCAGTTCCTTTAAGTCCTGCAACTTTTGGTGTGGGGTATAGATGAACTAGACTAATTTTTCTAGCACATCTTAGAGATGATCTATCAGATGGATTTCTGGGTAATTTGGAGGTCACGTCAACACCATGTACTCTTTGTCATGCTACCAAAACCATCCCTGAACTGTGACTGCAGTGTGGCAGGGAGCATTATCCTGCTGACAGAGGCCACTGTAACAAGGAAACAACACTGCCATGGAGGGGGGTACATGGTCTGCAACAATGTTTAGGAAGGATATATACATCAAAGTAAGATTCACCAGGACCCAATTTTTTCCCTGCAGAACATCACAGAGGGCATCATACTGCTTCTGCCCACTCGCCTTCTTCCCATAGTCTATCCTGCTGTTACGTCTTCCCCAAGTAAACAACACACACGGACCAGGCCACTCGCATAATGTCAAAGAAACCATGATTCATCAGATCAGACCAGCTTCTTCCACTGTTCCATAGTCCAGTTCTGACACACAAAATCTTGCACACTCTGACCAGTCTGGAGCTATGCAGCCCTTTATGCAGTAAGATGCAATGCACAGTTTGTTCTGACACTTTTTATCACTGCCACCATTAAAGTTTTCAGCAATTTGTGTTACAGCAGCTCTTCTGTGGGAGCAGACCATACAGGCCAGTCTTTGCTCGGCAGGTGCACCAATGAGTCCTGGGCCCTCATTATCAAGTGTCCCTCCTTGGACCACTTTGTGTAGGTACCAACCACAGAACACTGGGAACACCTGACAAGGCCTGCTGATTCTGAGATGCCACAACCCAGTCATCTAGCTGTCACAATTTGGCCTTTGTCAGTCACCTGGATTCTTATGCTGCCAATTTTTCCTGCTTCCAACATACCAACTTCAAGAACTGACTTCATGTGCCGTCTAAGGGCTACTGTAATAAGCTAATCTGTTAATCATGTCACCTGTATGTGGTTTAATATTGTGTATGATTGTTGCAGATTTGTACCATATTTATACCATATTTTATCCCTTGGTTTTCACTACCTTTAAAATTGCTCCTGAAGGTCAGAATTCCATTCTGCTCCCATCATGGTGAAGCATGGTGGTGACTGGTATGCCTTTTTGCCAAATATAGAGCTTGAAATCCAGGCACTGCTGTTTATTTTTTCTTTAATAATATCAGAATCTACTCTGTATTTCTAATGCTGTCAATCTGAAAGTTTTGTATGCACTTTGTTGTCGCTCTGAAATGTTCATCCTGCTCTACAGCAAAACAATGCAAATGGACCAATCCTGATCCCAAAACATACATAGCACTGCATTCCCATTGCCCAGGAACTTTGGCGTTGGTGGCTGTTCACACAAGCCTTGTGGCCGCTACAACATGTGAACAGTATTCATTCTGCCTACAAACAAACACCGGTTGTCCTGACTTTAAATGAGTGAAGGACAGAGCACATAACTGATACAGCAACTACAGCCCTTTGTGAGGCAGCAAATAGTTTCATGTTCATGTTTCACATAAAATACACTTTGCCATTATACCTGCACAAATCACAAAAAGATGGAACATGATTACAGGGCTTTTTTTCTTAAAGGTGTTGTCCATGGTTCACTTTTAGATGACTGAAGAGATACTGAATTATTTCATTTTAGCAAAATCTTTTCCATAATAATTATTGTGTTTCGTTAGATTTAAATAATGTAAAAGTAGCCTACAGGCTCTGGTGTAAAAGAAAAAAAAGACACCCATTGTATTTACTCAAAGTGCAGTCCATGCATAGTGTGTAGTTTTAGTGGCTAAAACATTAATAATAAAACATTATTTTGTACATCACATCATGCATTTGGTTATAAAGTCTTTGCAATCAAAAACTGCCAGAACTCCACAATCACCAACATAAACAAAAATTTGACATCTTTCCTGGTGATATTGTGCCATGCCTGGATTACAGCCATTTTCACTTCATTATTGTTTTGGAAGCTTTCTGTTTTCGCTTTTGGTTTAAACAAGTAAAACACATGCTCATGTATCTGGAGGTCAGGTGATGAATGCAGCCATCAGGAATTCCACTGCTTGATCTGCAAAAACCTTGCAAAAAATGAATCAAGTTTTTACTCATCAGCTCCCATGCTCCAAAATAACCAGTCCTCAGAAATGCAAAGAATTTCAGGGGCAGATCAATTTCAAATGGTTGAAATTTAAGAAGTTCTGCTGACAAAAACAGAAAATAAGGCAGTACTCTTTACTGGTGATTAGCATTTGCATAAGAGGTGTGATTCAGAGGACTCTTTTTCCTTTTTGCTGGTGGTGGGAGTGTTGAAACCACTGGCAGCCCTACAGATAGAGCCTCGACTTTGCTGCCTTCTCTTTCTGCCAGCTATTTTTAGTGAGGTGGTGGGGGAGGAGGAGAAAGAGGAGGAGGGAAGCAGACTTCACATTTTCCAGCCACTCCTATCAGCTCCGACATCTCAAGCACAACACAGTGACAAGGAGAGAGGAAGTGTAATTTGACTCCACACACACGGACACACACACTCTTCATTGGCATTTTTTCTTCCCGTAAGGCAGTGATAATGCATGTACCATCCATTTTTACACCATACAAATTTCATTGAATTTTATTATTGAATTTTTATTTTCTGCAGTTGTTTCTTTAAATGACGAAAGAGAAAAAAAAATAACGTGAGTAGACATCTCTAATATATATATGTATATATGGAGATGTGTGTGTGTGTGTGTGTGTGTGTGTGTATATATATATTTTTTTTAAGAACTAAAGAACAGCATGTTTGTGGATTTAAGAAGCTGAGTTTAACCATATTATACAGCAATCTGTATTAAATTTGAATCAAAAACATTTATCGCTTTACCTTCAAACAAATATTTTGCTTCTGAATATGCAGTATTAAAGGAAAAGTACAACAAAATTTGTTATTTGACATTATGTCCTACTGTACTACTCAATGTATCCTGTACTGCTGACTTTACTTGCACAAATAAAAAGTGCACAGTTAACTAGAAGAATGACACTTTTAATTCTGTGGTATTTATTCATTTTTATTAAATGATTTGTCCTAAAAAATTATTTATTTTCACATGAAAGGTAAACAGAAACATGAAGGCATATGAGCTACAGAATGATATAGTAGGTTTTGGCAGTAGATTTTTGGGGTAGACAAGAGGCGTCACCCTGATGACATAAGGAGTGGAGTAGGCAGCGAGATGTTCTGGTGCACAAGAGGATAGAGTCGAGAGAGGCAAGCTGGAGGACAGAGCCAGATTAAACTAATGAGAGTGAACAAGCAGAGGACAATTGGGAGGGTAGCTGCTAATTAACCCCTTGGTAAAGGGGCGCAAGGTTTGGTAAGCTTCTGAGCATTTAAGACTGAACAAAGAAGGTCTACACTTACTTTGCTCAGTGTTTCTTGGCATTCCAAAAATACAGCACTTCTGGTCTGGTTTTCAGCCAAATACCCTCTGAACAAATGTGTATATACAGTACAAAGCACTGTAAACGGGTCAGTACAGAAAAATCTACATGACATATAAGGCAATCCAGTATATTCCATTTATGTGACATGCTGAAGTGATGTCACAACGGTCTTTTCCAAGAGGAGTTGTCCTTAATTTTGACGTGGTTAAGGATTGTCCTACAACTTATACTGATATTGAGACCTTGCCTGTCTCTTTCTTTGACCAGGCTAAATGTGAAAATGCTTTTTTTTTCCTCTGGCGTTAGCCCTCTGTCCAGACACAGCTGTGCCTGCCAACTGTGGGCACAATGTGAATTTTATGATGTACCTTATCTTAGCAGACAACTGAAGTTGAAACAAAGTTGGGCGAAAATTGTACATTCTTGCAAACACTTAAATTTCAAAACATTTTGGGGTGGCCATATTTGACAGAACTTATTCACAAACGGAATGTCAATCAATTAATAATAGATTCTTAATAAGAACTGGGAGCTTTGCTGTGTTTCAAATCACTCCACTGTTCACTTGTTCACTGTTGCCTGGATTATAAATTCAACTACCGGTACAATACAGTTTAGGGCTGGACCCGAATATTCTGTCATGACGGTGGTATCCGAATATCCCCCCCATCGGACGATGTCGTGCGAACAGTATTTGTCTCGTCAGGTCACCCGACGTGTCCCCCCGTCGGACGTTAGGATATGAATCGATCCTAATACCCCCCCCCCCACTCCGTCGGACGGGCTTTATGGACAGAACCAAATATTCGGCTCTTTCCTCCACCCAGCCCGCTGGAAGTTTTAAGAGCAGGGTTTTAGTGATTATATTTTAAATACACAGAAAAATAAAATGGGGAAAATTAATAAGCACACAAGTTGAATCTGTGTGTGTAGAAGTGCACTTTTAGGAATCTAAATCAGTTTAAAAAGCCAAACACTGGGCTTGAACAGACTTCATGCACTAAAGACAAAAAGGATGACTGGAGCAACCATAAGGACATAGAATTAAATATTGTGGACATGGGGCACTGAGCACATTGTGAGTTTGAGGGTAAAATGTGTATGACCATGTATAGTTTAATATTTTCAGTCTCTAATATTGTAATTATTATTATTGCATTTCTTCCATTTTACCAAGCTATGACAGCCACACAGTCATGTATTAAGCA
Organism: Amphiprion ocellaris; assembly: GCF_022539595.1. Taxonomy (NCBI): domain Eukaryota; kingdom Metazoa; phylum Chordata; class Actinopteri; family Pomacentridae; genus Amphiprion; species Amphiprion ocellaris. The sequence continues at coordinate 11,237,726 of NC_072773.1, read as the reverse complement.
CAAGGTAGTGTTCTAGAGGTGGAGTAAAGATGGTGGCCTTAATAATTTACACCCTCCTACTTGGATACCAGCTGCCCCACCCCTTTCCTTGTTGAGAGCTGCATCCCCTCTCACTCATCTGATTGTTCCTGCTGACTTGCCTCTCTGTGGCATCTTATATTCTCGTGCCACTTAGGCTGAGGTCGATGGGCTGCTTCTAGAAACAAGCTGCAGCAGAGTATAGATGGGTTTGGTCTACATAGCAAGTCAGTGAGTAGTTGGCTTTGGCAGTGCCTGAGTGTCAGCATGCTGCCTCCACCTTAATACAAGAGCACAGATTCTCTGAGCAGGCGTTTCCTTTTTAAGGGTGTTTCCCTAGCTGTGCTCGTCTCTCTCTCTTCCCTTTGTCAAAACATTGAGCGGATGTGGCGACAGCGCACAGTAACACTTTACAAATATACTTGCTCTGTGGTTTCTTCTACAGCCACTGCACTTGCCAATGTCCATCCAGGCTGCGTACCAGGCTTTGCAATCAATTGCTTTACTGTAACAGGTTACACGGGACATCCTGACAGGCACGTTTATGCCAACAGACAACTAAGGGGACAAAAAAACAAAGTGACAGAGGAGTGTGGATGATCGGGAGGAGGCAGTGTATGTGTGGTGGAACACCAGAGGACAGGCTGGCACCGCATACAAAATTAGGTCAGTCTGACTTAGATTAGGCCTAGTCCATGCTGGTAAACAAATAATCAAGACTGACTGAATGCAAGAAGCTGAGTATACTGAGTGAGGATGCCACGAGACACTTTGTTGAGCCACTGCAACTACATTATTATGAAGCAGTAACCACAATTACCCAGATACCCTTTAGAATTATGAATTACAATGTTTTTACACTGAAGTTGATTTTGTTAAGTGAATGAAGGTGCAATTACAGTGAATATGATAATGCTTTAAGTACAGCATTCAAACTGTAAAGAGATCGGTTGTGAATTTGAGAAAAAGCAGAGAAATAAATTTTGTACCTTGTAAAATGTAACCTAGCTAACATCTGTCTGACAAACATTTTAATATGCACATTCATTACTACTTGTTTAAAGACTGGGTTTTTTGAAAAAAATGTCAATTTTTTGAAATTGCAATATTTTCATTCAACCTTGTTGTGGGTAGAGTAAACCTAGTACCGTTTATGCTTTATGCCTCACCAGTGTGGTCAGTGGATGTCACCATTACTGTAACAGAATTGGTATGCAACGTTAACTAGTGATGTAAGCGGATATAACTTGGCTTTGAATGTATAGGTCTAATTATTAAAGTAGTATCTGGTGACAAGGAGTCAAGTATTTGTAGTTTTGCCATATTTGTTTTCTCTACAGAACCTGCAGCTGATGGGAATATTGTTTTTCTTTAACAATCTTTTGCCATGGCTTTACAATTTCTGTGGTGAATTAAAGTTTTTGACAGCAATCTGCTCCGCAACACTCCATACGTGTTTGCACCTGGTGTGATTTTGATTTTTAAAAAAACAACAGAAAATGCAGACTGAAAGAGTATGTGGTAAAGCAGATCTAAATCCATCCATATACTTAGCCTCTTGAGCACAAAGTTTTTTTTTGATCCTACTCTGATTTAAACAACAATGTTACATTACTTTTTTTTTTTTTTTTTAAATGTCAATTTGTATTTAAATAGCGAGATGTATAGTACATAGGTTGAAGCAAGAATGGTGAAATGGCAAAAGGCTCTGGAACCCCTATTCCTAGCTTACAGGATGCGCTTTCAGGTTGCGATGCAACAGGAATTGCTTTTAGTAAACCACTCTGTCTTGAGAGAAGCAACCTCATTTCATCTTTAGTCCAGTCATCCAGTGGAAGAAAAGTGCAATATTTAAAAGCATTCTCCCATCCCTACACTGTTTCACTTCAGAGTTAGGCAAATCACTTCTGACACAGACATTCAACAATATGGATCAGTCAAGTAGTATCCAATACAACGGAAAGCAATTTATAGCAGCTGTCCCAATCCAAATTCTCTACCATGTTTGCTGAACTGTATTGGTACTACAAACACCAATCCTGTCCTAGTTCTTGTAAGCTGGACCTCACTTCTCAATCTCTGATGCTGGCATAAAAACTTCATACTGGGAGAGAAAACATGTGTAACTACTGTCTCAACCTTACTACAACATCATGATGCCTTGGAAAACTTATTGTATCCATCCTTAAGGTTAAATGTGTACTGTAAGGCTGAATGGTGTAGAAAAATACAATAATTCAGGATATATTCACTATTCAGTCAATATGAGAACTTGTGCATAAATATAAACCCAAAAATATTACCCAAAGTCTGATTTCTACTCTATGGTTAGATGTTTGCACTAGCGTAAAACAGAAGCAAAGTGATACTGTAAGTGTGTGTGGGTTTTCTTCCCCTCTTTTGGTCTGGTCGGTGGGTGAGGGTCTGTGTAAGTGCTACGGCCAAGTGATGCATGGTAAATGTAGCTGAAACACAACCAGGTCACAGCAAAGACAGGAACAAGGGGGTTGATGATGCAGTAAGAGAAGACAGAAGGGGATTGCTTCTGGACATTTTTTTTAAAAGCCCCATCCAGTCCAACTCCCATGTCATTCTCATACATACTCTACATACTCCACCCACACCCACCCACACACACTCGCTTTTTTCCTACCAAATGCAAGGATACAAGGCAACTACAGTACTGCAGAAGAGAAGGTGAATCTTTACTCTCCTTGTCCAGCGAGCATTAGTATAAATTATAATTTATAATTATAATTTATCCTTGTTCTGTCAAAACAGTAATAATAAAAAATTATTTTTGTGGAACATTTGCATTAAAATGAATAATCCACTGAAACAAAATTTGCAGGGCTGGTTTACTGGATGATTCAAGATCATGCTGACACAATAACAGTGGAAGGTAAAGACAAAGTCACCGGAAATGAGCGGCACCACTGAATGTTTAGCATATGTGGACTGTTCAGAGGATAAATTGACATCTATAGACTATAATAAACTCTGAAAGAAAACCACATTTCGCATCTTTGAGGTTGATTACAAATGCTCCCTTCCCAAATGAAACACATTAACAGTACAAAAAATGGTTAAGTGACAAAAAAACTACATTTAGAACAACCACCAACCTTAGCTTTGCTCATAGAGGGAAAAATTGGGAAAATTACCGCTTTATATGTTTGTGCTACTAAATTCCCCACATGAAAGCAATTTTAAATGTTTGAGTGGCTTCCCTGACAATGATGCCAAGATGAAGACAGCGCCTTGTACTGGACGCTCCTCATAACGATACAAATTAGGCAGTGACCAAAGATGAATAAAATGTGGATTATCTTTTGACTCACTATCTGAGGAGAAGGTGGATTTCAAATCCTTATTAATCTCAAGAAGAATGGCTAAACTGAAAATGAATGGCCTAAGGCCCCATAACCCATTTAGCTCCATTGAAAGTAGAGCAAAATCCTGGGGCTACAAATGAGTATGCATAAGCTGACACAGTTCTGATCGTGATGTTCCATTCAGTTTAGGTGCAAAATTAATCTGACAGAAAGATAATCAAGAACAGCAAGCATCACACTTGAAGAAACTTTTGCGCAAGTAGTTTTGGAAGTGTACCTGATCAATGTTTCCACTTTCCAGCAATTCACATCAAATCAACATTTAGCCACTGAAATATCCATACTGGACATCATGGGCCCAGAAAAATGACATCTGCATCAACAACATACTTGCGTTCAACTACAAAGAATTAAAAAAAAACATCAAAGTTCATCGAAGCCTCTTCAGACAGTAGGGGTGAAGGGCTGGCTTTAGAAAAAAAGCACATTTTACAGAACGCATTTGGGTTATATGCACGACACAAAAACCTTTCCACATCAGCACACTTGGAGCCAGGGGCAATAAACGTGGTGAAACTCTTGCGTTTTCTGGACAACAGTCACACTACGTACATGCTTAGGAAATGAAAGGTAAAGACACATCTTGCTTCTGTTACTTCAAGTATGCTAATCAATGCAATTTAAATCCTCTTTGTGTGTTCCCCACCTACAACTGCCCAGAGTTGGACATGGTTCTAGGCCCTCGCAACCCTGCACAGCTTAAATAGGTATCAAAAATGGATGGTTTTATGAAATGACTGGATTTTATTAGCTCTATATTCAACCTGTACAATACTGCTGTTATGACTAGCATCTATTACTATAAAAAAAATACAACAAAAAAACACTTTGCATGTGGCTTTTGTAAATATATACCTTGGCAATAAAACAACATGTCAGAGCTTCCTGAAAAACTATTACTTATTACAGCACTGAAAATGTTGAGGAGTCTTCAAAATGCTAGCAAGAATGTCCACTATTTCATGTAATCTCGCGCACATCTTTTGGTCAACATGCCAAAGAAGTACTTTGTTGAACGTATGCAAGCACACACAGACCTGTGTATTTCAATAGTTTTTAAACCCTACCTGGAACTAGAGCTGAGTATCAAATCTCTATTGAGCAGCAAAATTATTAAACCCAAAGCAGCTCCTGTCACATTGTTAGCTAACACACACACACATATGATTAGTCAAGGCCGTTGCCTGTTTTTAACAGAACTTGATTGGGTTTTACAAAAGCAATCACAAAAAACATGGACTCTGTTGAATGTCATTTTTTTAAATTATTATTCATCTACATAGTTAATCAGTTTTTTTTAAATCTGTGAACTGTCCCTTTAACTGGACACAATTTTGTATGCATGCTCCCTCAGTGTGGCTGCTCCTGTTAGCAATGTCTGATGATAGGGGACATGACATCAATGGGACTGACAGTAGAGTTTAATTGATTGATTAGTAAAACATTCCATGATGCTGTGTGCTCTTACTAGCCAGAGTGCATTGCTGATAGAAATAGCAGGCACTGGAAAATTGTAGAATAAAGTAGTCCTGAAAGGTAAAAATAACTTCAACAAAACAAATATCTGATAATTCACAATAAGCTGATCTGTAATATATCCCTGAGCTTCACAACACAAAGAAAAAACTAAATCTGAACACAAGGTTGAAGCCAGTCATTTTTTACTGGCAATTGCTTATGTTGAGCAATTTTCTGCAAATGTCATTGCATGAAAACAATTGAGAAATTTGAGTTGAAAAGGGGAAAAAAAAAAGGGTCACATACATGAACAATGATATGTTTTGTGCTAGGGATAGCTACATAACCCTCTTTTCATTCAGGGAAATGAATGGGTTAGATTAAAAAAGGAAAGAAAAAAAGGAATAGAAGGTCAGGCTAGCCCAAAGCCAAAAGCATGACTTTATTTAAAACATAAAATACACTCCTTTGATTGCATTAATAATCATACCCCTCCCCCCGTGCTTTCTCCCCAAGCTTCCAAGAGAGAAACAAGTGTGTGTGAAGAGTCACATGACAGCTACCCCACTCTTTTGCTCAAGTGACTGTGGCCTTTCTTGCTTTAAAGAGGAAGAAAACTTACTAATAGTCTGACTTCACCCGTCATCTCTGGATTCAGGTTGGGTCACATTTTCTCTGTAGCAGTCAAATGTGAGGGTTAGAATGTAAATAGACAGTGAGACGGTCTTTATTCAAACCAGAGTAGGGGTTGATTTGCACATGCAAAATACTGTCAGGAGTGGTGATGTGCTGCGGTAGGGTTACAGTATCTGAGTGATGACAGGCCTGTGTGTGGGTCATTAAGCGGTCCTGGTGCCATTACTTTTACTATTCAAAACAGTGGCCAAGTCTGCTTGGCTAGTGGTGACAAGCTATGCACGCATAACAGCACCTACAGTGAAACTACACACAAGTCTACACACAAGGGGGGGGGGGGGGGGGGGGGGGAGACACACTTGTCAATGGCAAACGCTATTTAATACTTCCAATGCCCATCATTAAACAGAGTACAATCAATGCAACTTGAATGATACTCATTTCTTATTCTGGAGTCTACATGGCAACCTGTATCAAGCATTCCATTAGCACCGAAGTTGACCTGAGTCAGACTTCAGCCCGGTTCATCGGGACTTTGGTGAAGGACCTACGAAAGTTTCAAGTGCTTGACCATTAACACTGTGTAGATCTTAATGGGGCATAAAATACATAGAAGTTCCACAAAATTTTTGAAACATTAAAAAGCATCTGTACTGGCAGCGCCCTGTATATTATACTACCCACCTCAGGGCTCCAGACTAACTTTTTCACTGGTAGTGCCAGTGCGACCAGCTATCTCATCTAGTCACACCTCGCACTTTCTCACAGGCAAAACACATCACTTGCTGAACATTTTCCTATCGAACATTCACCTAAACGCCTGACAGTGCAGGTTGCGGTAGCTACTGCTTGGTAGCTGTGGTGTGCTCAGACAGGTGTGTGACCAAAAATTATTTTGGAATCAAGAGTTCAACTAGGGCGCTCTAATATCAGATTCTTCCAAGATGAAACAGAGTGATTTTTTTCTACATGCAGCCTTTTCTATGAGTGGAAAAAACAGCGCATGTAAGTGCGTTTCACATTTCACGAGAAGACCACATTTTTAAGTGGAAATACTGCACTACATCGAAGTTATACAAAGTACTACGTTACACGTCTGTGGTTAACAAAGTAACTGCCTGTACCAGTTAGAGTGACACCAATTCAGCTTAATGATCATCACGCACTAGCACAATGTTACCACTTGAAATCTGAACTAGCACACTCAAAAAAAAGGCTGCAAAAGCGACTATTTTGGTCGCAACTTTATGAACTGCAATTGGCAAATGACAAAGGGTGCAATTTGGGATATAAGGTGTGGCTATTAAACAATGAGACTGATGTTGTAATTTGTGTTTAATTTTAGCAAACTGAAACATACAGGGTTTGCTTATGCCCACTGATCAATGTATACTATGTACTTAAGACATGCATGTTATGGTTCTATTGACATGAGCCTAGTTGCACATTTGGCTGTAAATCTGACCCACTGTTTAAACTGAAGCTTGAATTTAAAAAAAAATCTGTTACAAATCATCATATCTGTCAGAAAAATCCTAATTAGGTATTTCCCCCCAATCGTTGAGTCATAGTGCGCACAAATGGCTGGTCACATGTCATCTGCACTAGAAATCATTAGTTTTGAAGACGTTACTGTGTTCATAGAAACTTGGATATCTTGTTGTCTACCAATTCAGGGCAATGGCATTATTGGAGGGTTTGCTCAACAGGAGGCCAACATCCATAGTAAAGCCAGCACCACACTACATCCAAAGTCATAAGGGGTCAGTTCATAAACTTTCTGGGCTGCAGTGAGAATTATCACACAGTCATTCACCAGCCCAACACAAAACTGACACTTGTTAATATGTCACATGATTGAATGCGCATCCATATGTTTCCAATTTACCTGCTAGTGCGCTTGTGGTGGACCAGTTGTGACATGACAAAATTAATGCAAGACAAGTTAATTCTCAGTTCAATCTGCCATGCTTTTTTGCCAAGTGTACAGACAGAATTTCACTGGTGACGCAAAAGTTATACTTTTCATGCAGTCATTGTAGTTTCCTGTATTGATTAAAATCAATCTGCACAAAATATTCATTAGCATTTGTGTATTTTTAAGGTAAACATGGAAGGATGATTATACACATCAGTCAGATTAATCATGGCTACACCTTTAGATCAACAGCCTGATGAAACAAGAATAACTGAACATACACAGTCAGTAGCTTTTACAACACCAACAGCAGTACAGGACAGTAAAGTAACTAACAAGTACAGAATATAAAACCCTACTTAGAGTCTGAAAGGCATTATTATATAGATTATGTCACAATAATTTTGTTTGTTTTGTCTAGAACCTTCTTTTGCTTGTATTAATATAACTTTCAGTAGACCTAAAGCTTTGTTTGTGATTTCACTGTTGGGACTACTACAACCGTGACTACACCTTGTTCCAGTGTAAAGCGACAGATCTCATGATGTTGTGAATGTGCTGGCATTTGGCGTATTTTACCATCTTTGTTAATGCTTTTAAAGTGTGATTTTGTAAGTTGTAAACTGGAACCTTGCGCCCGCCACAGTGGCAAACAGGTGCGTGCATATAGTGAACACAGCTAGACTGATGACTAGTGCAACTAAAAACAGGTCGAACTGAAAATGGAGATTTTTAATGAACTCCTTAACTTCTGAAGGAGATTTAACTAACCTGTCGCAACAGAAAGCTAAAATTTCACAATCTTTGGCCCCACATTTGCCTGTCCAACATGCCCTGATGAAAACATTTTACTCATGTTCCGTAGGAAGGTTACTGAGTGAAGAAGAAAAAAGATTTAGATTGCTACACCACAAAACACAATAGCTAAGAGTAAGGTAATGGAAGCCATAATGCAGAGGCCACCACTAATGGTCCAGTTAAATTCAATACAAGAATAGCTGGGTTGATGAAGCCACTACTTTGGATGAAGAGAGCTACATGAAGAAGAGCAAGGATAATAAGATAATAATGGACAAGCAAAGGCCCATGTATTGTCATATATAGTGTCCTGGATGTTTTTCTGTGATGCTGTCAGGCATCAGGCAACAGATGTTAGACAAAAAATTGAACGTCGATACATTTAGCCTATAATGGAATGTAAGTATGGGCGAAGCCTGCAGAACTGGCTTATGTCCACTGCACTACTGTAGTGAGATGGACAATTCGGGGGTTGTGTCTGGTACAGGTGCACATGGAGGTGCACCCACAGTTTCTTTAATCATTATATGATACTGTGTATAAGTGTAACTGTAATTGTTTTAATTGCCTAGCATTTAGTGACAAATAACTGAGCAATATATTCAACTGGCTCTCCGATGAGACTTTCCCTCCCTCTCTCCATCACAGGTGGACTTTATGACAGTGATGTTTGCTGAGCTTGGAGAAACATCACATGAACCAGTTCTCCACCTGCTGCAGGTTCTCGGAGAGGTCCTCCAGCTAGTAGTAGATCCCCGAAGAACAGAACAATGACCAACATCACCCACTTCAGTCAAAGACAGTGGAGTTCCAGTCTGTCTGGAGAGGCACCTGAATGACACTGAAACAGGACTGTTGTTCTCTTGGGTGAATAAAAAATAAAATAAAACCTGAGTCTTTCAAATATACTTTGGGGAATCATGATGTTGGGCTCAACAGTTTTCCTCTATAAAAACATTTTAGAGTAGATCTTTCAAAGGTGCCAGTGTTCAATGTGTTTTAAAATGAATAAGATCACCACAATGCCCTCCAAACCTCTGCATTTTTGGAATGGTTTTAAGTTGGATAAAACAGTTTTAAGTAAAACAACAAATACCTATTCTATAGGAGCATTTTGGCCAGACAATGTCTGTCATGGTAAAATACAGTTGTTTTTTTTTTACTTAACAAGAATTTCAGAGTTCAGTGTAAACTTGCAGTTGTGGGGTGATAGACTGAGATAGTGTGGCGTAGCAAGAAAAACCACTGCAACTTAAAGGGATATAATCTTGTTTTTTTTAAAAAAAAAGAACATGCACATTTTTAGTTAATGTTTAGATGGAATTTGTCAGTACTGTTCTTAACTACAAAACTATGTGTATGTGAAAAACATCACAGAACCATTCAGTTCCATCTCACTTTACTTACACCCCATGTTCTCTCCTTGCTGTTGTTGCCTACCTGAAGTCAATAACACACCAATGTGTTCTTGTGGCAAAACACACATTAAGGTGGCTTTCAAAATGTTGCATCTTGGACGACGCTTATGTAGTCGCACAGACATATTACCCAATTTGGGTTGAACAATAACAGTTTTCTTTAACTCCAATATTTTTTCAAGTACAAAAAAATCTAAAATAAAAGCCCTAACTGCAAAAAGGTTTTGTGGATAAACTGGGTACCCAGACATAATAGGTGTGGTAGTACTTTGGCTGCTTGCAGTACATTTAGTCACAGAGTTCAGAACTAAATTAGTAAATGGGACTAAGGTAAGTATGTCATGTCATTACCATTAAAGACAGCAAGATTATCAGCTGAAGCTGCGCCATCCAAACACCAGCCTCTGGACTTATCTGCTAGAAAAAGCAGCAACATGCTCAAAGAAACACTGCAATCTTGTTTTCTGATGTTAATAGACACATCACACATTCTGCTGCTTTCTGTTTTGTTTTTTTTTAACCAGCAAAAGATATGATGCAGATAATGTTTGACTTAAAGTACAAAAATTTAACCAACACAAGATGACTGACTGAAGTAAATGGTCTGTCAGTGAAAGCCTTTTACTTCAGTCTTGTTGTGAAACAAGCATACTACCTTACATTGTGAATTACCAACCAGCTATGTTGACACAAATATCTGCTGTTCTCTAGGAGCGGCTGGGGACTCTCAGAGTTGACGCTATTCAATGATTAGTTATATTTCAGGGCTGCCACTAAAATAACATTGTTATAATGTATAGATTCAAGATAGTACTGTATTTAAAACTCAAATACGCATGTACTTAAACACTTTCTTGACAAGCTTTTACATCTATACATAGTTTCTCTTCAGGTGCTAGTTAGCCAAAGCCTCTCCAGACTTTTCTGCTCTTTACAGTAGATGTACAGTTAAACAGAAGAAGTGTCATGTCAGAGGTGATGAAAAATCAGCACTATCACTGACCAAAGCCGCATAATCCCAAAATGTGAAATCCACAGACTAAGAATTTAATCCTATTCATATCCTGCACTCCTAGATTAAAAAAAGAAAAAAAAATACACAGAAACAGATGATAATCCTTGTTTAACAACAAAGACCCTCTTCCAGTACAAAAGGATAATTATTCAGGTTTCAAACACATGGTCATTACCTTATGGTGACACGTATCCTACTGACAAGATCTACTGTGCACAAATCCAGTCTCAGAAAATACAATAAAGGTTTTCAGACAGGCTGTCATAAATTACTTGTTTCCACACATAAGTATCAACAAAATTTTTTTAGAAATGCCCACAGACTATGCCATCACTGTCCACCAGGGCCACAAGACATAGCGTGGAATGCATTCAGGGAGTCAGTATAGTGTGGGTCACATCTAGGTCACACAGGCTGATCAACAATAAATGGAACCTTTTTTTATGATTAGTTTGATAACTGGATGATCTGATGTGCAAACAGGTTGCTCTCAAACCAAAACCCATTACTGTCAAAACTTTAATCATTCATTGTCCAGTACTATGCATATACACATCTTATATCTTCATTGGTTTACAAGGTGTGAACACTAAGGTCGACGTCGTGAAGTGCTGGACCACTTTTTACACAAACTAATAACCCGATCAATCGCAGCAAAATCTTAAATTTCTGTGAAATCGAAACACTACAGAGGTAGCAGTTAGACGGCTGTCTGGTGGTGGTTATCGTTCTGCATTACTAGTATAGAATCAACACTTGATAAGTGCATGCAAATGTAAATATTAAACTTGGTGTCATTGCAAATATGCAAAATTTAAACTAAAAAGTAAAAAATGCACACAATCAAATCCACATGACATTGGCAAGAAGAACTGAGGCTGGTCTATAAGGCACAAGAAAGAATTAAAAATATGGAAGGTTTTGAGCAAAGGTCATATCTATTTGAATGAAGTATTCTGATAAAAGGAAAATAGTGGAAAAACCACTAACTGCAATTAAGACTTGAAGAATTGCCATCACTCGATCTCTTTTTAATTTTGTGATCTGCTTTTTTTAATCTGTTCATTCACATTTTAGTGCTAATTCTTGTCCCATTTTAGAAAAATACATCCCATATCTCCGAGGTGTGGTTATGGATGTTTCAAATCAGACACTAAGTTTAATATCAACATTTGTAAATCATATGTGTATTTCTTACAAATCGAATCAAACAAGTATTTACTGTAATTGCCATGTTTGCTGGTATTCAGGTTCATAGTCAAGATGTACAACACCCCTTCCCCACCATGTTGTCCTGTATCTTAGGAGGTGCACATACAGGATTAATCTGACCAGTAATTCGATCAGCCTTGAAACGTTTCAATACAAATGCATTCTATACATTTTTAAGATAAAGGTAATCAAAGACATCTAGCTTGCCAAGCCTGAACCCATCCGATGCTCGGCAGCTGCCTCTTTCTGTCTGAGAAAAAGCGGTGATGAAAAAGGCTTTGAACGCCATCTTGTTCATTGCAGCTGCTTGGGCCCTGAATACAGGAACCCATTCATTCGAGGAGGCGGAGGGAGGGGGCACACTGGCAAAATGAATTCATCTTTGTGAACCAGTAAATACGACTACCTCGTTTATAAAACACAGAGAATTCCCTGGCACAACTACAAATCGAAAACATGCAGTAGTGGGTACTTTAAACATAGCATCTCAACACTGCTGGCCGGTAAGTTGGTAAAGGCGGCAGGCTACATATATCTTGCCACGGTGCTGGAGGAGGCGCTCAGCGCGGCTTCCTGCGACAGCACGTCTAACTCGCTGCTAGACCATCTTGAGAAATATTTACCGCTAAATAACAATCTTCGATCTCATTCCTTGTTCTTTAACACCTTATGATAGTGTAACGACAAGAATTTGATTATTCAAAGTGGAGAAAGCGTGCCCTTTTTCCGGACTACAGCTTGAAATACTATGGAGCACCGCGGCCCGATGGGGCATGACTACTGTAGCTGCTAACAACTTGCCCTGCAACAGCCCGGTGATCAAGATAAACAGATTGTCAAAATCCAATTAGACAATCTCGTTTTCATATCATTAAAACAAGAAGTTCAAATTAAGGTCGAGGTGTGTGTTCGCAAACTGACGCTGGTTTAGCACTCATGGCTATTTCCACAGCCGTGCTTGTCATTTTTCCTCCCGACTATTACAGCTGTAGTTCCACTTGGCAATCAATGCAAATTTGTATTATTTCAACGAATCACGTATTGTAAGAAAAAATGCAGCAATGTAACGAATTAGCCCTTTGCTTTTTACTGTATCCGTGGATGGATGGCTCTGAAGACTAAACGTGGGAATGGGAACATTTAGCTGTGACATACAGTAGCCATAATCCATGACGGTTTGGTTTCGATTCATTGAATTTAGTGTCAACGGTTCAGCAAGCCGTTTAAATCAAACGTGCCCAATAAGTGTCCACAGCTCGGAATTTGAGCATTACCTAAATAATGTAACGAAGGCAAATATTAACGTCTCAGTACAGAGTTTTAGATAAAAGCGGTACTCAAAAACCCTGCTTATATTTACTTCAAATAGAAGCATGTTGTTCTGGCTACCATATTCGTAATATACAGACCCAGATCTACCCTACCAGGCTGCAAACGTAGGCTGTAGCCACTGCTGGCTAACTTGTATGGACTGGCTACGGAATAGTGGGGGTGGTAGTGATTCTGTTGGCGAAGTAGCCATTTTTAGACTCCCTTCGTTGTCAATTTCATGATGCTAGAGATTTTCAATATGTGTGGAAGTAAATCCAAACTCTGTTCACATTTCTTTCAGTTATGCAAGTTTAAGAAGTTGACACCAAGTGGTATTACATTGAACAGCTTGTCTAGGGTTAGCCAACGGTAACCTGAAAATAGCAAATATGCGAGCAATTAGCTTACCATGTAATCACTTGCTATCTATCGAGCAAAAAAAATGTGGGCCGCCAGGCAGCTCCAAAATGTTGGCGATTCTAGAAATATGCACGGTGTTTAATGCAACCCCGATTTAAATATTGCTCGGGTAAATGAAGTGCTGAAGCAATAGTGACACAGTTTAACGCAGACAGCTAATATTTCAAGAGAGGGAGAAAGACACCCGGACGTTGGAGATGGGGTGCTAGCTAACCTAACGAACTGTCACAAACTACCCTGCTAATTAACGTTAGCACTGGCCATTAACCCCCACCCTGCCGGGCAGAACAATTACATGTAATTATCGTTCTGATTAACTGACAACTATGTGAACGCAGTGCGCTGAGTTTCTGTAACAGTGACCCCCACCCACCGTCTTGGCAGCAACGACTAGCTAGCGGCAGGCTAACGGCAGCTAACTACGGAGGAGCCACTCAACCCAGTTTAACCCTTTTCGTTCATCTTTGCTGCTCGACAGGCTAGCCAACTGCACAGACACTCTATGCATTTCCTGAAGCTCAGTTTCAAATATAAATACATGCCCTTACCCGCTTTCAGTCGAGAGTATCCGTTGTTTATATCACATTGACTGGAAACGGCAAAATCTTGACTCTCCTCTCTCCGCCCAGGCGCTCAGATTTAGCTAGTTTAGCCACCGAGGAGCGGCACTCCCCGAACCCAGTTTTTGACCCGCCGAGGGGGGAGACACACCGGCACAGAGGCGGAGAGACAAGGCGCTGTTCACCCAGACAGACGTGTCAGAGTCCTGTTTGAGCGCTCCTCCGTTTCAACGCAAATTCCAACTCAAAGCAAAAATCCCTTCTTGTCTTTCCCACCGTCGTCGTCCCTCTTTATCTTCCTTCACGCCAGGATCTCAGTCGCTTCTTCCTCCGGCCATCAAACAGCAGAGATGGGCGCGGTAACCCTGCATTCAGGTCTGGGAAACCCCACGTTACGGCAGCGTCACAACGCACGGCGAAGGGTCGGCGACCACTTCGACAGATCAGGAAATACTGCCATCTTTGGTAACACCAACACACCTAGACGGCACTCACCTGGCAGAACACAGCTGCTAATCCTACAAATTAGTTCATTTAAAGATTTGTAAATAAATGTGACCCGAGATCAGGCAAGCTAAAGTAAGCTGCAACACTGATTTCCACCCAGGGGAGACTTCAGCAGTTGCCAAATGGGGCATGAAAAGACTGCAGGAACGAAAAGTAACAGTTCAGTTTTGTATTTAAAAAATACGCGTTTATTTTGAGTCAGCTCACTAAAACATTTTAAAGCTACATTTTAGGATTATAGGTTTAAAAAAAATAGCAAGGGACTGAACAAGGAAAAAGAACGAAAACAAATGAGCTACAACTTGGAAGTAGCCTTTAAAAATAAGACAAACTGTTGCTGTGTTTGTTTAATAGCTAATGGTCAAAACTGATACTTGATAGAAATAAACAGGAAATAACAAATGATAATTGATACATGATTTAAATCGTCCTGGTAACTGATACATTTAAGAGATAAATGGTGGAAGAGTCCAGCCTCTCCTTTTCTCAGTGGTGGAAATACAAACCAAAAGAAACCATCTTAAACATTAACAATGCGTCAATAATGTTTATACCAGAGGTTCCTGCCCTGCACAGTTTTGCGGCTTGTGGAGGAAGTGCATTCACTGCTATTTACCACATACTATTCATTTCGAACAAATAACAGAATGGCTATTGTATACTCACAAGTTTCATTAACATGATCTCATCTTACACACCAGACATTCTAAAATATCAACTGAATATGCCCCGAGCATCTCAAAAGCTGGATACTTGGCTAAGAGTGGCTTTACTTACAGAAAGTCTCTTTCATGTCAGTACACAACTACTACTTCAAACCAGTAACACTGGCTCATTCTCAAAACAGACAAATGTGATGCATAGCTACCATCATACATGGTTAAACACACAAACACAATTTACTACATGTGCTGCCGATATAATAGTGTTAATATGACTTGTAGTTTAGTTACAAATCTGCAAATCAGTAATTACTCATGTCAAATTATTTATGCTGCTCCATTAATAACACATTGGCAGTATTTAACTCTACTTCTGTCAACAGAAGTTTGATCTGTATAAGCGGTTGTTGAAAATTTTTGTTGACAAATTCAGTTCTTTGGATATTACCTTTGCCAAACTTTATGCAGTGATGCCCCTGGGCTCTAGCTCAAGTTAAGGAATCATTGGGGATTTGCTTCCTATGCTGAGTGTTTGTGGGTGGACCTTCACTGCAGCACAGAGATGGCTTGATCATTATCACCAGTAGTCTAGGTATAGTGCTCAGAGGAGGGTTAATGCTCAGTGGGTTAAGGCGTTACTTGGAGACATGGAACACTTTGCCATCCTCTGAGACAACAAAGTGTACATGGGCTTGGTCTGACGGGGGAGACAACAGCATCATCAGCTTTGGTTCGAGAGAAGAACGCTCCTAAGAGAGTACTGCTCTGTCTGTTTGTATCAGACCTGTTAGGCGTTGTCTTTTTTACAGTCACATTTTAAGCTGATGGACATTGTTATGGTTTGGTTTAACTTGAATTTGTTTACTCAGGAAAAGTCTGATTGGAATGGAATGTGAGATGGACAGCAGTCAGCATGTATCATAATCAATTTGAATTCCTATATCTATTTTTATATACACACATATTTATCTGAATGCAGTGATCAGGGAGAAATGCCAATAATAATAATTATTATTGGGCCCAAAAAAGACCATTAAAAATAAGAGTAAATGTGTTCTCTGTAGGAGTATTCAGAGAATGTGTTAGTGTATCTGTCCCTCCCACTTCTGTAAACATTAAACCTAAAAGAGGAAACTAGACAGCTGAATTGTATAGAGAATCTTCTGCACCTTAGTGCGTTAGTGCACCTATGACTAGAAGTTTTCCCAAAGTAAATGCACAGTACTGTATCATGAGTGCATATGGATGGAAGATAAAACCTCCCATAACTCATTCACTCATTTTTGTAGGTGTACCTATAGGAGTAATTAATATTAATTGTTTTTACCTTATTACGGTTATGCATTATAACTAATTTAGGTGTCTTTTTTTCTTTTTATGCATTTAAAAAACAGTGTTACATAGACAAAGTACAGTTTATCAGATAGTCTTCTGGGTGTTTGTTTCCACCGGGACTCATCTGCCCAAGTTAATGCTGCCGAGATTTAGTTGCCCCTGGATACACCCCTGCCTGTCTGCATATATGTGTTGTGAAGCTTCTTTAGCAGAGCTTCAGCGCACCCAGGGGAGGAAGCTTATTGTCTGCATTCAACCATTTGATGAGGACAGGGAAACAAGAGCAGTCCACACCTTGCTGTGAGGGTAAAGTATTAGAATAAACTCTAATTTAGTTATGATAAATAGGAGATGATAAACTGTGTGGATTACTTTCATGATTTTATTCTGTATTTTGTTTAGTAACAAACATTCAACATTTTTTAAAAAATTTATATCATTCAACGTATGATGATGACATATACATCAGCCTATAAAGACTCTGCAAGTTAACATGGTTGCAAAGGGATTTGGCAAATTTTGTTTATTTTTGAAAGCATTAGTGTATTGCAGAGGTAGCTGTTGATGAAGTCAGAAATAACTGCAAAATCGTGTGTTCAAATACAGTATAATGTAATTTATGGACATGAGCTTCAAGAAAGTGAACTTTTAAAACAGTCACACTCCTGCATTGATTTAGTGTAGTCACATTTGCTCGCTACTCGTATACAAAGAAAGACAAACCAACACTACCCATCAGCAGAGCAGAGTCTGTAAGTAGCACTATCTCACAGTATTAGTGAGAGATCAGCAGATAAATCAGATTAGAAAAAGAGACGAAATAGTAACACAAATATTGGCTAATGTGATCTTATACATTTCATAAAACGAGTGACATTACATGAGGCTAAGCTCATAATGACCTTGCTTTTTATAGGCAGGTTGGTGTCCAGTAATCTGATTTAGCATAATCTCCTGCAATCTCTGATAAATGCTTACGGCATGTATCTCTGAGAGAGGCCAGATCCTACTGGTCCACTGTGAGGCATTACTGACATCTGCTGTTAACACACGCAGGCCCTAGTTCACAGGGTAGGACGGCTCTTGTAGATTATCAAATGAGGATTCGACTGAACTGTAGGAGTAAAGCTGGAAAAAAAAATCGGTTCTGACTGTTGTCAGAACATGTCAAACATCCTACCGCACTGATGACTCTCAAGTTATTAAAGAAACTGTTAAATAGTGTGCAGAGCAGTTGATGTAATTAGAACTCACCTTTATGCAGGTCAAATATTTACCTCTGTCTCATATATTTATTAGAAAGCTCCAAGGATTTGTATGTGTTTTACTTACATACTGTCCAAATATATTAGATATGGGGTATGTAAGTGTTTAGCGGGGAAGAGGCTGCTTAATAATTAGCTTTACCAGAACCTACTAGACTATTAACTCATCTCGAGATTCACAGGCCACTGAACTTGTTCTTGTGTTTCTATTTTACAAACTGGAATTGACTCTGAATTCTGTCTATTCTCAGAAAAGGAACAAGGATGGGTTATCTTCAAACTAGGCCTACGAACAGCATGGAATAGAAATACACACTGGGAGAAATTTATATATTAGTATATATATTGTACAAACAATATACATCGTCTCTGACAGTAGTGGACAGGATGAAGGGAGACAAAGATAGGCATGGTTGAACCTTAAGTCACCGTATGGTTCCCAGTGTGTCTATTAAACCTCTTTCACACCAAAATTACAACCTGTGTTTGCCATTTGTGTGTCTGGATCAATGTATCTGAACCAGGTCCTCTGCTCCGCTGACTGGCCTAAAGGTTGCTGGGCTTTGAAGAATCTACCATGCTGGCTGAGGCACAAACCACAAACCACAAACCTCCTGCTCCGACAATGAACTATATATATATATATATATATATATATATATATATATATATATATATATATATATATATATATATATATATATATATATATATATATATATATATATATATATATATATATATATATATATAATACAACAAGTAAATCACCACAGCTACAACCTATACACCACTGAATTATATATAGGTATTCGATCACAATACCCACCTATAATCACCAAAACTCTGTCATATGTTGCCAATAAGACCACATGAAAACAACAAGCAGATGAAATATCCATCCATTATCTATACACTGCTTTGTCTTCTGTAGGGTCGCGGGGGGCTGGAGCCTATCCCAGCTGACTGAGAGCGAAGGCAGGTTACACCCTGGACAGGTAACCAGTCCATCACAGGGCCACACAGAGACACTCACATTCACACCTACGGACAATTTAGAATCACCAATTAATCTTTATTTTATTAATGTTTTTGGGCTGTGGGAGGAAGCCGGTGAACCCGGAGAAAACCCTTGCGTGCACAAGGAGAACATGCAAACTCCATGCAGAAAGATCCCAGGTGCAGGCCAGGACATGAACCAGGGATCTTCTAGCTGCAAGGTGACAGTGCTAACCACCAAGCCAATGTGCAACACCATTTTTTTCCTTCCAAATTCATAAAACCTAGAAAACAGAAACACCTTAGTTCAGTAGCAAACACAAGCTGCTATTTGTGGAGATGTAGTCTGGGATACTCACATCCCATCTTTTAACTAAAGTTCATATTTTACCAAAAATAAAATAAAACAGGTGACCCGATACCCGAGGGATCAGGTGCTTGCATAGAACACACAGAGATATGTGAATTAGCTACATTTAGCTACAGGATTAAATCATTGACCACCAACAGTTTCTGAAAGGTGACAATGATACTACTACTTTGATTGATGCTGCTCCTAGCTAATATTTGGACTACGAGCTTCTGTCACTGTTACTAGTACCACCGCTATAACTGTTCCATCAGTAAGTAAGCTTATAGCTAGAAATACTAATACATCAACATGCTAGTATAGTATGCCTGATTAATAGGTTTTAATTTCATATGTAGGTTTTATACCAAAGCACTGTTTTCCATCATTGACATTAATCTTTCAACTGCTCCTTGTTTGACCTCACTGTGAACTCGGCATCCTTTCAATTCACTAGTACAGTACCAGCAGTGCTACAGTATGCATCTGCTGGCTTACATCACTTGACACACCCTGGACTATGGTGGTTAAAATACTGCTGCTTACTTGGACTCACCTTCACCACCTGGTGGTGCAATTATGTTCTACAGTCAGGGCCTTCAATAAATTACAAAAGGACTAAAAAGGGTGGACAAGGTATGTTCTGGGTTTAACTATTCAGTTTTCGCTGAAGTACAGTGTTGGGGAAAATGTTGGGCCTACTTTGAATATAAGGACTGTTGTTGTTACCCTTCCTCTGATCTGGAAGCCCCATTAGTCTGTTGCAAATCCACTTGTGTATTTCAAGGAAATAGCAAACCACCCAGGTTATGTCTCCAGACACATGGTCATGGTAGACTACCAGGCTTTTCTAGTCTTATCAGAATAATAGCTATTACAGACAAACAATATATATACTGTAATATATAATTAATATATAATAATACAGAACTGTTGATTGATTTGACCAAATTTTTCAAAACGTTAAGGCAAACACCCAAATGGGCTCAGTTCAATTCTAGCTATATTCTGTCATCCATCCTAAATCACATGTTTATTTGTAGACAGAGTAATAAATCAGTGCAATATATGTCTGCAAAATGTTCTCATTTCCTGTACACTGTTACGAATGTGAGTACTGCAATTCCCTGTCTTCCTTTTGTTAACCGTCATGATGTTGTAATGTGATGAATCTCTGTTGCAGTACTGCCAAATGTTTTTGCTGTTTCCAGTGCAAAGTTGCACATGGTTGACATCTAATGCTTGGAAACTGATGACAAGGTAGTCATGGTTGTCACTTTACCTCATATAAAGTCTGTGCAGGCTGTATATTTTGCCTCCGTGTTTTTGTCTAAATGTATCTGTCCAGTAGTAAATGACCACTACAAATTTGATCTATGTGGGATTTTGGTACCTTTGGACAACAAAATTAGATGAGAACTTCATTTGAAAATGAAATAATGGTGAAAGTGTATAATACACCTTCAGTATGTTGTCATTTTGTATGTAATATAAAATTTTGAACCCAAAATTAAGCTAGCACCTTTTCAATTTTTAAAGTTTTGCACATGGTGGGAAAATTGACCACAGCAAAGGCAAACATTTGCAATGCACAGCGTGTATTTACAGTATAAATAAGAATACAGGCCCTACAGTAGAAACTCAGTCAATACACGTTTCATTATCAACATTCAAATCTTTCATTCTTATCATATCCTGTAGGTCCACTAGACACCCTACCCTCCAGTATGTGTTTACATTCGTGGTGTGGTGGGGGATGTAGTCATTTCAGTTGCATACTTTATTGCTTGTATCTATCTATCTATCTATCTATCTATCTACACACACACACACACACACACACACACACACACACACACACACACACACACACACACACACACACACACACACACACACACACACATATATATGTATAAATATGAGAATCTACAATGTAAATAGTCATGGAAATAAAGGAAAAAACATAAAATGATAAGGTGTGTCCAAACATTTGACTGGCAATATATGTATATATATTTCAACGTATGTGGATCTCAGGCTGAATGAAATGGCTCAAAAAAGACAAAACATTTAATAAAGAATACATGTATTTGTTAATGTTGGTTATGCACAATATATCATGTGCTTTTATGTATTTTGTCCGCGTATATGTGAGTAGACTTCCCACTGGCCACAATCCAGGAATTGTAGAGGTCAGTCAGCAC
The DNA here is from genome assembly GCF_022539595.1 of Amphiprion ocellaris. Taxonomy (NCBI): domain Eukaryota; kingdom Metazoa; phylum Chordata; class Actinopteri; family Pomacentridae; genus Amphiprion; species Amphiprion ocellaris. The sequence continues at coordinate 11,216,243 of NC_072773.1, read as the reverse complement.
ACATGGACACTGAAGCCATCAGGGTGACTCTGTAAACATTCGTCTCATCGCCCTTTACAGTGAGAGGCACACACAACTGCACCACCTCATGGGGCTGTAACACACACAGACATACACGCTCATCAGTCTGTGCTGTGCATGTACATAAATGCCTGAAGTACAAGTGAAGTTCAAAAATTAGGACACATGATTTAAAGGATTGATGGTGATGTTGATGTTAAAGCTGCTGATACACGATATTTTATGCCAGTACTATAACCTTCAAATGTTCTCAACACAAAATATGACCAGGCGACAGTGCTTTTACCACATTTTTTCAAATTGTTGTGGTTAAAAAGGCTGAGAAAAGATGAAACAGACTGTAATAGAATGCTAAAACACTGAGGTAATAATGACATTTACTTGCAGCGCTTTCATTTTTTTTGTGTGTGCCTCTGTCTTTGTACACTTTTTATCAATCAGTAATATAATTTTACTTACAGATGCTTTGGCATCTGATGACTATTTCAAATAACTACTAAGACCCTTAGACCCTTGCTTGAACTATTTTACAATGTGGTTGTGAAAAGGCTGTATGTCAGTGGCCAATAGAAAAGTAGGAGATCTCCATATTTGTTGTAGATTTCGTTAATGCAACTACCACAGATGCATCTATTGGCTATTACTGATTTGTGAACAGCTATGTACCCTCTTATGTGAAAAGATGTTCAGCCAACTGCATAACAACAATAAAAATGATGCCTTTCTCACCTTATATCCACTGTGAGGAGTCCATGTGATGGTGATGGTGCGTTTGTGGCTTGCCTCCACGTTGCCTTTGCAGGGCTCCACAGTGAAGCCATGCTGCTGCAGGGATGTCATGTTATCCCAGTGAAACTCCCCACTCTGGGAAACCAGACAAAAGACGATTTGTTCAAAGAGACAAGATTGTTTTTTCAACCTCTGTAGTGATAACTGTTCAATAATGATACTGAACATCATAATGTTAGTATGACAAATCCCTGCTTCAGTCAAGTTTTTTTTACTTTCCCATGAAGTATCACAGTAATGAAACATGATGCAGCAACTAATTGCTTATCTGAACCTGATGTTTCAATGTCGATATCTGATGCCATCACAGTACCTTCTTAGTGGACTGAGTGGAGCGGATGCAGCCCACCTGCAGCTCCCTGACTGCAGGTGTAATGACACCTGCACAGTAGTTGGCCCGCAGGGTCACCAGCAAAGGGATACTGGGCCTCTCCACCACTTCTGGCTCTGCTAGATACATCAGAGTTTTGCAGGTTTTTAGCCCTTTTACAACAAAGTATAAATCTTTGCTACTTTTTACTGGAATTTGGTGACACGGTTCATTTACACTACAGCTAACCATTTTAGAAAACAATGCTGGAGTATTGTAAAAATCTGATTTTTTTTTTCATAAAGCAATACCAGTAGATCAAATTTTGCAACTGTCCAAAACTATAAAACACTTGTGTTTTTTTTGGCCTTTATTATAGTGGACAGTGATACAGCAAACATGGGGAGAAGAGTGGGGGGAGTATATAATATAAGTATATTTTAATTGCCCCCTGGGGATAAAAAGTTTTCTGAATCTGAATATGCAGCAAATGGCTGTGGGTTGGACTCAAACCAATGGTGGCTGCATTGGGGACTATAGACCCTGTTTATGGGTTGCCTGCTCGACTCGTTGAGCTACCAAGGTGCCACACTTGTTTTTACAAGACTAATCACTTTCTGATTGTCACAGACAAGCTTGTCTGGCAAATATCTTCTTTGTTACATTCTGGATATTCATTGGCTTCCATTCAAGTATTGCACTTAACTGATCCTGCAAATATAACTATGAATAGAAGTTTTGCGGATTGTTTTTGAATGCTTTCTACACATTTTTACATTATAGCATTGCAGAGGAGTCAAATTCAATCAACTCTTAAAAAAAAGTAGGTAGTCCAAAAATAAGTATGCAATTCTGATAAGACTAAACTGAGTGTCTGCATACATATTCAGACATTTCTGGAACATTTGGTACCTGTGGACATACATTTGGTGCTGCACACAAACCCTTGCAACCTTGGCAATGTAGAAACTATAAATTGGAATTATGTGCAATGTCAATCAATGGGAATATGAGATTAACATTTGAGAAGTTTCAAGAGTCTGCAAATTGATTTTCATACCACACAGAAATAAATGAAAACCAATGGTTTAATAGAAAATGTACATAGCACTTATTTCAAAACTATGACAAAGTACACACACAGTTGTGATCCTTTGATGCTTACCTAAAAATATGCAAATTTTAACAATGCAATATTTACCAGAAGTGAATGGGAGGCCTTTACATTTAGGCCAAGGAAGTCTTCAAGGATTATGTCCCAGAAGCGTTCTGGGACGTAATCCTTGAAGACTTCCTCAGATCAAAGCTTAAGGTGCTGTCCAATGGCTGATGGTGCTTTAATGTATCGACAGCTCTTTGATTTGGCAAATTTACTATACCCTTGTCTAGGAGGGGTGCTTAGTATTACAAATGGATTTTGTGTTGAAATATGATCTGATTGCTGGTGACAAGCACATAGGCTGTCAGCATGCTATGATTACCATGAATTAATTCATTACATCTGCTGCCCTTACTCACATAAATAATGGAATCTGTCTGGACAATATTACTCATCTTTACAGTGTTAATCACATAATTTCTTGCATTGCTAGAGTCTTCAGTATCCTTGAGAGTATGCTTTGACTTGCTTCCATGGATAATTTCCACAGATGAACAGTGTAGAATTGATGTGCAACACACTGACTGTGCATTCCCTGGGTTTTTCCTGGCTCAGCATGGGCTACTGTGAGGTGACTGCACATGACAGCAAGCATCACTGGTTCACATACAGTAAAGGAAATAAGTCAGTGTTACCCTTTATGACAGTAATTTATGCATTTTTCTGTTGTTGGACCACTGGATAACTAGAAATGTCCAATATGTTTTAGGAAATGAAACATAATTAACAAAGCTTATTGTCACTGGTGATTTTCTTTTGATCCTGATTTAAATCTCTTTGGGGGGTGTTTAAACCTCTTTTTAGAGAGTACCAAAATCCCTAGATGCAGGTAAAACCCTCATTTTATTTAGCTACGTTGTTTCCATCACACCAGAAATGATAATCCTGATGAGGAGATGAAGACGGAGACATTGATACCTGTGAGCTGAGGTTGATCGGCTATTAGTGAAGGGAGGAGGGACTCGATGGGCACAGTCAGCAGGTCTCCTCCACATAGATACGTGTTATGTAAAGAGGCCGCACCTTTCAGATCCAGCACACACACTTTACTCTGGGAGACAGGGATGACAAAGGGTTAATGTTGTTATATCACGGAGGCCAAAGCGAGAAGAGGACATGCGGAGTGAAGTAAGTCGATCGGAATAATGTGATTGCAATGGGGACAGCACTATGCAGGGACCAGGTGATCACTTTTACAACTAGTGATTAAAGGCAAGGACAAAAAGACAAGTATTCCAGGCCCAAAGTGTATGTGTGTGTGTGCACATGTGTTCATATGTGTGCCATTGAGCTGACCTTATTCATGAGCTCTATAGTGAGTTTGTCAGAATAGTTGATAGAAGGGTGGTCCGGCTGGAAGGTGATGGTAATGTCTTGGCTCTGTCCTGGAGCAATGCTGCCCTCTCCTGGCACCACACTGAACACACTCAGCCCACTGTAGTTCTGGCTCCCTGTACAGGATACAGAGTATAATGCCATTAATGTACCAGTTAGTTACATCTGCTGTTACTACTGCTGTTAAAGCAATACATTTCTGAAAATCATAAAAAACTATTTGAAGTATCTTCTTGCAGAAACAGATGAATCAGCGATTAAGAGATATGTGTATTTAATATACTTTGTGAGATCTGTTTTTGTTCACTGAATCTTTTTCACGAGGTTGTAAAAATATTAACGGCAGTAAAAGCATGTTGCTGTCACTGTGCATTACAACAGAATGCGGTTCTTGCTGCTGATTATTGAACTCAGGACCGTTAGAGTCAATTTACTTCTCATTACAGCATTTACATTCTTTTTTTGTGCATTATATAGCAAACCCCCCCCCATTTTATTATCATTGTAGTTGATCTAATCTGTACAGTATTGAAGTATTTGAAATAAATAAATAGAAAGACTAACCATTTGTACTAACACAAATGGATGAGTCTTACTGATGAAGTAGTGAAGCTGTGGTAATTAACTGGATAACTGTAACATTAAGTAATGCTCTATATGTTTAGTTTTCTCATCTAAACATTTAAGCTGTGTCTAAAACTGTGTCTTATTAAAATTTTGGGGCAGCCTTCAGAAGAACTTCAGTGCTTTATGTATAGATTCTCTAGTCTGTGGGACTCCAGTGGAGGGAGATGACAGCCATTGTTAAGTGTCTTTCCTGGCTTGAGATCTTATAACTATCGAGTCCATAGCAAATCATTCAAATTATTTTCCCACTTTTCCAACCATTCAGTGAGCGTATGTGTTCTAGAGGTGTTTGCAATTGTTTTTTCCACAACTTCATTCAACTTTATCTTTTAATTTGTTAATATTTCAAATCTTTGGTCAAAACCATGGATGGAGTATATTGTAGAAAAGATGCATGAGCACTAAAGCAGCAACAAAGCGCTGGAAGGACAAGCTATGCTCTTTCTTTACTTTTAGAAGGCCTAGCAGTCAAAGCTGTCAGGATCCCTGGTGAAACATGCATTGTTTATTACATCTTACCTACAGGAGACTGGTCCTGAGAGTCTACATATCTGTCTAACAGCAGGGCCACCCTGTCAGCTCCACCACAAGGCCTGGATGGAGAGAGACTGGCCAGCAGCACCCTGAAACCCACGGCTAAAGGTGAGTCGTTCTGTAACTGCAGGAAAAAACAGGGTTTAACGCCTCCGCCAAGACAACCACGTCCCCAAAAACATCATATCAACAGTCAATACACTTTCCCATCTCAACTGGACTTTGTTTTTTTAAATGGGTCTAAATGAAAAACTGAAATCTTCAAAGCCAACAACATCTATTTTCTTTCTTGTACTTCCTCTTCTTCTGTTGACTGACCTTTATAACTTGTGAGGTTGTCTCTTTTTCCAACACATAGCCAAAGTCAAGGAGACCCCCAGTGTGGGACGAGGTGACAGCAGGGACGACGCCTTCACCACGCAGAGTCATTTCCAACGTCATCTTCTGGCTTTGCACCTCCAGCATTTCACGGTACTAGAGAAGAGTAAAGGTCAGGTAGGGAAGGTATTTCTCAACATTCAGTATGCCATTAGTTACTAAATAAATGTTTATGAGGTTTCTCATTTAATTATTTTCAAGTTGAGAGATACAGTGACAAATCAGTGGAATAACAGCACTAGTCACCTATTTGTTAGTCACATACATCCTACTAAAAAGCCACTGTTTCACAGGAAACTTTACGCTGTTAACCCACCTTTTTGTCCAGAGTGGGACTGAAGGCCAGTGTTAAAGTATGTTTTTCTCCAGGTCTTATGCATCTGAGAGCATTGAGGAGTGAAAAAGGACCTTGCATGTCCAATACTGATGACCTCAGCTTGGAAATGGTTAAAGAAAAACAGCAATGAACAGAAAGTATTATTCTTTGTTTTCAATGTTTTAGTAGTAGAATCAATTCAACTTTGTGATATTTGATTTCTGGACAAGAAAGTAATTTGTGTAATGATCAAGTACGACCTGCATAAAACATTAAGGTAAAATCTGTCAGAAAAATGTTTGGATTAACCCCAAAGGTTTGCATCCAGTGTTGTGTAGTGTGCAGTATACTAAGTACTTGTTTGTACCTAATCATGACAAGATTTTAAAAAACAATAGCTTTTACCTAAACACATTTTAGTTGTCTGTCCCTCAGGTAAGGATATTTGTGTTTATCCAGATTTTTTTCAAGCATGATCATTTAATGCAGTTATTGAAGAGAAGGCAGTAGAGACAGATGGGAAATATGATGAAGGGCATGATGGGATGTGCAACATAAAGCCACAGCCAGATGTGAACTGTGAATGTTGCGTTCAAGAGCTAGCAACTTAAAGCCCAAGACCACCACAGCAGCCTGCTTCCATCTCATTCCAGAAAAGGTGAACAGAATTTCATTTGCGGGGCTCACATCATTCAAAATTTGTATTTAATATAGTCAGAGACAACATCAATCTATAAGTAAATCAATCGATCTAATAGTTAATATGGATAATTCACAGCGCACAATAAACACTTTCAAGAGCATACACAGTTGACCTACTGACAACTATAATTGTAAGCATGAAAACATATCTGTGTAGCAGTATCATCTATTTATTAAACTGTATTTTGAAAAAACAACAACAACAATACTTTTTAGAGAAAGGATACATCCAATGATTCCTTTGAAATGTTCTGAACTGTAAACTTTTTAATCGATTTCTCTCCTACAAATGGAAGACATAAATACAACACAAGTAAGCATGAAAAGTTAATGTTAAGATCAGTTGTACATCAAGAACTTACATTAAGTAAAAAAAAAAAAACCCACCCACTGCCACCTGGTGGAAGTCTATGATATTGTGTCCATTGTGGGAGGTCACCACTAGAGGGGGCTGTACAGCAGCACACTGGAGCTTCATGTAGAGCGTATTGATGGGACTGAGGAGATCAAATCAAATCAAATCAAATCAGTCAAGCTTTACTGTCATTTTGCTGTACATACAACAGTAGTACAGGCAAGATGAGAGAGTGCTTCTCCAGGATCCAATAACTTAAAGCAAGGCACCAACACTTATGCAGTTACACACCCCCACACACATACACACATCCCTAAGATGTCATTTTTGTTATTCAGTGTCCATAGCAGCAGCCTGTGATATAAAGTGTACAAAAGTTAAAGTGACATTGTGGCCTGATAAATAATTTCAAATAGTGAAACTAAAACCGAAAATACTAAAATTGTTAAGGTGCAGAAGTGCGTGCATATCCGGATCAGCAGTTCAGCATTCTGACAGCTGGTGGAATGAAGCTGTTGATCAGTCTGAGATATTGGATAAGCTATGAAACTAGGACTGTGAGTAAAAGCTCTCACTGTTGAAACCAGGGCAATGATTAAACAAACAATCAGCGACTCTTTTCAAATTGATAGATACAGTCTGATGCATACATGTGAGTTGTAAGTGAAGCTGAGTAACTTCAAAGGTGTTACGATCACACTTTAGTGACCTCATAGTGAATACAAAAGAGCACAACATTTATTTGAAAATGTACCACAGGTTTCAGACTCTGTACTCTCTGAGAAAAGAGAGAATTTTAATGTCATCCTGGACCCCTCTTTGAATTTTAATAAACGGGTCAGAAGCATTGGGATTGGCAGCTTTTGTCAGTTCAGAACTATCACCCATTTGAAACTGATTTTATCTCAGAAGGATCTGGAAATTATTATCTATGCTTTTATTAGCTTGCAGCTGGACTTTTATAATTATCTGAAAATGTAGTTGACACAATCCACCCTTACATGATTGCAGTTATCATCCTGATTGTCACTCATTTGCATTGGTACTCAGTGAAATACAGAACTCCACAATACATTACCGACATGCTAACTCAGTTTTCTGCCCACAGACCACTCACACTCAACTCAAAACCTTGCTCTGGAACAGTCGCCTATCCCACTATTTCAAATCTAAATTAAAGACTCACCTTATTTCCCTTACTTTTAGTCATTCCTGAACCTGCCAGTCATGTCCAATCTTATTTTATTTAGTTTTTTTTTCGTCACTGCTGTTTTGTTTTGATCAGTTGACTGATTTCACTTAGTTTTTTTCTTTTGTGTTGTTATGATTTGTTTTATCATTCTACCTTGTTTTTAATTATCCAATATGCTTTACCATGGCTATCCTGTTCATATGGTTGTTTTTCACATGTGCTCATACTTGTGTTTTCTTTGATTCTTGTCAGTTCCTTCATGTACTTCTGTGCACTGACAGATGGTATTACTCCGCCAAGGAGGCGGAGCCTCGGCAGAGTTATGTGACGATCGGCATTGGTTTGTCTGTCTGTCTGTTAGCAACATTACTCAAAAATGGATTTGGATGAAATTTTCAGGGAAGGTCAGAAATTACACAAAGACCAAGTGATTAGATTTTGCATGATATGATGTGGCTTATAGTCTGGATCGATGGATTTGTTAAAGATTCCAGCTGTTGGAAATGATACAACGACTGAGTAGCCTAGGCAGAATACTGCATTCTCTGAGTGCTTTTCTAGTTAACTTTGTGCCTTCTCTCTGCTGCAGTTTGGTTTTTGTCATCTCTGTCCTCTCTTTCTGTACCTCTCTGCAGGTATTTCTGGCTGTGGATTTGATCTGCAGCTGCTGATTCCACCAACTTGTTCAGAGTTTATGTTCACTTGTTTGTTGTTGGTTTGTCTCTGTTTTCCTTTTCTCTCTCCTTTACCCTCACCCCACACGGTCAAGGCAGATGGTCGCCTTCATGAACCTGGCTCTGCTGGGGGTGTCTTCCTTTTCAATAGTAGATGTTCCTCAGCACTGTCACCAATATGCTGCTTATTATGAATCTTTGAATTCATTTTCTATGTGTTGACGTACATAACATTGTACATCCTTAACATTATCATGTAAGTTAGTTGGGTTAACTTGAGTTATACAGGGTGTCCCTAAAGTCTGGACACATAGGATATCTCATCAACTATATATTTTTGCCTCCACAGATTAAATATGGCTTTGTCGAAAGAAGAAATAGTTGAACTGGTACTTCTCAGTGGACATGCAGGATGGACATATCGAAAAATAGGGTTAGGGAAGTGATTTTTTGGGGCTAGCATGAATTTTAGCCATGATCAATTCTTTAGTTTCGGCTGATACATTTGGTCATCCAGAACGGGGTTTGTCCATGACACTGCCTGTTTCTTTAAACTTTTTAACTACCTTCGCCACCATGGAAAAGCCAAGTGGAATCCTCCTTGGATGACATGCATTAAATTCATCTTTTGATATGTTCATCTTTCACATCCACTGAGAAATACCAGTTCAACTCTTTCTTATTTCAACAAAGCCATATTTAATCTTTGGAGGCAAAAAATTATAGTTAATAAGATTTCCTGTGTCCAGACTTCAGGGACACCCTGTATATAACATTGTAGAATCTAAATATTCAATTTGCTGAAATATTTTTTAGGTGCCATTTAAATTACACAGGTACACTTACACTTATAATAAATAACACTGTAGAGTCTTAGCCTTGATATTTAAATAAACTTAATATTTGTTGGGTATATTTGCAACTGCAGTCATAGTCTTCTTTTGAAAAGCACCTTGGCTCAACGGCTGTTGTTTTATACATGTCAAGTAAATGGCTTGACTTGACTTTTATGGCATTCTGTTAAATTCAGTTCTTTGAGGTATGTTGGTTTGCCTTTACAAGGAAAAAGGGAGCGTATCTAGCTCTATTTCATTTGATAAAGATTTAGATTTTCAAAATAAAAAATATTGAAACAAAACATGCCTCAGGTTTCCTCTGAGGCATTCTTTTCAACTGCACACTTTCCACAACTGATGTTTAAAACTATTTCTGAATTTTGTAATGATCACTGCGGTGATGTTTTTCTGTTCACTGGCTATACATAAATATAACCACTACTGTGTGCCATAAACAGCAGAAATCTTGAGTTTTGGATAAAGCAAGAACATAAGCTCGGAGACACTTATTTAATAGTAAGAAGAAAGCTAATGCTGATAAAATTTACAGAGCGTTGAAATTTACAGGTGAGCTCAAGATCACTAACTAAGCAAATCAGGTAACAAGCAGACCCTCAGAGTGCTCAGAGTTTACTGTAGGACAATGGATTTTGTTTCAAATTACAGAATATCCACCTGAAAATGATTGAGTAAAATGATTAGGGCCTTGAGATGAAGCTTGCATTGTTACAGTACCTGATTCTGACGCTCTATCTTGTAGTAATATTTGTCTACTAATTAAAAGTGATATAATTTCCAAAGTGTATGCAAGAAATGGTAAGACAACAGACAGCTTGTGAACTACAGACCATCTTCTCTATATTGAACAGTGTGTTGTACACATGTGTATAGACGCTGATTGTTACCTCCATGCCGGCTGGGCCTGCCTGTCTTCCTCTGGAGGGTCTCCATCTGACACAAAGCAGGGGATGGTGTACTCTCTGTAGCGTCGACTGAAAGAGTACAACAGGGAGGCCTTTGCCTCCTCATAGTGCTCGGACCTTGAAAAGAAAAGATTTGCCATTAATGAAGTAAAAAAACTGAATCCTCTTTATCATTTCATTACGATTCTTAAGGTCCAATGAGATCATACTATCTATGGTGTGATCAGTGCAAGCTACAAGAAAATGGAATACTGAAGAAATCGGTGGACGAAGAGGGAATGTACAAGTAACAGCTTTGAGTGCAATTTATATTTTAGCATGCTGTTGGATCTCAGATTCCTTCACAAAATTATTAATTGGGGTTAGCCTACTTTCCTAAAAAAAAAAAAAACAGGCTTTCAGGGAGAATGTGAAAGAAATTTCGGGAAAGAATAATTCATTCTCTTTTGGCAATACTACTCTTTTATTGTATTTATTTATGGATATTTACTTCATTGGCATTTAAGTCTAGCAAACTGCACATGTTTGATGACTATAAGTAACTACTCTCTGTGAAAAGGAAACTTACCCCGGCTGTATATTTGCAGGATCTGGTGATTCAGGTAGTTTGTCTGTCTTTGGGTCATTGGACATCTTGCTGTTCTTGGGATTCACAGATGCCTTCTTCCCTTTACTGGGTTCCACCTGGATCTTTTTTTGAGTCTTAAAACACACGCGAATGATGCATTTAAACAAAAGTAAGACAAATAATGTGGCTATATACAGTGTAAACACCAGTATGGTTCTGAAAATAAAAAAAATTGCAAGCTGCTAAAGATGTGATCACATTAAAAATTCCTGGCAGTAGCAAAAGGTGAGTGTAGTAGGGAGGTGGGCGTGCAGTTGTACCTCAGTATGCTTGTTTCTCTCCAGCTCCTTCTCACGGAGCAACTTGGCTCGGTGAAGGCGATGCAGTGCCTCTTCTTTGATCTCCTTGTCCAACAGTCTGGGACTAAATATCACCTGGACTAGACATCTCTAAGACAGAGAAGAGACAGTATTGTGTTGATTTGTTTGTTTGGTATACGTTGACAGTTTTTTATGTAAATCTTCACTGCATATTATGATGTGGAAGTTTAAATTAGCTTTGGGCAGTATCTTATTTTGGGGTTTCTCTGGTGTGAAATAACTCAAGTGGACTTAGGAGGATAATCCCTCTGTTTTCCAATTGCAGACTATTTACTGAATTCTCCCAGTGGGCCTCTGTTTTACACACACACACGCACACACACCGACAGACACACACAGACAGACACACGCACACAAATTAATATGAAATGGATTAATTTTTTCTGTATAGAGCGTCTGGAGAAAGGTGTTCCACTGCCAGCTGATTGAAAGTAGGTACTTTAAATTCAACTGTCACAAGCAGTAATGATAATCTGCTAAGATTGCCAAAATATGGTGAAACATAAATTAACATGAAGAGTCACTGCTTTTTGTCTTATGTACTAAAAATACTGCAAAAAAAGTGTTCAGTCAGTTCCACTAGGTTTCCAGCAGAGTGCATCATTACACTACGGAGCTATTTGTCGTGACCCAGCAGCAGCTACGATGGCTGTGCGTCTCACTGTAGTTGTGAATAACTGTATTGAGCTGAATTGTGGATGAAAGATTTTCTCCGAGATCCATCATTATGTCCTGATTGCAAATGATCATAACAAACAAAAAAAAAAATAATGACATCCTAGTCCCAGGATTGGTTTTCTCATACAGAGAAACAAAAGGTTACATTCAGAAGCTTAACTCATACAATTCTAATTAAAGCTCAAATGAGATGTTGACATATAAATGATCACATTCCTTACCAAACAAGTTTACCTAATGCAGATTAATCTATAAGATCTAGGTATATCTCTGTATTCTATAGTATAATAGAGTTGCAAATCTGGTGTCTGTGGCAACATTCCATACCCTACACTGATAGTGATGTGTTTTATGCCAGCCAGCAATGATTAGTTTGCAATAGGGCTGAATGATTTGGAAAAAATATGTTATGCCGATACTTCTGACAGACATTGCAATTATAGTTTGAAATATAAGTTTTTAAAGTCAGGCCTCAGGTCAATATTTACTGTGCCTTAGATTTAAATCATGCCATGGAGCGTTATTATATGAGATACCATCAAAAGCAAGACTGGCACACAAGGAGGAAGCTGTGTATTGTTAAAAGGTGTGCGATAAATGGGCAACAAAAAAAAAAAAAACTGAAATGCAATTGTACTATTAGTCTCGTTTAATTGCCACATCTTGCATATCCTAAATTGCAGCCTTTGCTAACTGCATTGTTTCAATCCGATTTTGATTTGAAATTAACCGTTCAGCTGAAGGTTGCCAGAGGGTTTACCAGAGCTGCAATGGGGAGCAAGTGTAGTGTTGGAGGTAGAGTAGGTGACAGCAACTAGGACTATGTTGGAGTTTATCAGCATCCAAGGAAAGTTTCTGATGCTCCAGATAAAAAAGAAACTTGCTGTTCAGAGGAAGGATTACAAGGTAAAAAAGGAAGTAATCTATGGCGATGACATAAGCATATGTCAACAGCGTTTGTGTAATTATTGTGACTGCAGGGTTGAGTTTACAAATAGAACTAAGATTTGCATTATTATGTTTTTAGTAACAGGTGCTATGGAAAGACATTAGCAATGTATAAAATATTAAACACAATCTCTGGATCTTGATATCCAGAAGATTACTATAACTATTAAAACTGAAAAAGGGGTTCAATTCGTCCTGATGAAAAATGCGAAAAATATGTTTGATTTGACCAGATTTTAAAGCATGTAATAAAGTATAGTATAGTATTTCACTCAGTAAAGTTGAGGGGGCCATGACAGACACAAAAAAGAATGATCTAATTCAATGAAAGTCACAAATTCTGACTTTTAGCCTCCTGTATAGGTCCTTTCCCTTTGTGCATGAAATTTCACTCTTGGAAATCTAGTGGTCTGAAAATAAATCTTACCCTATTCAGAAAATAAGCATTCTAGACTTTCCCAGAGTTTTTTTTTGCTAGATGCTATGATCGTCATCAGCTGATAGCTTCTAACCACAATGCAATGCGTTTAGAAAAAGGTATTAAATAGAACAGTTGAACATTGTTGTTGCATTGATGTTGAAAACACGATTTTGTCTGCATGGTATAGCTTTGTAGTATCCAACCCCAAGGAATTGTCAAAGCTCTTTCAGAGCTAGAGAAGGCATTGTACAGTTGTTTTTATTCCTCCAGACAAGTAATTGACTCTTCAAGTGTAAAACTAGTGGAGTGCCCTTTAAAATAACTGTGAATATAAGAGGTGCGTTACTTCACCTCTCCGGGGAGAAGCCGTCCTGCAAGTGGAGTGATGGTGATGTCGGAATTCTCTGGTAGGACAAAGGAAAACAGCCTGTGGACTGCAGGAGCCATGTTGACTTTGCCCACTGGTTGTTTGGATTGGAACCGGTCAGTGTGATGGTTGATCAGGTAAACTGTGGCAGTGGCGTGGTCACCTACTGCTGTGTCCCCAAACTGGACCAGGGAATGGGAGAGCTCCAGTGGTGGGTGGACGCCCACTGCTTGGCAAGGCAGCAGAAAATCTCTGATGACAACAGAAAGCAACAAGTTATTAGTCAATTAATGTTAGATGTAATCAAATAAACTGAATCATATCCATCATATAAGGTGTGGTGTCATGGATGAAACCAAGCCCCATCATTAAAATCAAAGCCCTACAAATCAACAAATCCATTTACAATACATGACCTTTATTTACATGCAGCGTAGGATTACACATTAACCTGTTAATTCCAGACTTGCAGTTGAGTTGGAAGTGGTATTTTTTGGCCATTTTAGCGCTGAAAATCAGATCAATCTCCAGAGTTTCTTGTGGAAGCAGAGTACCAAATCCATCATTGGGCTCGATCTCAATAAACTGTAGTTTGAGAAAAGATAAACATTTTTCAATGGCATTTATTACTAAACTCTAATTGCCTAAATTTCTGACTAAATTTTATAACCCTGAAGATTTTCTGGAAATCAAACTCAGATTTTGACACATTTGTGGTAGACATTCTTTCTGCAATAATCACTGATTGTATTTAGTGATTTTTATTTATATACTCTATTGATCCCACCTGGGGAAATACTCTTTTCGTATATTCCTAACCCTAATCAACCATTATCTCTTTTTATACATAATAGCTTTAATTGGTGGCAGTGGAATCCACCATTTCTTCACACTGAATTCAGATTGCAGACTCACAGGAAACAATTGATCAACTGGATGAATTTCATTCCTCTGTTTAAAATTTGTTTTTTGGGGTATACTAGAAATGTTCAAAATACACAGTATTTTTATTTTATTATTTTTTTATTCTTATGTTATTGCTTAAGTACTTATATTTTACCCTCTGTACTGATGCAGGTTTGTCCTGTAACCTAAGATCTATGAGTTCAGGCAGAGAGATGTGGTCCTCACAGAAGCAGCTCTAGTGAGAAAAAAAGGAGTGGATTGCTCATTTCTGCTCATGTCTTGTTTCAGGATGTGGCCAAATTAGCATCATGCAAATGTGTTACATGGTGACATAGATAAGGAACCGAAAGGAAAACCTGGATTTCAAACAAGGCATATCAGGCAGGTAAGAAGCAGAGGTATCTGTGGGAGAGAATAACTTCTTCTAGTATGGACTTTGAGCTTTGTACATTTGGAAACCTTTAGCATACACACTAAAGGAGAAAGAAAACCCCTCAAAAATATGGCCTCTCTAATGCTCACTCTTTTTAATCTATATAATAGTTGTATTAAATTACTGTTGCAGTGCAAACTGAACAATTCCCATGTAAGTCTCCTACACATCTAACATTATATAGAAAGACAACACTACCTAAAGCATTGCTTCTAGTAACTTATATTTTATCCATGTCACTGTAATTCACAAATACAGAAACATTTAATACAGGAGAAGGCATTCATGGTATTCATGCAGTACCTCTGGGACACCCACAAAGCCAAAGTCTTGTGGTAAGAGGGATATATTGGTCAGACGAATGCTACTCTTGACCGACTGGTAAATGGAACAGTAGCCAAAGTCCACCTCAGTCTGGTCAAACTGCAGGTCTGAAGAGGTCACAACTGCTTGGACTGTGAAATGGGCAGGCTGCACCTGCACAAACATCAAGCATCTTCACACATTTTTTTTCTTAATAGGGGTACATTTTCATAAACAGTAATGAACAGTAAAGAAAACTGTTTCCTTCATAGATACATATGCCTCTTTGTCATTTAAATATACAACAATCCTTTTGATCTGGATTCTTTTGGCTTAATTTTACCATCACAATAATGTTATCCTGTCTCAGGACAGTTTGATTTATCAAACAGAAATTGAGTGGGTGTCCTAAAATCTCTGATTCTGGTATAATTTGTTAATCTTAATTATGCATTTCAATATTCTGAAAGGGTTGCACAGTAGCTCAGTGGTTAGCACTGTCGCCTCACAGCTAGAAGATCCCTGGCTTGCTGCCCAGCCTGGGCCTGGGATCTATCTGTGTGGAGTTTGCATGTTCTCCCTGTGCCTGCGTGGGTTTTCACTGGGCTCTCCGCCTTCCTCCAGTCCAAAGATATGCTGAGGTGAATTGGTGATTCTAAATTGTCCGTAGGTGTGAATGTGAGTGTGATTGTTTGTCTCTTTGTGTAGTCCTGTGATAGACTGGTGACCTGTCCAGGGAGTCCCCTGCCTTCATCCTAAATCACCCCCACCACCACCACCCACCACCATCCCACCCACGACCCTAATGACGATTAAGCGGTGTGTAGATAATGGAAAATGGAAAAAAGGGAAAAACATGAGTACATTATGGACGAAAGTTGTTTTTTCTTTTCTTTAAACATGCCTTCTGACGTCTGTGATTTCACTTATACAAACATATTTGCACTTCAAAATTCCTGTTAAACTTTAGGATCCTCGCTGAAATAGAACAATGCATTTAAGCAACTAGTCACACTTGATCACTAAATAGCCACAAGATAAAACAGAGTTTTGGCTCAAAGTGAGTTTTAGAAATGGAAATCTCAGCACTAACCCAACTAACTTCTTTTCAGTGATATCCCCTCTGTTCCCTTGGCTGCTGTTTTGTTTTCTTAAGAAGGACATGTACAGTACATTTACTGGAGACTATTTAAAGCAGAGAATTAATACACATTTCATGCTTCAGTGAATATTTATGGAGGCAGGATGATGAGTTTGGGACTGACTCAAAATAAACTGCTGTGGCCATGTTCACGGTAATGAATCAACATGTCACCCAGTGCAACAATGAGGTTCAACATTGTGCTGTTAATAGTTTTTGGTGAACAATTGAACACTGTAACATAGAAGAATAAGCTACACCAGTCTTTAGCAATGCAGTTAACACTTTAAAACCTCAATTCATTGTGGCTTTGGTCCTTTCACTGAGTTTGCTGACAATCAGAAAAACATTGCCAGCCTTATCCTTTAACAGTCCTGTACGGCATGCTACTAGACTAGAAAAGTAAGCTCTATAAGCAGCTAATCTCGTGATTTCATCAGCAGTGTTTGGTTTACTTTCCCCCCCGAGGAGACGTTTTTTTGAGTTATGTCAGTGTTGAGCAGATGAGCTTGTTTAATGGTCTCTGTACCTTTGCTTTCCAGGCTGCTGGTGTGTATAGTGACAGAAGCTGGTGTGTATGAACATGTATGTGTTTTCATGGTTTAATGCCAGGAGCTCAGGATGTGGGGCTGGGGGCAACAGCTTTGATGCTTCACAGGAACATCCTGATTTTCTCTTTGGCTCCTAGTCAGGACCCAGAGTCCTCTCCTTGTCCTTGTAAAGACTAGAGGGAATAGTGGCTGGTTGGGGAGGGAGAGCAAGGTGACAATTTGGCAAGGGGACTGACCAGATTTAGATTTACTGAAAAAGAGAACTGGCAACACTGCAACACAAATGTCTAAGCAGCTGCTCTGTGTTTTTTTTTTTAGTAAAGACTGCTGCTGATGAGTTGAAGGAATACACTTCAAAGACTTTCTAATGGACTGAACTTGAGAAAAAGGATATTTAGATTTGAGCCTCTTGTGAGAAATAAGACTGAACAGCCAATCATGCCTTTGTAAGTGTTCTTTGCATTGAACTCAATATGCAGTAAGTGTATTGAATGACATGATAGTACAATATGTACTACAAATGTCATAAGCCAATGTAACATAATAAAAACTCATTGTATGTATAGCTTACAATCAATTGTGACTAAA
This sequence comes from Amphiprion ocellaris, assembly GCF_022539595.1. NCBI lineage: Eukaryota > Metazoa > Chordata > Actinopteri > Pomacentridae > Amphiprion > Amphiprion ocellaris. The sequence continues at coordinate 11,198,808 of NC_072773.1, read as the reverse complement.
AGTACAGTTTTGGCTATAACAGAAAATTACTAGTAGATGTTATAATAGAGATGAAATTCATATATTTGATGCCAGAATGGATGTACTACTAAGTGCTGTAAATGTAAAGTAACCAGAAGTGGAAATATGTTTTTTATTCTTCCTTTCAAGGGACTAATTCTGAGTATCCCAGTTACATATGTATTTCTGCAGTATCATAGTATCTGAAACCTGAGGAATGTACTATGAAGCAGGCTTTATGGTTCGTGAGGTAAATTCAGGTTTAACCCTGGATTTTCAGGATCACAAGGTGGTTAACTTCTGATTGGGATAAATCACCATGGTAACCTATGCGCTGCATACCCAACCTGCTGTGGAATAGATTATGTTCCAGATAACAGATCAACATGCTGACTGCTCAGGCATTTCAGAAAAAGGCATCACACTTCTTAGAAGCTCCTGTAGAGCTGGATGTGCAGGTAGTGAGAGGGTCTCTAAGAGATTTTTAGAGCTGCAAGTAATTTCAAAGTCATTCATTGTTCCATATGCTGATGCATAGAGATATAATCCTAAACAGAGACTGATTAAAACACTAACACGCTGAACTTGTTGACCTTAGAAGATTTGCAGTAAGCCCACTTGCTGCTTTGAATTATGTTTTAATATTTGTTGTTTACTTGCTCCCAAGACAGTTTCACACTGTCAGGGTTGCAGCTGAAAAAATGAGGCTAAAACAGTTATTCACACCATAAGAATATATCTATGCAACACATTCATTTACTTGAACACACAACGGTAATTATAGCCAGGTCTTGTGATAACTTCTATATTGACTAAGTTTCACACAGTCAGCATTTTTTTTGCCAGCTTTCATTCTTGCCCTAGCTGCACCAGCTGTATTGCTTTTAGCTTGTATATATACTAGGGCTGTAAAAATGATCACATTAACGTGGATTAATCCAGCACCATAATTAATCAGATTAAAACTTTTTTTAAAAACGCAATTAATGCATCTGCAGCGCAGAATGACTCAAAATCCCTGAAACAAGGCATTTCGGGTATTTTAAATTTGATGGGTCGCTTCTATTTTACCGGCGCAGCTTTTCCAGTGTTTACAGCATTAGTTTATCAGCTCAGGAAACACACAGACCAATTAGGTACAAGTTCAGCCATCCCATGTGACGCTACTCAGCCAATGAATTGGTGTCTGCATTCCAGTCTAAACATCCAGCTGAGTTCAGAAAACAGATGAGGGACAGACGAGAGGAGGACGGACAAAAAGATAAACAAGAAATGCATTCAGAGAGTTCAGTGCTCCGCCAAGACTGTTCATTCCTCAATTTGTGTATTCAGAAATCATGGCAACATAGAATCTGGTCATTTAATATAGTGTTAACCATTCCTGCTCAGCTGCCCGACCGTGGTCAGAAAGCACAGGGGAAGTCAGTTCTCCAGGGCCGATATATATATATATATATATATATATATATATATATATATATATATATATATATATATATATATATATATATATATATATATATATATATATATATATATATATATATATATATATATATATATATATATACATATACATATACACATAAACAGTGGCACGGCATCACTGTAACTTTGACAACAACTGAAAGCTACGTCAGCTGCCTGCAGAAGATCACATGATTGCGATCCTACAACAAATCAACTGTTGTGGACTTATCAGGACTCATCCATTGGAAATGATACAAGGAACAATTGATTAAATTTTGAGGGTGTTTCAGAGTCCCATCAATTCCAGCTGCCCGCTACATATTTAGGTCATGCAATCCGGTATCCGTACATAACGTACACATGCATAGCACACGCCTGTGCTCAGCGCAAAGTCATTTTGTTTGTGGGTACATCTATATTAAATGGCCATATTCTGTGTTGCTGTGATTTCTGATCATCAATGACTAAGAAAAAAATACTGCATTCGTACAAAAATATGCCGCATTTCTGACAATGCCAAATGGGGGAATGAACAGCCTTGGTGGAGTACTGTGCTCTCTGAGTGCTTTTGTTGTTGTGAATGCAGTGTTAGGTTCACTGAAGCCAGATAATGAAAAGATATCATGGGTATGTTGAACAATGCTTTGTAGTGCAGGCTGCTGGATGAGTCTTTATCCCATTTTTTTTTGAAACTTCAATATACCAACTATACAAAAGAAACAAGGATACACGTGATCCAGGTTTCTGAACCTGTGCAGGTGCAGCTTGTGCAGGTGCAGCTAAATTACAGAAATAAAACCCTCTCACTTTCTGTGCAGTGAGGGAACACTGTACTGTACTGTACTGTACTATACTGTATGTACTGTATGTTAAATTGTATGAGAAGGTACTATGAAATTGCTTTCTGTTTCCAGTATGAGATTGTACAACATGAAATGCAATACAAAACAATTACATCAGCAAATCAATCATTCAATTAATACATTTGCTAAATTTAGCACACAAGAAGTTCTCCATGGTAACACAAAAGAATAGATACATTTGTTCCCTGGTTTGTCGGTTTGAGCTACAGGAGACATTTTCAGTAAAACAGTATGGAATAACCTTTATGCTTGGCTTATTAGCTAACTGGGCCTTGGGGGCGGGAGATAATTTTAGCTTGTTTCCAGCAAAATAGGTTACAACCTTCAGTGGCTCTGCTTCTGTTTAGGACAAAGTAGGACACAAGCAAGGAACTGTACAATAAGTATACTGCTTTTAGGATCATAGGGATGTTTACTGTAAATAATACATGTGGCATATGAAGGCACACAGCATATAATATAATACAAACCTGGTCTGCCACTTGCACTGCCATTGGAACCTCCAGAACTCCTGTATCGCTATCAAAAAACTTCTTGGCATCTGTGGCTAGGGAACGTCTGTGAAAGGGCAAAAAGAGGGTAGTGTGAAAACATACATTTCTGTGCACCCTTTAATAAAAACAGGTTAATTTTCATGTACAGGAGCAGAACAAAGATACCAGCTGAGGGTTTCAAACAAACACGTAGCTGCAACAATGACTTTAACAAACATTTTTGTTCAGATACATGACTGTCAAAGCCACAAGCCACTGTCCAGCTTTTCAAAGAAAGATAAATTCAGACCCCGAAGACACCCTTACTTTACTTTAACCCACGACTGTAGGATTGGCTCGCCAGGAAAAGCAGGAGAGAGATGTAGAGCGCGCCTCCACACTACTGTAGGTTGTAGCCATGGTGATGGGAGACGTAAGTATGATTCAAAGAGGACCAATAGTCATGCACAGGCTTATGTAAAACTCCAGTCCCTCAATAGCCCCGATGTCAAGAGCTGCTCTTGTGAAAACATACATACACACTGGATATATGTACGTATGTATAATTCATTATCATGTAAACAGTGGTCAAATGTCAAATACAGTTTGTGCCTTCTATCCACCCACCAACTCTCACTTTCTCTCTTCCTCTCCCAACATCATTTTCATTTCTTCCCTGCAATTCCTTTCTTCCTTTTCTCTCCTATCAGCTGTCTTCTCTTTCTTTCCCTCTTTACTCTTTTAATGCTTGTTGAAGGCTGCAGAGCTAATGCTGTAAATGTCAGTGGTTTTAAGGCTCTCCAGATGTCAGTGTATTTTTTTTCAGTGTGCTAAAACCAAGTCTTGCCTTAAACAAATTTGTCAGCTTCAGATTTGAGGACAGGTTAGTGTTTTGTACTTTTAAGACCTCCAAGCTGCATGCAACTGCTGTAAACATGTTGTTTTACAGCAGCACCTTTCATGACTCAAAGCCAGAAAGGTAATTTCCTCAGTCATCAAAATTAAATCTCTGCATTTACAAAGTAATTTTTTCCCCTCTAGAGCTTGACCAATGAGCGCAGAGGGTGTATTTAAGGAAGCACTCTTGTTCTGCCTGCTAATAGAATCGCTGCTGGAGAGTCACTCTTGAAATAGCTTGGCAGGGCAGAGTGGAAAAGCCTGGTGGGGCGTCGCCAGGCCCATATGCTCGGGAGAATTTTGTGGATGGATGGTGTTTCAGATTTGTCAGTGTCCTGCACAGATTTACTTGTGTACTTTTCCTCTCTGTAGCCAGATTATCCAAAGTCCGAAAGTAATTCTCCTCCACAGTCTTTAATGATACTTCCGAGACCAGTTGAGGACACTGTAAATAGTTATTCTAACTTTTGAGCTGCAATGCATATGTATTTCACTACAGAAATAACTGAGCAAAACAGAATCCACTTTATTCTTTTGCATAACTCTTTCTAAAAAAAAAACAGCACAATCCAAGAAGTGGTAATCATGATGACCATCTATAATCCATGATGTAAGGCTGAATAAACTCAAGAGACAGATTTATCAGGAGACTTTAACAGCTTAGGATTTCAGGATTGTGCTCCCTTTTACCTGATGGGAGCAAAAACAATATATTTATAATATATACATTGCTTTCCAGTGTGGACTCTTGCTTGGATTTCATTTCACCATTAAAAAAAGTGATTATGAAAAGGATTACAAAACGGATTAAGAGGCTTAAGGATTTTTCAATATGGGAAAATGGATGGGCAGAAATTACAGGAAATGACCATGAGAGAAATCTTAAAAGTCATGTTAACCAAACAGGTTATTTTGTTTGTTTTGTTTACTTGCAATCTGTTGCATCATTAAAGTTTCTGACACTGACGTGAGTGGTGTATAAGCAGTTAGAGTACTGGTTGAGCTGTTCAGTGTAATCTGTAGTTAATCATTCTTGTAATCTCCCTTTTATCAGCTGGAACTGTCATGGGAGGACCCATTGCAGGCTCTTCAGAGATTACACCTAAAACCACTCATTCAAGCAATCCTGTTTTAATGATCCTGTTGTCAGGTTGACACAGAAAAAAAAGGACAGAAATTTTCTTACGGTCTTTTTGATTGAAATTCTCCACATGCAGAATTGACCATGACACTCGACTTATGATTTTCAAAACTATGTGTATTCCTATTCTTTGGAAAGTGTTGAAGCCAGAATTCCATGACTGAGGGAGGCAGGTCACATTGCTAGGTAATACAGCTCACACCTAACACATAAATATGGAAATTTGAAAGGTCTCTAGTTTCTTCATCTGGGTTAGCTGTTTCACCAATTTGGAGAAACAACTGACAATTAATTAAAATCCCTCTCTAGGCATCGATTAAACCCCTAAACACTCAGTGTATCAAAGATGCATATTTACAAGAAAATAATCCATTCCTGCCTTAAAATGGCTTAGATGTAATTTTACACCATTGCCTTCTTTAGAACGTGCAGATCTATGAAGCCCTCACCTGTTTCTGCACTTATCCCTTGGCCACTCGTTGCAATTCAAGCGCACCAGCTCACCTACGACTTTGCTCAAATCCTGTAAAACTACTCTGTGCTTCAAAATGGCAAGTCCTAATACTGGAGTACTTCATGTAACCGGAAACCGATTCTAAAGAAGAACGATGATACACAGAATGCCTCATCCAGCAAGTTGACAGGATTGATTTGTTCCTTGTTACCCAGGAAGTCTGTATCTGTGTTTTTGAGACAGTCATCAGTACACTGCAGTTTCAACAAAAATTGAAAATCCCGCCAAGGTGTTGATTGCTTTTTACAGCCATTATGTGTCTTCCAGCATATATAAAACACCATGTGGACATGTTCATGAATCAACAGAGACTTTCATCTAAGGGGATCTTTAAGAATAAGAGCTGGAATAATCACCATCCTAAAGAGCTAGCTACCCTGCTATAGCCAAAACAAACAACAGCAACAACAACATGGATAAGACTAGCGAGTTGCACAGACTCTTGCTAGCCACAGAGTCACAAGTCACAGAAACAACAATACTTAAATCAGCATATTTCTTCAATCATTGTGAAAAACCTTTCCAAGAAACTGCTATGACAACTTCTGCAAAAATTGTTAAAATAAGAAAATCATTCTCTGCCAATCATAAATTGGGTAACAATAATTTAATTGAAAACAATGTCATACAGAATGAATGGCATGACACAAAATGCTATTTTAGTATCTCCTGCTGCTGTCCATCTGATTTCAAATGAGCAGCAGTCCTCTTAGCCGAACAGGATCACAAACATGTGAACCAGTGGCCTTGGTATTGTATAGAGGGGATTATGTAGTGTACCGAACAAAGCTGTGGATATCTTGAGGGAAGAGTGTGGGCTGCATGGTGACAAATGAAGGTGGAGGAAGACAAGCAGAGAGATGAGGCAAGGGAAATGATGTAGGCAGGTTGAGCGCAATCCTTTAGAGCAAGAAGCAAGAATGTGTTCACCCTCTCCCAAAAGCCTGTGGAGGGAAGGCAAGAAGCAAACACCTGTGTAAAGAATGAAAGCTGTGAGTCACTGCCGAATCCAGATTTAACAGTACATGATTGTGTGCGTGGATGAGACAGTGAGTGAAAGCAGTGCTGCTAATGAGGTTTGGAAATCCAATCACAGGCTCCGGCTGCAAGAATTGGCAGTGCCATTTTAAATGACACACTGCCACTGCATAAAACAATAAAAAACCTACCAAAAATCAACAGATTGGAAGGCAAGATCCAACCATGACAGAGATGACACATACAGGGACACAGCTTGCTGACGAGCTGGAAACATAATTATTTTCCATTGCCAGGCTGAATTGTGTGAATTTCCGTTGTGGGTGGTGGACACTCTTTCGCACCTTAGGGCATCTTCAGTAATGTTGGTCTTACTTTTTATAGGTTTAGCCATCATTTCGGTGTGTACTCACACTCATGTTGCCCCAGTTTGTGCTTTTTAGTCAAAATTATCAGTATGTTTAAATCAAAGAGCAAAGCCTTCATTTTTTTCTCAAAGATAAATCCCCAACTACCTAAAAACCCTGAAGGTTGTTTAACAAGACTTAGAGACTCCTTTGAAAGAATTCACAGAATCTCAAATTATAAAAATAGGCTAATGAAGGGAGATGGAGCCGCAATTCAGGTTATCAGAATATTGCTAGACTTATATTTTAGTCGTGTCACTATGTCCACATATCTTAGCAATCAACTTGGTGAGCTCAGTGTTATCATAATTGACAGAACTAGAACAAATTTTTCAAACCTACAAAATAAAATCCAAATTCTAATAAACTTTATTATCATCTAAGAACATCAGTGATACCAGTGAGGTCACAGGGAACTGGGTTTGATGTCTTAGGTTATGTAAGCAGAGCCAGGGCTGGCATATAAGCAGTGGTGGACGCATAGAGGGATGAGAATAGTTTGATAATAACAGAGAAAGGCAGAATGAATGTCGAGTTAGAGGAGAAGTGAAGGAGCACAGAGACAGAGGACTGCAGAAAGAGAGAAAACCCAGAGAAAGAAGTATAGTTAAGCACAGAGGTGAGAGGCCAAGAAAAAGAGAAGTATGTGTGAGAGAGTGGGAGAAACCAGCACAGAAGTGAAAGAGAGATCCAGAGAGAAAAAGTGTGATACAGAGAGAGTAGGGAGGGGGTGGAAGCTGTTAGTGCTTGTGTACGATGCACCATCTCAGCAGCAGCACAAGTAAAGCTGTACTCTAATCCTCGCATTAAAACCTCTGCTGATTCACTAAGGCAGATTAGTGACATTTTCCCACTTTCCTCTCTTGTCCCCCTACTGTACGATGACCAGCCATGTCCTTAACCTTTGTCATGGGCCAAGAAAATACCCACCTGTTATTTTTTCACCAATATCTTCTCAGCTATCATTAAACAATGCTGCTGAACTGTGAAGGGAAAAAAAAGAACGGGTGGGCAGAAGAATTCTAGCGCCCACGCCGTTTTTGCATTCTGCACGCCTCTCACATTTGCCCTGGGGTTCCCCTGTCCGCTCTCCTGGCATTCACACTGCAGTTCAACTCCTGCCTCTCCATCTAAATATAGAGTCTGTATTGTTGTTGAAAGAATTACCATGTCCTTCAAAGTCATTAGAAACCATTATCAGAAGCATTCATGGCTGTGCACTGACAGTACGGATGTGTTGAAGCAACTCTTTTATACCCACTGTCTATAGATTTTTGCATTTTGTGACCCTGTAAAACTCCACAGCTCACTTTCATCAAAAACTGAAGTCAACACATAAGCATTGATGTAAACCAGTGACTGATTTCACAGCAGACTAATAGTCCCTCATTTCTGAATACATCTACAGTCAGCTACCCTTTTGCTAGTCTCCCAAACCCAGATCCTTCTGTATCTCGTCATCATTCACTATAATGGGAAAAAACACACTGTGGCTTGTTAGTATTTCCATAAATTGATCGTAGCGGTACTGGGCAGAGCTAAGCAAAAGATGCAACAACTTGCACCCTCAAAGCAGTGATGAGTGGAATTGTTTGGGTAGAACATTTGCAAGCCAGAAGGTAAGCAATGCCATTAAAATTTTGAATTTAAATAATAATAATAATAATAATAATAATAATAATAATAATAATAATAATAATAATAATAATAATAATAATAATAATAATAATAATAATAATAATAATAATAATAACAACAACAACAACAATAATAACAGCAACAACAACAACAATAATAATAGCAAAATTTGACATTTTCAGTGTTGTAGGTTGCATCTCGGAGGTTGTTGCTGTTTCCATAGTGAAGGGGAGTTTGATTAAGGTAACACTTAGATAACAGAAGGAGAGGGAAAAGTAGTGGTAAATGTGCAGCCAATGGCAGCCTTATACCCATGATCTAAATCAAGTGAGTCCGACTGAACTACCCTTTTGTCAATGTAAAGACTGCTACTGATAGCTCCAAAATAGCTGTTTTTATATGGGCCTTGTTGTTGTATCTTAGATAACCGATTTTATTGACTATGATAACACTGTATTCACCAAATTAACTGCTGAGACCTAGGAGCACATTGCACAAGTCCAACAGGACATAAAACACAAGTTCTTGAATGGTAAGGACACAAAACACAAGTTGTTGAATGATAGCTACATTATCTAAGAACTTTATTAAAGGTAAAGACTTTTTAGGGTTAGAACTATTCTTTAAAGTTGGCCCTGGTGTAATAGTGGGTTGGTTTACTGCTCACTATTACCACCTATATCTGCTACAGCGAACCCAGAATACTTTGAGTGCAGTGTATACAACCTTCAGGAAAGCTGTAGGTCTCTGCTTTGTTGAAGAAGCAGACGCTGGTCACAAAATTGTAAGCCATCCTCAATATGTGCAACAAATCTCCTTTGGAGTGAAACAGTTTGCACTTTCATAGAAGGCTGATAGAATCTTAACAAGCTTAGTCTAAAATAAGATTATTGCTGCTCCAGTGATTCCATTATCATTGTATGCGCTGTGTGTCCTTCCTTACCTCGGCATGAACTTCAGCTGGGCATTAAAGCTTGATTGAGCCTGGATGAAGCCAGTCTTTGGTAGGATCTCCATGTGTTTCCTCATTTCCGGGCACACTTCAAAGGTCAGTTTCATAGCTGTGCTGGCTCTGTCATGTCAGGGACATCATTTCATTAGTTGAATGCCAACACATCAAGTGCATTCATGAAATAATGGGGTCATTCCATGCAACCTCTACAGTTATACATAATGCACAGGTGATAAGACGGGCAAAAATGCATGGGAACAGTGGAACCTGGCTTATGGGTGCAGACTAAAGTTCCACATCACCTGGAATCACATGCACTATAAATGTCTGCTCCCCTAATTCAAGATGCTTACTTTCCTAACACATACTTTCCAACATGAAGGGGACACTACTTGCTGCATTCCATGGTGTCTGATGTAAATCTCATCCCAACCGGTAGACAGCCACCCACCCTGAGTCTGGGTCTATTGAAGGTTTCTTTCTGGTGAAAGGGAGATTTTCTTCCACAGTTTCGCCAAGTGCTTGTTCAAGGCAGAATTATTTGGTTTCTCTCCATAATACTAGGCCTTGACCTTGGTATGTCAAGTGCCTTAAGATGGTTTATGTTATGATTTGGCAGGATAAAATAAACTGTATTGAATAGAAATCCTCTGTTGCAGATTCACTTAGTATTAGGCCGAGTCTAATGAGCTGTGTATGGTTAATTTCATAGCCTGTGGGTTTAGGTGTCTCAGGCTCCTCCTACACTAAATTCTTTTCCTTTACAACTCAGTTCAGTCGAAAAAAACAGAAGTAATGACAAAAATGATCTATTCCAGCAGCTTTATAATGGAAATCACAGGACAAACCTATTATCCCTCAACAACTCTGCAAGGACAGATAAAAGACTTTTGTTTGAGTGACACCAACAGAAATTGCCTTGTATGGAGTGATGTATCCCAAGTCCAAATCATTTAAGTGACCCATTTTCCAGGAGCTCCAACAGATGGTTGTGCCTGTGGCTACAAGCTTCAGTTATAGCTGAGATCCGTGATATAAATGGCTCTTCACCTTGGGAATTCTCCAACAAATCCAACCACAGCCCACACCTTCAAAAAATGATGACAGTACAAATATGCAGGAAAAAAAAGTTTGCTGGGGGTGATATGTATACAGTGATAGCATTTTGTAGTGTCTGCTTTCATCTTCAAAGCTACAAAGGTGAGCCATGAGTGGGATATGGTCAAACAGACTGAGGGACACTCCATTTGTCGATTCCCCTCTCAAATGAAATGACCCACTTTGAACAGTGAGGTCAACCAGATGGTTGTTTCCCCGAGGCAGGGACTCACAGGGACACTTAATGGATATTAAGTTGCTATCTTTATTCCAGCTAAATGATAACCTTTAAATCACTCTCGGAGGAATATTCATGATACATAATCATTTAGTGCAATTAGGCATTCAAATTAATAAGGGCATTTAGCTGATCCTGTCTCTTTTTGCAGGTGGACTGTGACCACTTTATTTCTGAAGCAATGTTTGATGATTTAAAGGTGATACATACAGTGATCCATGATGCTTCCTTCCTATGGATAATATGTATGTTTTATTGGTTGTAAAGTTACATATTAAAACAAATGCTGATTCCTGTAATACAGCAAAACAATTCTGTAAAGATATAGATGAGAGATTACATATAGATATACAGTCATTGGTCAATTTTATTTGCTAGTAAAACATTGGACCCCCTTTTGCCTTCAGAACTGCTTAAATTCTTGGTGTCACACTTTCAACAAGGTGTTGGAAACATTCCTCAGAGATTTTGGTCCATATCAACACTGTAAGCGCCATTTTATAAGGTTTATATGTTTCATGAATGATCAGTTTATGTATTCATTTTTTGATATATTCATGGATTTGTATTTTTTAGTTAAAAGGAAATGTTACATTTCATATGTATTAGATTCAATTTCATGGTTATTTACAAGAAAATCTGAGTGTATGCAGTTTTGCTGTAGAGGGCGCACTCGTGTTCTATTGTCATTGCCAACGAAGAAGACATTGTTGTTTGTTTGACTTGAATAAGAGAATAAATGATGGCTGATAGAGTTACACGGTCTTCGTGCCATGCTACCGTACCATACTCACGTGGTGCGATAGCGAAAGGCAGCACACACGTAAAAGATAAGTCTCTGTGTCGGTCATTCCAAAGAAGAGGTTAATGAAGAAAATGAAGAAAGCAACGAACCAAAGATTAGCCTCTACAGACATGATAGCATCACGCAGTTGTGGCAGATTTGTCGGATGCACATCCATGATGTGAATCTCTGGTTCCACCATATCCCAAAGGTGCTCTATTGGATTGAGACCTGGTGACTGTGGAGGCCATTGGAGTACAGTGAACTCATTGTCATGTTCAAACAACCAGTTTGAGATGATTTGAACTTTGTGACATGGTGCATTATCCTGCTGGAAGTAGCCATCAGAAGATGGGTACACTGTGTTCATAAAGGGATGCACACGGTCAGCAACAATACTCAGGTAGACTGTGGCATTTAAACAATGCTCAGTTGGTACAAAAGGGCCCGAAGTGTGCCAAGAAAATATCCCCCATACAGTTACATCACCACCACCACCAGCCTGTACTGTTGATACAAGGCAGGATGGATCCATGCTTTCATGTTGTTAATGTCAAATTCTGACCATCTGAATGTAGCACATGAAATCAAGACTCATCAGACCAGGCAACATTTTTCCAATCTTCCATTGTCCAACTTTGGTGAGTCTGTGTGAATTGTAGCCTCAGCTTCCTGTTCTTAGCTGACAGGAGTGGTACCTGGTGTGATCTTCTGCTGCTGTATCTTCTTCAAGGTTTGACGTGTTGTGCAATCAGAGATGGTATTCTGCATTCCTTGGTTGTAACGAGTGATTACTGTATTTAAGTTACTGTTGCCTTTCTATCATCTCCAACCAGTCTGCCCATTCTCCTCTGACCTCTCACATCAAAAAGGCATTTTTGTCCACACAACTGGATATTTTGTCTTTTTTTGGGCCATTCTCTGTAAACCTTGGAGATGGCTGTGTGTGAAAATCCCAGCAGATCAGCAGTTATCTGAAACACTCAGACCAGCCCATCTGGCACCAACAGCCATGCCACATTCAAAGTCATTTAAATCCCCTTTCTTCCCCATTCTGATGCTCGGTTTGAACTTCAGCAAGTTGTCTTGACCACGTCTACATGCCTAAATGCATTGAGTTGCAGCCATGTAATTGGCTGATTAGCTATTTATGTTAGCAAGCAATTGAACAGGTGTACCTAATAGAGTGGAGGGTGAGTGTATATCGACAATACCACTAAAAGAGATGCCATGTGAATACTAGAGTCTAGACTATAGGCCAAAATTATGTAAACATCTTGCCTACATACATTTTGGCTGGGGCTTTTTAAAAAATGGTTTAAACCTGGCCACCTAATTTCAATTTAGGGGAATTTTAGCACTATTAAATACAATGATATTGTACACAATGCTGTTTTCAAATTTGTGTTTGAATTTAAGTATGAAGAGCCTTGCTTCCTGTTTCAACATGACAATGGCCATGGGAACAAATCAAAGTTCATACTGAAACTGTTTTCTCAAATTGATGTGAAAGATCCTGACTGACCAGTACAGAGTCCTGATTACCACCCCATTAAATAGTGCAAAGTGCGAGCCGGGTCTAGTTGTCCAGTAGCAGTCACTACTGGACAACAACCGGTAGTAGTGAGCAGTGACACTAATGGTATTAGGGCTGAATGTCAGCAAACACCCGCATTGAGGTTACAAAACCTTATGGAAAACCCTCCCACAAGAATGGAGGCTGTTGCAGCAACAGATTAATACCCATGATTTTGAAATAGGTGTAATCTTTGGGTGTCTGCATTATTTTGATAATGCAGCCTAGTTCCTAAAAAAGTAGCAAGACCGTGGGTATTTCTTTTAACATGTTAGAAGAGCAAATGCAGCTAACAGCTTCTTCTCAAGTTAGGAAATGGTCCAGTGAGCTCATGTCTCTATCAAGAATAATGTAATGAAGAGAGACAGAACAACAACACAGCCTTTAACTGCTTTTGTAACACACAGAAACCCCAATGGGCTCTGTAAGGTAAAACAGTATCGTGGAGGACTTCAAAATTAGTGCAGACAAATCTCTCACTGTGGCCCTTTAGGGACTCCACAGTAATATTCCTATTTATTTTATTTATTCATTTATTTGATTGGAGACCATGCAATCAACATAGAACACAGCTGATGTATTACATATAGAGTGTATAGCATTAAGCTAATTTTCAACTCCTGTCCCTGGTTGGGGTTTTAGGTAAAAGTAGTCAGAGGACCAACAACACCAATAAAGACAGCACAGACAACATTATAAACCTATAACTTCCACCCACCCACACACACACACAGTCACACACAATGATACAATCCAGAGTCAGTCGGACCTTATAGATGTCATAGGTGTGTACATTCTTGTTTTTACAAAGTTAAAAAAAAAAAAAAAAAAAATCACAGCGACACTACCAATGGTGCTCATAACAAACACAGCAATCACGTCACTGTGTTTTGTGATCTCTGTCGAATGAGCAGAACAGAGTTCATATGGTCTGACAGTTAGTATTTACTTATAAATCAATACACAATATAGCAGAATGTGAAAATATAGAGCTGTTAATCATGATTCTTTCTTCTTTTTTTATTTTTATTTTTTTTTACAATGGTTATGTTGCAGAGAAGTTGCTCATCCAAGGTCTGCAACCAGCTGAATATGTGAGTGCCTGGTCTTCAAGAGCCCACGGCTACAGCAGTGCCTGTGCCCTTTCTTAAAAGGGCCAGGTGGCTGTGCTTGTGCACTTCACATGTATTCCAAAGCCCCATGGGATACCAAGCCATCATGACAAACGCTCTAGGCAACTGTCCCCATAATGCAGCACTGTCTGCTTACAGCACTAAAGTATATATTTTATAAAAACAGCTGAAAGAGCAGCATTTTTCATAGCATCCACTTTTCTATTTTCCCCAAAGTAAAAAAGAATAATCAACTCTAATATCAACAACACACATTCCTCAAATCAAACAAAACAGGATTCAGGGTTGAACTGAGATAAGATACAGTAGTCATATACATTAGAAATACAGTAAACCGAGAAAGAAGCCTTTGTGAAAGAAAAATGCAGGGTGGTTGTGTTTTGTGACCTGGGTTTGGGCATGAATGCTCAACTCCCCAGCTGAAGCCAATGGAGGAGGGTTTGGAAGTCCAGACTCAATGATTGAAATATAGAAAAACTCTGCCAACCGTGTTCAGAATATTTTTGATCATTAGTTCATAAGCCAAAGTCAAACACTGTATTTTAAAGCCTCTTAAAAATTCTTTCAATTAGTAGGAGTGAAATTCAAATCACTGGCTCACAGACAAGATGGACATATTCAATTATGCTTTGTGCTTTTCTCTTAAAAAAAATCTGTCACACACTAAGGAGGACTTGTGGGATATCTACAATCTTCTCAAAGGGAAAACTGACAAATTGTATGATGAAAGCAGCAGCTCTTGCATTGTTTTCCTCAAAAGCCTGCCAAGCTATTTTGTGTGGAAATTATTGTCTTGGAAGCAGAGTGACATATTGCATGGTTTGCTGGTGCAAGCATTAGCATTTTTTTTTTTTTTTTTTAAATTTTAAAAGCCGCAGTTCACACTGACGCTGTCATCGTCACGATGTCACATGTGCTGGTATGCCAGCACACCAGATGGCAGTTGTCACAAATCTCCCCCGCCCCCACACATCCACTCCCTCCCCCACATGATGTGAAACAATGACTGGCTAGGTGATGGACCACACTCCTGCAAATGTCACTGCCCCTGGTGTGGTCTTAACCTTGGGTGTGCATCATAATATCTCACATCCATAATCAAAAAGGATTTACTCTAGTTCTGTATGACTGTATAGATGAAAGAGAATCATCAGGATGTGAGCTTACTGCTTGGTCCCTTACATCATCCTTTGTTTAGGAACATTTATCAGCTAATAGAACTCTGTTTTATTATATCCGCACATTGGTTGAATATCTCAATACGCTGCTTGGCGCTAAGCATAGTTAGGGGGGGAGTTTTATGTTGGGCTGAAAAGTAAGCAGGCGCTGTCAATTTTAAGGGATTTCCATGAGCCGTTTTTCTGTGAAAATGCCTGTTTTGGCAGAGACTGAGAATGTGAGGGAGTTTTAGTATTGCATTCAGCAGATAAGCCAGCATGCTACATCAGCAGTCCATGCCACTTTCCAAACTCTATTTCAAGGATATTTCTTAGCATGACAACAAATAAAATGGAAACATGACATGCACCACTCAATTCAGTGGTCATCTCATTGAGCCTTGGGTTTATACAAACTCCTATAATTCCTACAGTTTCAAATAATTCTGCAACAATATATCAGATATAATGAATTCGGAATATACTATTTATGTTTTTGAGATTTAAGGTTTTCTAAAAACCTTGGAATGCCTCGCTTGTCTCATTTGTGCATGTATTTTCACTCTCATAGTTTTTGTTTTACAGTGACTTTTCTCTTGCAGTCGTGTAGGTCAGCATGACTCAGTTTTGAAAATAGGCTAAGTAGATATAAGTAAATTATTTGTAGGATTTTTTTTGGCCTTCTAACTTACTTCAGGATAAACAATTCTCATTCTTATCTTATATTTGTTTATGTGTGGGGATTAATTCGTTTACCTGATGAGACAAAAAGAAGCAGTACATCAGCAATAGTGTAATACTCTACTGTAATGTGGTACAGCAGTTAAACCATGATTTACCTTAGACCCTCTTGCATATTAGCTGATCAGAACTCATAAATATAATTATATACAGCAAACTCACTCAGCACTCACCACTCAGAGAAATGACAAAGTTATTACCTACTCAGGCTTTGGGACCCACCTGCTTTGGACCACAATAGTGTCTTGAAAAAGACGATCAAATGTGCAGATCTTCAGGTCGATATTGGGCTCAACTACCCACACAGGGATGCTGACTGCCACACCCCTCACCTGGATGGGTATCTGTTTGAACCAGATCTCAGTCACACATAGTAAACATACAATTTTATTCATGATGTGAATAAAACTATGTGCGTTATCTATGGTTCTTTAAACCTGTTAAACCATTAACCGTATCCCGTCTTCTAGCTGTGACGTATGACAAGATTATCAATGTGCTGTGTCTTACCGGTGTGGTGGTTGTGTCAGAGAATTTGATGTGAAAGTCCAGTTTGTTGTCTCCTGGGATGGTTGGTGTGAATACAATCTCCAGTTTGATGCTTTCAAATGGTCCGACCTCTCCCTCTCTCACCTAAACAAGGACATGTCCAACAGGTTAATGTGTGATTTTTAAGTCAGCATTACAAATGTAACATAGGTTTTCAATACTACTGCAAGCATATTTTTACTGGGCTGAAGTGTGGTGCACACAGAACTCAGCCTAGTTTACCATGTTTTTCGAGAGACACAACCGTTTTTATGCAGTTGTGCAACTTTAAATGAAATGCAACTGAATGTCTACAAAGCATCAAGGTGGTGAGAGCAGTAATAAAACAAAACTAAAGAGAAGAGTGAGCCATTGAAGCAGCATGTGACTCCATATTATGGACACATGATGGTTTGATAGATAATCTGCCATTTAAGACAACAGCCTTCAACCACGCAATGTGAAAGTATCAGTCAAAATGACAATGATCGAGCCGAGGGCGTGCAGGCAGGATGCAACATGCACAGTCACAGTAAGCGCAGAGGGAGAGGCGATGCACCATTAGCCCCCCACCAGAGAGACATAATGAACCCTAAAAAGCTCTGGAACCTCTCATGGGCCACAAGGCACACACAGCATCATTACTAAAAACAAAACAGAGAGGCAGAGGGTTCCACAGATAGATGATAGTCATAAAATGTCTCAAAATGTTTCATAATTCGATAGGAAGATCACTGTGAGAACTTGTGATAAAAGCACAGTAGAAATGCATCCCATTTCTAAATTTTATTGAGGAGATTGATGCTCCTAAGAGGGTTGATCTGTTTGATTTGAATTAACCTATATTTTTTTTCTCCTAAAATTCACTATCAGAGTCAAAATTTCAACTTTACGGGGCCAATCAGCATTATTACTCCACAAGGTTTTCAGTCTTTTTTGGTGAAATAGCCCCATAGCATTTCGATGTCTTGGAACATCGTCAGGACAAACATAATCTGTCTTGCCAAGAAGAGTCAACTGTATGCTTTTAGTCAGTTCTATATAGAGTGTTTTATACAATGAAACCTCTGGGAAACCCAAAACAGTTAGACAAAACTGTCCAGTTGTAGTGTCATTTAGCCAGCCAGTTCTGTAGTACAAAGCACATAATGGTCTGACTGTGCCACACTATGATTCTGCTATAGAGGAAAAACCCTCAGGCTGCAGCTTCAGTGTTCCTTGAAACAGTGGCGGGCGGAATTCTTGTTGTGGAGAGAGAGAAGAGTACTGTGAATAAAATGGAATATTCACAGAAACAAACTAGCAGAGCTGCCTGAATGCATGATCCAAATCCTCAGCAAAACTTTCTCAGTCTAGTAGATAGCTGCCAAGAAAACGGTGGAAAAAGGAGGGAATGCCGACTTAAATGACCAGCAAATAGCAGGCTTTTACCTGCAACCTCTCAATAACTGCGTTATTTCTGCATTGACAAGCAGAGTATTTAGTCTTGAAAACACTAAAAAACAAATACTTTGTGAAGACTACATTGAAAATCCAAGTTGCTAGACTCAAGACAACAAAAGTATTTACACCTGGGAACTGTGACACACAAGTTAGACCTGTGATCATTGAAACAAAACTGAGGACAGCTGTGATTTCCAAAGAGCCTCACTGCATGAAAATGATTATACAATGAGTTGTAAGCACCAGAACCTTCTCAGTTTTGAGCTTGTGGGCTGTGTCTACCTACATGTCTGCATCGTGGCTGGAAAAGAATTGCCAAAGGAACGGAAAAACTGATTGTGAGACTTACAAACACATGGCAAATGAGACAGAAAAATTAGTGAACAATTAAAAATGAGTGGAAACACAGTTCTGGTGGTAATCAGGAGGTATAGAACCAGCCACAGTACCACTAATCAGAGCTGCAGTGGTCGTCCTCTTAAAATGATGCCACAGACAGTGTGCTATTGGCAAAATCAACTTCAGGAAAAACAGACGGGTAAGTGCTTCAAACTTGGTACGGGAGTTATCAAAGGAAAGTTTCTATGACAGTTCAGATAGTGTGAAGGACAGTTCATAACATGAACCTCTATGGACAGCAGATGAAACTTTGCTGAAGAACATAAGAGCCTGATGAATATTGCGAGCATATTCTTTGGTTAGATGACACCAAGATAAATTTAAACTTGGCACAAGTATTTTAGTATATTGATCCAAAGTACACTGCCAGAAACAGACAAGGGTTTTTAATGAAAAAAAAGATGAAAATTCATCTTTCGTCTGACATACTTGTCCAGATCATATCTTGACACGTATGTTGCCTGACTTGAATCCAATAGAACACTGGTAGAACATTGGTATCCCAGTGTGAGAGGCAGAGCAACACAACCACTCCAGCAAAGAGTAGTGGAAAGAAATAGTCTCACAGGAATAGCAGGACTTCTGTCTAGAAATCTGGTATCCTCCATGCCAAGGAGAACTCAATTTGTTATCAAAAATAAAAGTGAACTTATGAAGTACTAAAATAATAAAAAATGGAACCTAAAATGTTAGTTTCTAAATTTACACGAGCAAATACCCTACTGGTAAACTAAAATATAATACGAATAATGCCATTATCATAACGTGATATCATTTTGAATCATCAAATGATATTGTACAGGCATGTACTCATTTCTACAGTATACTGTAAGAGTTTGAACTAGTGCCCAGTACTTACATTTCCTAGTCTTATGTCACTGGAGTCTGACTGGATCTGGTCTGTCTGGATGTTGACATCTGAGGACAGGTAAGCCTCTGGAACTGCTTCTGGAAACGTCGCTGAAGCCTCTGATGCTGCCACACACAGATAGAGACTCTCACAGTGCAAAACCTGAAAAGTCCTTTTAAATGTTGAGTGGTTAGATGGTCAACGTGGCAGCCTTTTAAACACAACTAAATGAAAACACAATGAACCTGGGTGGGTAAATGAAAAAGTAGCACAGAACAGCCAAACTTTGGTCTTACAATGACACTAAAGTAATGCTCCTAAGGATGATTACAGTGAACTTGTCGAGAATATTGAGTACAATCAGTAAGACGTGAGCAGACAGACCATTAAAATCCCATCAGTTAGTCCATGAAAAATAAAGCACAATGTCTTTTTCCTGCGAGCATAAATGGCAAATTGTAAGCCAATATACAATCTGATTATTACTTTATAGATTTGTCTCATGAAAAATGGCATAAAATCCTGAATCCTGTCAGCTTCAGTTCAAAAAGCAACATCAACATCCTCAAAATCTTTCAATTATCTGAGGACCTTTCACAACAAGAGTTAATAGAATAAAGAAAGCAAACGAAACAGTCAAGTCAATGCAGAATTTCCAGCCAGCAAGGGAGAGACTGAGTACTGTGCAGCTTATCAAATCATCAGCAGTAGAAAGTGCTAAGTGTAGCGGTGAAGATTTCACATCAGAACATTGAAGAGAAGATGCTTCCTTGTCACCAGCTCTGAGAGCAAGGTGAACCCTCCACTTTCTCTGTGTGTTCTTTCATTTTTGTTCTTACAAGGACCAAATGTCCTAACAGGAACAGAAAGAAGAGGAGAATCATCCCCCGTGAGGAGATTTTGTCAGTCATCATTTCCTGTATTTCAGACAGTTTTAGGGAACACTGTTTCCTTAATGTTATGTTCAAACACAACTGTGCTGCACTGTGATGCTGTATTTAGGCACAGCAGTGCTTTGAGCTACATGCTCTTGTCAAAATGCTGCTATACTGCTGATGTTCAGCAGATATATTTTTTTACTGTGTTTGCAATGTCATCAGTAGTGTCGGTATGTGGTCATAAACCATATACCATACCATACCATACCATATACCATACCATACCATACCATACCATACCATACCATACCATACCATACCATACCATACCATACCATATACCATACCATACCATACCATACCATACCATATACCATACCATACCATACCATACCATACCATACCATACCATACCATACCATATACCATACCATACCATACCATACCATATACCATACCGTATACCATACCATACCATACCATACCATACCATACCATACCATACCATACCATACCATACCATACCATACCATACCATACTGGATGAAATAAAGGCCCCATATTAAATAGTTTTTTTGATAGTTAATGAAAATTTCACATGTTCCCAAAATACATATTTCAAGTTTCTGCTCAAAGTACTGCACAGAATACCATGCCTATAATACCTCTGACTGTAGCACTGTTCCAGAAAGTTTTTTTTTTAAATTTCTGTAGCTTTATATTCAGCAGAGCTACCTCTGCCCACACCCCTTCCTGGAATATTTCTATATCTCTGTACATACCACCAACATGTAACATAACAACAGGCTGCAAACCTGAACAGCTCATTCAAAGATACATTTTCTGATCCATACACAAGGGAGAGAAATGAGAGTTTAGTCTTTTGTCATATTTTGTGAGCCTCAAGACATACTGGGGACATGTAATTATGTTCAAAAACAAAGAAAAACAGAATTTTGCATAATATGGCCACAAGATTTTGACCTGATGATGGTGCCACACAAATTTAAATTATCTGGTGTATGACCATATCATACTTCCTGTATTTAGAACAAATACTGCCAGTGTCCATGTATTTCAGTTTGAGCTCCTTATAGAACTCTAGATAAAGATAAAGATAAAGATAAAGTTCTTTATTTCTCCCCACTCCAGGGGAAATTTACATTGTTACAGCAGCTTTATTTAGGGCAAAAACTGTTTTATTGAATTATATTGTGCATGTGTTCATATGTACAATAGTTTTACCTGCTTGCTCCTGCTGTACTGTCTCAGAGAGCTCCTGACTCTGTTGGTTTGGTCGGATTTCTGCAGCATCCATGGATGCAGAACTCTTGTGGTTATTAGATGCTGTGTTCTGACTGCATGTCACCTATCAGTGAACAATACACATGTAATTGTTTATATGCACATTGTCAGACCTGAATTTCGAACTACCAAAATTCAGAAGCATTAGAATTCTCTTACATACATGTATTTATTTAATATTTTTTACCAATTGTATCATTTTTGCCTTTCAGTTTTAGTTCCAAGTCCAGCACGACAGCACAAAGTTGAGCAGAAAAATGGCAATGGTACATATAATGTAAAAGAAATAGTAAATGGAGCTATTTATGATAGCTGGAATAAAATGCCTCCATCAGGGTATTTGAGGCACAACAACTCTTGAGGTCCACATTGATGTCTGACCTGGCATGTGTTGGCTGAGACCTGGGATGGCATCTGGACATCTCTAGTTTCTGGACTGAGACACGGGGACGTGTCCAGGCTGAAGAGAGTGGCCAGTGCACCCTTGTTGGTCAAGGTGATAGTCCGTGAAACAGTCTGGCCCACGACGTGTGACCCAAAGTCAATGAACTGGCTGTCAACCTTCAGCTAGAGAAAGGATATATTCACATGCTGCAATTAGCATCAGCAGTGAAGAGCTGCCAGCTTGAGTACATACTTTTACATACATTAATGCATAGATAAATTGATTAGATAGTCCACTGAGCATATTAAGACTGTTATATAGAGATAGATAGACAGTGTTGTTTGTGGTGTCAGGGTCCAGTGTGATAGACTTCATTTTAATCTAGATATCATTATTCCCTTTTTCCCTATAATAATTATCATTGTCACATTATAGGTCTATAGGTCTAAAGAATGCAAAAAAAGACAAGACAGAACTGTATGAGTTAATCACAAGCAAAATTCCAATGATCAATATGTCTAATCATTTTCTGTAGGTCGGCTAAACTACTCACGATACATTTCTTTATAGTGCATCTGACGGGCACAGAGAAGGGACCGACTGCTGATGCAAACTGGATCTCTCCTTCTAAGTCCTTGTTGATCTGCAGGGATCAGACAGTGGAACAATGTGTTGCTGTGAATCCAAATAAACTGTTGATAAAACTACCGATATTTGATTTTGCCCTGCATAAATGATGTGCAATCAAATCTTAAATAACATGACTTCCTTTGACAGAAAAACTCAACATTTTAGGAAATGAATTTATATTAATCTTAAATATAAGACTACAGCTAGCTTGATCTGACCAAAGGTAATAAAAGCCGAGAGGCAGAGCGAAGAAACAGTCTCACAGGGAACTGTTTACATACAGAATTGTGCAGATTAAGCAAGAAAAAACCAAAAAGCAAAACAAAAATCTAACAAGCAGCAAATAGTGAGCTTAAGGCATGCCAGCTTGACCAACACTGGCTTGGTGGTTAGCATTTTCGTCTTGCAGCTAGAAGATCCAAGGTTCGTGTCCTGGCCTTCTCGGGATCTTTCTGCATGGAGTTTGCATGTTCTCCCTGCGCATGCGTGGGTTTTCTCCGGGTACTCCAGCTTCTTCCCACAGCCCAAAACTTGCTGAGATTAACTGATTATTCTAAATTCCATAGGTGTGAGTGTGATTGTTTGTCTCTCTGTGTAGCCCTGTGATAGACTGGTGACCTGTCCAGGGTGACTCCTGCCTTCACCCTAAGTCAGCTGGGATACACTCCAGCCCCCCACGACCCTAATGAGGCTTGAGCAGTGTATAGATAATGGATGGATGGATGGATGTTATATTGTGATTTTAAATTTGCATTATATTTCTTTTCACTTTATTACTTATTTTGGTTGATTATGTGGTTAGTCCTGGGTGTATAATCAATTGCCCCTCAAGGCATTAGCGATATCTAAATAGTATAAGATATTTACGTCTAAAAGGAGTGGTAATATTACTAACCATTGGATGGAAAACAACCTGTAGGTCACAGGCCATCCCAGTAGACAGGGAACCAGGAGGCTCAAAGCTGAAACGCAAACAAGTGAGTTATAAATAGAACTATATGTGAATAAGACCTTTATATACAATGCAAATGGCATTACCACAGAGGCACTAAATGGTTATCGTGCTGCATATTACTGTACACAGTTACTGGCCGTACACAGTGTGGCTTCCTACTTTCAAATGTATGACAGCAATAACATAAAAAAGACATAACAAAGACATATGAAACCAACATAGAATGCAAATGCTCTTTAGAAGGATATCCAATGTATCTAGAAAACGATCAGGCACTTTAAATGAAATACTGAAGTACGATGAATCTGTTGAGAGTCGAGCAGATAAGCAGAAGACACAGCTGAGGTCAAAAGTCAACCTGATGCTCAGTTTGCACACCACAGAAAACAAAGAGAAGAAAAAACTGTTGTTTTATATGAAGGCACTGCAATATGGACCAGAAGGGTCGGGCATTGTTTCACAGTTAATTCTCATTACATCA
This sequence comes from Amphiprion ocellaris, assembly GCF_022539595.1. Taxonomy (NCBI): domain Eukaryota; kingdom Metazoa; phylum Chordata; class Actinopteri; family Pomacentridae; genus Amphiprion; species Amphiprion ocellaris. The sequence goes on along the minus strand of NC_072773.1, from coordinate 11,174,894 downwards.
TTGTATAAACCATACGAGAAGGCAAAAGTTCATTTCCAGACGAGAAAAGAAGCATGAGGACTGTGAGTCATTTCAAAGCAACATGTGTATCTCACGGCACATGTTTACACCAATCCTTATGCTGCCCCAAGGAGCTTGATGACTTGCCGCCCTTCCAGAGATACAAGAGGGCGATCAATATAAATATAGCAGGCAGGCAGCCAGAGAAGCAGCAAAATTCAATAAATCTACAAAAAGTTAGAAACATTCAACTATGAGCATAATTCAGAATCAGCTACATTTACAGAAAATGATGGGCTACCTCGTTTTTCGGTTTTTGAAATAGTATTATCCTGTTCCAAAGATAGAAAATTTGAATCTGAGCACAACCATGCAGCTGTCATTGTTTGTAAATGAGATACATTTTGTGCCAAGTTGAGGATTTTTCCTGAAAAGACAAAGCTGAGTGTCATAGCAGTTATTTTTATTTTGTCCATTTGCTAACTCTGTAAAGAAGCAGAATGAATATTACAGTTTTTTAATAATAATTTTGTAAAAAATTATGTATGAAATGCTGTAGCAAAACAAATGCATGCAGTATATAGCAAGCAAATAAGTGAATAAGGGATTTCTGTCTTTAATGTTACTATTCTTCTTCCTTGCTTAAAACAGGTTGTATGAAAAGACATGAGAAGGAAAATAGAACAGTTCACTTGGGATTAAATGCTGAGTGAGGCTGTGTTTGAAAAAGCCTGGCACAGCCAGATATAAACTGCTGCAAATGAGGCCATACTGTACAGTATATATCCATAGCAGAGCAATAATGTGATGATGCTCAAATCGTGGTTGTACAGTTTTATTCTGACTATAACGTGTGTAAATTTATACATTCTTGCCATTCCCCATCAACTTCTCCTGCAGTTAATTTCATAATTCAGGTCAACAGAGCTAAAAACCTTTACACTCACCCACCTCTGAAAGCAATCTACAGTGAAGAATCACATCTCTGGCTGATGTGTGTGAATATTAATTAATCTTGTTCTCTTTGCATCTGGTACCAATAATATAATGTATATTTTTATGTTTGCAGTTTAAGAAAATAGATGAAAGATCTTTCTAAGAGCAACTTTATAGGAGGATTTATTTCAATATTTAGATTTTTCCCTTAGTTTTGGTTTTTTTTGGGGGCAGAGATTTTTTTTGAAATGGCCTACCCCAGACATATGTTCACATCAAATATTATTTATTGACAGAAACAGATAGAAGATTAATAAAACAACTAACTCAGCTAAGTGCAGTATGTCACCAAAATAAACCCTGACAGATTTCGAGCACTTGTGGATATAAAAAGAACCTAGTCAACTTGCTGATTTCAAAAAAAGACAGTCATAAAACTGATGTACATAAGAGGCTGTCAAGGTTTCATCTATTTCACAGCCACAAAATCTTCTGGACAAACTAAAAGGTTACTTAAAAGTTGCATCTAACAAGATGAAGTTTGACTTCTGACCTCAGTTACAGTGTGCATCCAAGGCCTACCGACAAAATGAAACTTGAAGTCTCGCAGTATTAAGTACAGCAAGCAAAGAAAGATCTACAACAACTGAGTTCTAGAGACATTTGAAGATTTTTCATCTTCATCCCTCAAGCCATGGAGAGAATGGTGCACTCTGAATGCAGCTTTAAAACAGGAACATGCAGCATTTTGTTAATGTTGGCATTGAAGAGTAAGGATCGCACCATTTGCCATCTAAGCTGACTGATGGAGACATTTGCAAGTTGTTGAGCTGTTCACTGTGTTACAGTTGACTAACCAATCAGCTGATGAGCTCAGGTTAGAAGTGCAATGTTCACAGGTGGATGTTTGTTTGAGAGCTTACTGAGCAATCCAAGGTGCTACACCAGACACGTTCATGCTTTGTCATCCCAGTCAGCTTCATGTGCTGGACGTGTCTCCATATTTGCAAATAGGTAGCAGACATCGCCTTGGAAGCTAGTGTAGTTTGTACTGCAACTCCAGTGCTTTTTTTTTTTTTAAATTCCTATGTGGCTTTGCAAGAGTATGCCAATAAATTTTGTACAATGTCTTCACAACTGTGAGATGGACTGACATGACATCTGTAGAGATATTGTTGACTTGGATGATATGTAATGACCTCACTTCCTGATTCCTTGATTCTTCTAGTGTCATCCTCAAGTAAGAATTCTACTACTTGACCTACAAAAAACTTAAATATGTACAATTGACATTCCTACTATTACCTGCTAAACATCAGCAATTTAACTTTGTTTAAAAAGTAAGTAGTACTATTGCCTAAATATAGCCTCACAGAGCTTTTAGTATGTATCACAGCTCTGCTATTCCATCCATGTCTGCACAGGACACTTCTGTACAGGTCACTTGCATTTTGGGAGCTCTGAAAGCCCACACAATCCCCATATGTATGTGCATAAAGCGCACAAAAAGAGACTAAGGTGTAAAAATATGCTTCAGGTTACTTTTACAGGCAAGAACAAAAAGTAAGCCATTTCACAACCTGTGTTGACAGCTGGACTCATTAATTAATCATTAATAAAAATGCTATTTTTTCCTGTTGTGTTCTCTCTACGACTGCCATCCGGCTCTTAGTACTACTGTCAGTCAAGCACAGCACAGTGATGGTTACTGCTTCATGCAAATGCAGCTACAAAATGAATGAAACTTAAACTATAAAAGATATTTTATCCTTTATAGAAACTATAAAATTTATCTCCCTTTGTAGTACAGACATTTTTCACAGAGGAGAACACTGGACATATCATTTACAAAGCACAGCTGCACTGTAGAGGTCATCTTGGTTTCTACTTAACAAGACCTGATGTAACTTTCTGGATCAAAAATGCACTGAACTGGATCTGGTCAAGGAAGAATCCCAGTATATAGTGTTTAAGTAACATGTTTAATAGTGGATCTCTGTGGTAGCTTTGATCATCCACTGCTGCATCATAATCAACAGAAGAGAAAAATGTTTATTTAGCAAGAAACTGAGGGTCTAAACATGCTTGTTAATTAGCAGCAGATCATGCTCCAGGTGTTGATTTTGGCTCTGATTTTGTGTTTGATCACACTGTACACAGTACACTGTATTCTTGTAGGTTTTATATGCTTTGCTTCAGATTGGGTCCAACAGTGTCAACGTGGAGATCTCCGTAACTGTTGAATGTAACAATAAAAACATCATATTTGCAGTTGAACTTAAAAGTCTGATTGTACTTTATATGTCCTTTTAACAGTTTTGTCAACAGCAAACTTCAAAAGATTAGACAAACTGTAGGTGTGATCACACCCTCAGAATTTGCAGAGTACCATCATTTCTACTACAGTCATGGGCTTTATCTCACAGCTGAGCTCAGGAGTGCACAGACCTCAGAGGGGTGTCTTCCTCTCCACCAGTCATTTACAATGCATAGTAGGAAGTGACACTAATTCCAGAAACACAGCATCTATACAATCGCTTTGCACCAAGTCTGGCAAGCCCGGGCTGTTGCGTTTTTTTTTTTGTTTGTTTTTTTTCCCATCCCAGTAGTGAAAAGATACAGCAGAGCCCATTCTGGCAGAAATGCACCTACGCTGGACAGGAGGAGGGGGGAATAGAGCCATTTTTAGAAATTCAGGGGGCGTATAGGGAACCATGGGCTGGTGTGAAAAAGCCCAGTGTGTTCCTGGTTCACATTTCTCTTTCTCCCGCTGTGCTAATGTTTTTAGCTGGGAGAGTCAGGAAGACTTTGTCGCTGTCACGACTGATCTCAATATTGTAGCTCTTAATGTGTGAATAACCAACATGTTATACACAACTGACATTGAGCAGTAGAAGCAGGCTGTATAACAGGTGAATTAGTTCTCCAATGTATATAAGCATAACTGATGATTCCTAACACCAGACTATCATTCTTACATTATTTTGCAGCTGCTTTACATGCATAGTCTATGAGATTTTTTGTACTCATTTGTGACATGATTAAACATGGTGTTTGCTAACATTATCTGCACATCAGCCCTGATCCATGACTTTCATTCCTGATGCCACATATTTTAGACACTCAGTGCTCAAATTTTGTCGCAAAAACCTGATGGCAGGCATTTTTCTATGACTGAGTCTTAGTTGAGACTTCTAAGATGGCGCCACAGAAGAGACTTAAGGGAGGTGCAACATAAAGAATAAACAAAAACCCAAAATTTGAATTTAGTGAATAATTCTTTGCCTACATCATTTGTATTTTTATGACTTTGCCCTTGCTTGGCATAATTTTCTCCACCTTATAAGTCACACCGGTGACCGCCTACCATCTGCTGGGTTTCAGATTTTCAACACTTGTCCTGTAACAAATTTAATGAGCTGCCAAGCGATGTCCAGGTTTTGGGAAACTGCCACCCAACAGTATGATGTGGAGTATCATGATGGCTGATCAGGGTGAGCCACCATCAGGCACTGCTCATATTAGAGCATGTAAGGCTGCAACAGCAATACTCCTGAATAGACTGAACTGGGTAAAGGTGTGTGGTACAGCATATGAATTCAAGTTTTTTTTCATAAGAACAAATGGTGTTTCTTTCCTTTTTGAGTTTCATGCTGAAAATAACTGCAAATAAATAATCTTCCAAATTATGGCAAATTAATAATGAGTAATAAGCAGTTTATATCTATCTTATTTTATGTAGAAAACTGTCAGCACACAGCACCTATTTTTATTATCTTGATTAATTCCATAAATTTGTATTCTTTTTCAGAAACCACAATATATATATATATATATATATACTGCCTGTTCTTCAGTTGCATGAATGTGCACCTAAACTGCTTTACCATTTATGTTTTGAGGGAAACCTTTATTCTCCCAGATTCCATTTGTTTGTGACATATCACAAATCTGTTTCTCATCAATAAGCCTTTTCCATTTATTGCGTTGCTTTCCAAATGTCGCCGCTTTTCAGCCAACCAATCATATATTAAATTGGGTGGGACTCAGCCTGATAATCATGAAAATAGAAGAGAAGTTTCAAAGGGTATATTAAACCCAAAGTATCGCATTTTCCTAACACTACCCAAGCAGATTTGGTGCCTAAGCTAGTTAGCTTAAACAGCAAGTCAAAACAAAACTTCAGTCTAAGAATAACGGTCCCACACAGGACATAAACCCCAGTCTCTATCAGCAAAAGTCCCGTGTTAGAGGTATACCACCACAACTCGTCCATCCTCTTAATACAAACGTAGTGGCTCTTTGAAAGTGAGACTGTTTCCGACAACATTAAATTGTTACATTACATAGAGAAAATACATAATATTTCTTCCATGCAACTGAGAATACAGTTTAGTTGTATCAGAACATGATTTTTGTGTCTAGGATTTAAATGGGAGATACAAGATAGTGAGTGGGTATTATGTGCAGTATACAGTATGTGTGCATTCGCTCATTTGGCATGAAAGTGCATGTTTGCTACATGTGAGCTAGGAACAGAGGACTAGAAGGTGATATGTTCAGACAACTGGTCCCGCACGAAGGCTCGAGAACAACATCAGTAGTTTCCAGTTGACCCTGCTGTGGTCTGCAAGACTCTTTACCCAGTCAGGCAGAAAGAAGAGAGATAAAGAAACCACATCAAGTCATGGGAGAGCTGATGGGAAAGTGATACACAGCGAGTGACCTGGAGAACAACGCTTCTGTACTCGGCCTGTGGGCTGCTGGCAGGCTGAGAGAGAGGAGATAGAGGAGACAGTGACTGACTCACTTAGCTGAGCCTCATAAGAGGAGCTGTGAACGTGGTGATCCAAGCTGGCATCCATATGTGGGAGGACAGGCTTTGCTTTTACGTCCACTCCATCATCTTTTAAAATGACAGGAAGTGACTACATTTCTCACTGGTGATGCATGTGCAAATGTTTCTATGTGATAAGTGAAGCTGTTCAACATACAGTGAGTTCATAAGACCTTTAACACTTGTTTTATGTGTAAACACCTCTCGCTCTTGTGTTGTCAGAAGTGTGTCTTTGAAACCAAATCTTAACAGCTATATTAGATAATCACAGCGACTGCAATACTTTAGCCCATGAGAGAAACCATGATGCAATACTACTGAACAACAGAGGCTAATATTATGTTTATTTGAGTGTCTCCTTCGTCTCTATTAGATAGAATAGTTCCACATTTTTCTCAGGTGGGATTTAGTGTTGATTCTGTTGGGCTTCTTGAGCCTGTGATATATGTGTTTGCCCCCACAGAGAATGATCTTCTCTTCTATGATTCATAGAAATGGAGTCACTGACTTCTTTCTTCAGATCTCCAGTGTGTAAATTTGAAATATGCAGAGTAAGCCTCCATATGGCAGTTTAAGAGGTTACAGGGCCATTTCAACAATTTAGGCAGTACACCTTTTGTGTCTTAAACCCAGAGTCCAAAAAATCCAGATCACTTTAACCCCTATACTGTAGGTCTTGTAGAAGGTTCGGTCCATGTTATATGTCACCTGGGCGATTTGAAGCGAGTGGAAACTACACATCTTCATCCAGACTTGAATCATTATGCAGAAAATGGCACTATTTGATTTTCATCATATTTACAGCCTTTTCCTCTTCAGATGTATCAAAACTCAGGAGACATACAATGACATACGTTGTTTACTATGGTTATGTATTCTAAAGTATTAGAATTACTACTATTTTATTAAGGTTTTAAGGTTTTCTAGGGCATTCGACTACTTATTCCTACTAAACTGGGTTTTTCTTAGTTGGGACAAACTTAAATCTTTGTTTTGTATTAGCCTGGATTTTTATCTTTCTGAGGTCAGTCAACATATAAAATATAAAATGCATGTAATGTACACTACCATTCAAAAGTTTGGGGTCATTTAGAAATGTCCTTATTTTTTTTAAATAAAAATATCTTTAATGAAGATAACATTAAATGAATCAGAAATACAGTCTAGACATTGTTAATGTAGTAAATGACTAGCTGGAAATGACTGATTTTTAATGGAATATCTCCATAGGGGTACAGAGGAACATTCCCAGCAACCATCACTCCTGTGTTCTAATGCTACATTGTGTTAGCTAATGGTGTTGAAAGGCTAATTGATGATTAGAAAACCCTTGTTCAATTATGTTAACACATGAATAAAAGTGTGAGTTTTCATGGAAAACATGAAATTGTCTGGGTGACCCCAAACGTTTGAATGGTGGTGTACATTATATTTCTGCTCATTGTTGTCTGGATTTCCAGTCCATATGCTTTGTATTGAGGCAACGACGGTCCTCTGTATGTTTCTGCACAGATGTTAATGTAAAAATCTTACTTGATAGAGATAAAGTCTTTCAGCTGAGCAGAGACTTTGAGGAACTTGCAGTGGTTAATGGTGTAGCTGATGTTGGTCAAGATGATTTTCTTCTTATACTTTTTCCCCACTTCAAAGTTCTAAAACAGATAATTTAAAATACTTAAAACTATTCAGTTGCTATTAAAACCTATTAGCAACACTTGAACAAACAAAAATCAACTCAATAGCATTGATTTTGCTAAAAGACATGGATTCCTGTTACAAGTATTTTTGGAGGTGATATTTTTTCCAAAAAAACAGCAACAACAACACAGTACAGTGGTACCTGGAAGTCGATGACCTCTGGTTTACTGATGAAGGAAGGCCCTTTGAACTCTTTTCCATGAACTTTTATAGGAGTTATGTTGAGCTTTGCACTGGTCTTTTCAGGCTCCTCTTGCTTCACTTCTCTTTGCATCTGCCCAGACGTTGCATTGAAGAGCATCTGTAAGTAGAAAAGGAA